>NC_063199.1:2979167-3313845 GCF_017589495.1 Alosa alosa
GTGCAACTGTCAGGGAACCTTTTGGGAACGTTCCCTGAAGGATTAATTAAGGTCGAACTTTTGTATAATCGTTGGAGTAGATCTATCATCGTGTCATACGGAACTGATTTTGCCTAACGTGCCTGTGTGAGAGAGAGAGAGAGAGACTCGTCGTGGGGGTTGCCTGACAACAATAATTATGTTAGCTCGACCCAAAGGTTCAACCAAAGATAGGCGAGCATTATACTTTTAGCTCTCTGTCTGGTTTGACAATGGATTCACTAAAGCACCGGAGCTGTGCTGATTTGGAAGCGTCTTTCATGTTGAGGTTACAACACTCCATTATTTAGCTTTAGGCCTTTTAGGCCTATTAGTTCCCAGCATGCATTTATTGTTTTGATTTTATGGTTGAAACAGTTTAGCCTTCTCTTGCTGGTGTTTTGAACAATAACATGACTGCATATGCCCATTGAAAATGGTTTAGTTAGGCTAGTTTATTGTGAAGAAAGACACCATAAACGTGAAAGTACTAGGTATAACCTGGTATAAATATCCAGCTGATTCTTTGCCTTTTTAACTTAGAGGGGGGATGCAGTTATCGCTATCACTGGCATGAGGTAAGCACCTCAAGCACCTGTCACTCACAAATAGCAGGAAAAATATTAATAATAAATCAATGACAATTAGATTTCATATATGCACTTAGTCTCTCTCCTATCGTAGGCTGATATAGGCCATCTCTCAAATGAAATCATGCTCAGTAGACTTTTCAAGGAACGTTCTGGCACTGTCAAGAAAACTTTTCTGAATGACCTTGAGGGAAAGTTAGCAGCGAACGTTGCCGCATCCTTCAGCGAACGTCTGCGAAACGTCCCCCGAGATGAAAATTGTTTGCTGGGTAGAACCCATTACATTTTGAGGAATCTCCACAAATTATTTTTCAGTCTTGGCAAGTGCAGTGCAATTTTACATTAACATTGCGAGATGGGGAATTTGCCCCTTGGAGGTCTGCACTCACCGAGTGTCCTTTTAGCTGCATTTTGTTTTGAGCGCTTTATCACTAATTTAAGCTTAGTCCTAGATACAGTCATAGTTTGAGAAACATTTAGCCAATTTTGAGAGCAGTTAATTTGTGAAATTGGGGCAGCTATGGAATAACTTTTTTCCCCCATGGTAACCACACGCAAATTGTCAACATTAAAATAGTCATAGAACATTAGAATGTAGCATTTGTTTTCTCTGCTAGTGTTTAACTTTGCTCTTCCATATATGCCCCATTGGGGAAGTAAAACTAATTTGTCTCCCCATGTTTTTGTAACTTTTATCTTTCTCCGAACACTGTCTCTTTCAGCCATGGTCAACCGCCAGGTGACCAGGCAGGATTGGGTATGATCAAGCTGGACACAGGAAAATTAACAGAACTGAGGGGAAGCATCGGTCAGAACATTCCAAGGATGGTCCCAGCACCATCTGAGAAAAGGTACTGTCGGAGAGCTTCCTATTCATCTGTCTGTGAATAGAGCCCTAATTTGAACACACACTGAAACTGAAACCTGGCCATTGTGCTCATGTTCTTATCCAGTTACAGGGATGATACAAATATCACAAAAGAAACCCAGCTCACTATTTGGCTAAAAACAACTCTTCCATACATGATTAAAGCAGGGAGAGTCCAGTTACTCCACTGTCAGCCATGCAGAATGACCTTGAGTCATCGTGAATTGAGGCTTGTGTATACAGTAATCAGTGTGTATAGTGTAGTTATGGGAAGTACAATTACAACCGCCAAACATTTCAGAGACAAATGATAAAGGGTTAGACTTAATAGACTGGCTCTGTCCTTCTGTCAGTTCATTTTCTCACTGAGATCACAGTCTGGAACGCCTATTCATAGTAGATAGATAGATAGATAGATAGATAGATAGATAGATACTTTATTGATCCCCAAGGGGAAATTCAAGGTCCCATCATTTATGTTTGGGCCTTTTTTGGGCCTGCAATCGCTGATACAACCTTTAAATGTTGTATCAGCGATTTCAAGCCCAAAAAAAGCCCAAACATAAATGATCACATTCATCTAATCTTTCCAAACGATCCGCTAGCAGTCTGCCCCATAAGCAGGCCATCAAAAAACGCGTCTCTGTAGGCAGCCTAGGCTCCAAGATCTGTACACAAAAACAATTGCTACCAACAAGGGTTGGCAACCACTCAAAGGCAAAATAAAGTGTTTCGACCAATAACCGACGAGATGCACGTTTAGCGGAGTTTTAATTCGATGGGAGGGAGGGGGAGGGAGTAGCGAGCTAGCTCTGTTTTGTTTGAACATCAACAGAAGTGACGTATCCCCGCTATCGCTGATACAACCTTTAAGACACCACACACAACATACACTACAGCTGATGCTGCTGATCTGTGTCGGAGAGGCAGTTCTTCAGTCTGACGAACTGTGGCCGCTCTGTCAGGTAGTCTGCAATCCAGGATACCAGGTGAGCATCCACACCCATCTACAGAAGCTTGTCATCCAGTCTGAGGGGTTGGATGCTGTTAAAAGCACTTGAGAAGTCAAAGGACATGATTCTCACAGCACTTTTCCCCTTGTCCAGGGGAGAATGTGTCCTGTGTAGGAGATATGTGACCGCATCGTCCACGCCCACTTTCTCCTGGTATGCAAACTGTAGCGGGTCTAGTGAATGGCGTACCTGAGGTCTGAGTATCCCCAAAACCAGTCGCTCCATGGTCTTCATCACGTCTGATGTTAAGAGCGACCGGCCTGAAGTCATTGAGCTCACTTGGGTGTGGCTTCTAGGGGACGGGGATGAGACATGATGTCTTCCAGTGTTGGGACTCTTCCGAGACGGAGACACAGGTTGAAGATGTGCTTCAGTGGCTCCCTCAGTTCAGCAGCACAGACCCTAAGCAGCCTTGGACACAGTAGTAGCATACACTCAGTCACCAGGATAGACCAATCAGCGACCAGTGAGGATGCCATTGCAGTGAACAGTTCACACATTCAAATCAGTGGCGGCAGTGTTAGAGCTAGACAAATCAATAGAACAGTAATAGAAAGGCCAGCAAACATCAAAGAACAAGAATGTGTAAATGTATACATTAAAAGTTAAATACATTGTTTCCTTACTGCCAATGTGGGTTATCATCAGCTTGCAAGGTGTTAAGTAGGAAGGAACATTTGGAATCCCAGACTGATCAAAATGTTTGGTTAGGCTGGTCCAATGATTTCAAACCCAACTTCTTTTTCTTGCAATAAAGTAAGCAAATCATAAGTGTCATTTCTTTACACAGGTTTACCTTAAGACCTCTGGCAGATGACCATAAGACATGTCTGTTATCGCAGGTGACTCTACAGGTCTCTTCCCCTGACACATCTGCAGAGTGTGACATACCCTATAAACCGGACAAAAACGGAGAACAGCCACTTCCTAAGGAACTTTTTGCAGCACAGATAGACAAAGTTGTTAAGTACTGAGTTGATGATCAAGTTTGCCAGCATGGTCTATCTTCAGTGTACATCTCAGTCCTACTGGTACTTTAGGTAAGGGTGGCACAGATGCATGTGTGTTGGTATTGCCTTTACCCAGACACAAATTGGAGCAGGTAGATTTTATTTTATTTTATAATTTGGGTAAATGCACATTTGTATATACATACTAATGCACAATTAGTATTAGTAATACACAGGACTTGTTTGTTGAGGTATGCAGTAGACTATACTTAATTTTTGTTAATAAACACACAACCATTGCTTTTGAGTTTGTTGGTCTGTTTATTTAACATTATTATGATTTATTTGTCCCTGTTGTATTCAACAAATAAAATAATTTATTTTACAATATTAAATTAAGAAATAAAACCTTTGATACTTGCTGGCCACTCAGATATTTACATGTGGATATGAATTTCCTTGGAAGCCATTCTGTTCAATTCCACTGAAATTCATTGGCAATATGATCTTCACCAAACTAATGTAAAAGCTCTATTTAAATGTTTAATGCATTCTCCATGAATGATTTATGTAAAAATGACAAGGACACTTAATTAGTGCAGAGTGATCGTTCTGTTAGTAAATCTCCACTGCTGATAGTTCTCAATCATGTTCTCAGCTCCTGGACACCAGCGAACTGCTGAAGATGGAAATGGCTTTCTGTGTGATGTACCATTTCTCGAAGGGCCACAAAACCTGACAGAGCCTGTACAGATAAAGGGCAAAAATAAATCAATTATCTTTTACATAAGAAAACATAATTAGTTAAATAAAAACTATCAACTTTTTGAAGAGTGAACTGACCAGCTTACAAATCGCCCGTTACCTCTGTAAGAACGAACAAGGACAGCACTATATGGACCCCTCTTTCCAGTGGCTGAACAAGGATGGACTCATTAAAAAGTTGAAACAAAATGAGAGGGAACTGCAAAAGTAGACTCAACAACCAAAAGCCAGCCAGCTCTGGTACCTGTAGAGGAAGCACCAGATGTTAAATGATTTCAGTTTTATTTCATTTGACGAACAATGTTTACTCTAGAGAAATAAATGTACCTTCTCTTGTAAGTTTCCAACATAGCCAAGGTAAAGCCTAATTCCCTCAATAAGGGTCATCAATATTAGGACAGTCACCAGAATAAACTTGTAGTAGTCAGGAAGGACTGGATACTGCATGGGAGAAACATGTTAGATGGAATTCAAGTAACATGGAGATCCATTTTGTGCAGCAGGGTTCTTAATGTTCTCAACATGGGGGTCTGACTCACAGCTGTCAGGGAGGCCTTGATTTGAGATTATAGCACCTATGCACTTTCAAAGTAACAAATGAGACCCTTTTATAAAGTTTCAAGCAGGATAATACGTAATTGAAATAAACGAATACATATATCATACAATAGACGTTTTATGATCTGTCGATGTGGAAATTATGTCGTGATATTTGAAGATTATTGGAACGGAGAAAGTTGGTTTTGAATGTTTAACTAACTGCATTGGACGAGTGTGCACATATGGAATATTTCGGTGGACACAGCTGGTGGCCTTGGAAACAAAAAGGTTGTGAATCAACAGGACAGGACTAACAAACAGACAAATAGCCTATCCGTACCTTTAGGTGGAGCATGATGACTTCACATACCCACCACATAGGGAAAAACCACAGGTTAAAGTAAAGGGACATCTGAAGAGGGAGACTGGAGACAACTTCATCGTCTAAGAAGTTCAGAACATGGGGAGTGCTTATTGTTAGGGATACCAATGAGCAATGTTTATCATGCTAACCAACTAGTATAGCAGGCTAGCTTAGCTTGCCTGGTCCATAGGCATAGCTACTAGCCGACTGACGCTATCCAACTTAAACGTTAACCGTTCAAGAGCCACGACAAATAAATCAGCAAATGTGACAGGTCACTAAAGTTTTACACAAATCTGCCAGCTAGCAATTGCTATTTTGCTGCCGAGGCAGCCCATCTGCCTAAGTTAACTTGCGCTCATTATGAGTCCCTCCGCTGTTTAGATGCTATCTTTATTTCGAATTGCAGTTAAGTTACCTTTACTCAGAAAAACACATTGATCTTCTGGCGTTGGTTGTGTACGATTCTGGTCAATAAACACGGTTCTTGTGAGTCCTCCCAGTCGTTGCCTTAACGGCTCAGGTAGATCCATGTTTCCATCCACATAGAAACCGTGGAGACAAACTGCAGACGGTTTTCCCTCGAGCGTAGTATGGATGATGGGGGCGTGTAAGCAACAGACTCCAGTCACCTAGACCAGTGGTTTTCAAAGTGGGGGCCGGGGCCGCAAGGGGGTGTCAGGGGGGCCTCAGCAAGTTGTAAGGAAACATAAAAGCAACAAATAAATACATTTTAAAAATGTAAAATATACCTATTACTATGAGGGTTTTTATACAATGCCATTATAATAATTTGTTGCATATCTGAACAATATATATGATGATAATGACTGGGAATAATAGTAGAGTGATAGCTCTCATATAGCAGAAAGCCCCAAATGCATTTTTTATACACTGTATGCTCAATCACGAAGTGCTTATGGCTAAAATAATTATTAGGATTAGCTTAGTGTATTTTTTCATTTGCCGTAGTATTGTTGATGGGTTTAATAACATATCAAGGGGGTCCTTGAACATAACCTAATGGTATTTGGGGGGCCTTGTCGTGGAAAAGTTTGGGAACACCTGAGCTAGACGGATTCTCACTTGGAATCAAAGTGCTGTTGCTCTACTGGACTGTAGCCTATGTTGGCTATGCCTACATTTCCAAATGTTTAGAATAGGCCTAGGCTATATCAGGGAAATAGGACGCTTAGATCTGTAAGCATTCTCTTCAATCATCAATTCATGTTATGGGAATGTTTCTCACACTGTGGTGTTGGACGTATTTATCGCACACCAGAGATCATGGATCAATTTCAATACATCATAACATTTGAAGAGGTCATGTTGTCTTATGCTGAAGAGGAAATGCCTTTGAAATGGGTGTTTCAACATGAGCCAAAACACACCGCGAGCAAAGTCTTGGTTCCAGACTAACAAGACTGACGTTATGGAGTGGCCAGCCCGATCCCCAGACCTCAATCCTATAGAAAACGTGTGGGGTGACATCAAAAATGCGGTTTCTGAGGCAAAACCCAAAAAATGCAGAGGAATTGTGGAATGTAGTTCAATTCGTCCTGGGCTGGAATACCTGTTCACAGGTGCCATTAGTTGGTCGACTCATGCAACACAGATGTTCAGCAACTCTCAGAAATAATGGTAATGCAACTAGATAAGTGCAGTGATTCAAAGTAAAGCTTGAGACACACTGTTTTTTTTGAACAGCCCAACATTCCTTATTCTTCACTTTCTTCTTTAAAGGTATAACAAACTTGATCAATGTTGGTCATGTTTCGATTTGAAATTGAATGTGGTGTTCCCAATGCTTGATATTATGGAATTAACAGCTATTCTAAGGATTGAGCTTTATTCAATTTTTAAAAACATACTGCTATTATTCTGCACATAACTACACCTTTAGAAGACCTTCTGGGAACATCCTCTAAAGGTATCATGTTGTGTAGCCTTCAGAGAACGTTCCTGGAACGTCCTCTTACAGCTGTTTTTGTGCAACTGTCAAGGAACCTTTTGGGAACGTTCCCTGATGTTTAGAGAATGCTGGGCAGCATTTTATTCATCTTTCTGCATATTGGCCATTTTAGCTGTCGCAATCCTTTTCCAATATTTATATGTACTCTGTTGAAGTGATTTGTACACAACTTGCTTTTTTTTTTTTTTTTTTTAATTGTACAAAACAGAAGTGATGTCTAACGTCACTCACTTTCTAAACTACAAGAAATTCAAAATTCAATAAGACTGCACAGCAAACAGAGACAGTGGTTAATGCAACACATCTTTATTGAAACTTCTGAAGCAACATCAATTTACAAACTGAGATTGGGAGCTTCTTCAAAATGTACCAAAAAGAAAATAAGTGTGTTGAGAACTAAAACGAGTGGGCAAGAACAAAAAAAAAAAAAAAAAAGGGGGACAGAAAAAGTACTCCCAGGGTTTAGACCAGCAGTGGTAGGTATTTTTGCTTTTATTTTATACAAAAAAATAAATTAATGAAATCTTTCAAGTTTACAGGAATATTTGATACAAACACAGGCTTAAAATATTGAAACTGAGTATCCTCAGCTTTGCTTGTGTTCAGACTCATTAAAATGGTTCTCTTTTTTTCTTAAATACCGTCAAAGCAGGCTTACTCGAGAGGTGCCAGAAGAGAAAAGATACCACTGATGATAAAAACAAACAAAACAAAAAACAAAGAAAAGGGGTGAACTGGGATAAAATGCAATTTTTTGAATGTTCAATGTGGGCTGAGTGGTCAGTCTGCCAGGTCCTCAGGTGCGAATGGCTTGAGAGTTGCCACGAGCAGAGCCACGGGAGCCCTGGCCGGCTCCACGTTTGTAGTTCTGTTGGTAGCCATCCTGGTGAGAGAAAAAGAAGTGGATTAACCCCCAAGTCACACATTCAACCTGAGCAGCCACAGTGCATTTCAGCTACAGCGAGATGGTCACAAACCTGAATTCATTCTTCAAAACTTTGGAATAAATCGTTAAAATTGAGGTCCTCACTGTTAGATTTTAGTGGTTTTCTGTATGTCATTCTTTTGGTTCTTTGTTTAATACTGCAGAAACTGCAGGGACAGGACGATTATTGTAAGCAGACAGAATGTCACCTTACAATAGCAAATGGTGTACCTAACTAATTGTTCCCCCACAAGAGACGTCTTTATTGAATAAGGCTATATCACTGCCTGTTTCCCCCCCCTCCAATTTGACCCCAGACGTGAATGTATATTCTGGTATTATAATTATCCAGGAGTTTCCCAGATCTTTGCTTCAGTTTCTTACCTTGGCTTCACCTTGCAACACTGCTGTGCTGTGCGTACAACAGGGTTACCAGAACTCTGTTGTTACATCCAGAATAAAGAACTATTCTTTCGCAAGCCAGCCTCAAGTTTTACCTGCTCTTAACTACACTGGAATCTACTCGGTCAACTGTGTCTCCATTTGGAATTAAGGAGACAATTTTGATAGCATTCTTCACTGTGTTCAGGAGCCATCAAGAGCAGCACTTACCCTCTGATAGTTGCTGTTGGAGTAGTCCCGTGGTGCACTGAACTGGGTCTGTCCATAGCCAGAGTTTGGAGTGTTGGAGAAGGGAGGGCGATAACCATCATACCCGCCTAAGAGGATACAGAACACCATTAAAAAAAGCTGTTTGATAGACACTATACAGCAAATTTTTCGCAAGATTTCACAGAAACAAAATTACCTTTATCACTCAATTTCTGTACATTTTTTACGTTTTTATCACTCAACCCTTAAGAGCGATGCTTTAGAAAGTAAATACTGCGGAGTAGTCATAAAACATAGAGTTTGTGGAGCGAAAGTGTTCATAAAAAACGAATTAAAAAAGTTCTAAGGACAAATTCTAGATTGTCTGCCATTTGGCTTAATACCTCTAAAACCGTTGGACGGTCCCCTGTAGCCATTAATCATGCCACGGGAGTTTCTGGGCCCGCCACGTGACATGGCTCTGCTGTTGTAGAAAGACTGGGCGGGTCGGCCGAACCCGGTGCCCTGTCCCGCAGATTGCGGAGACATGGTTTGGTGGCCTCCTGCACTGGGGAGTGATTGGTCTTGAGAGTGGAAAGCTCCAACCACTACAGGGGAAAGGACACAACGACAAAACAGTTGAAATACACTGGACAGATTTATGGTAAACACTACATGTCTTATACTGATCCAAGTGTAAAGGAAGATCAGGGTGCACACAGTCACAATGTTGTTCAAAATTAGATTTCTCATTGAATAAATTAACCACTTATTATTACACTGTGTGAGGCAAATCTCCATTATTTCCCCCCAAAACTTGACGGGTGTATTTATTTTTCAAAAATGTTTCCAGGCCACAAATTCCATGACTTATCCAGTTTTTTTTCCAGACATGAACTCTGCTGGTTTAAATATCATGTAAACAACCCTTAAAACAAATCAGAACTCCACTAACACCCCAACTGCCCATTTTGTTTCATGGCCCAGACTGCCATTTTTGAACATTTGTTTTTGCCAAGTGCTTTGTAGATTGCTCAAGCTTTATTACACTGGGTGGAATCAGTGAACCATGAACATCAGGCCTTTCAACAGACTGTCTGAGGGGACTCAAGTCTGAGCCTTGAGAAGGTCACCCAGGGACATTAACCCTTTAACTAGCAACTAGAACCACATCTGTTCAGACTGCCATGTGAGGGGGCATACTAGTGGAACAAAATCTCAAGTTCAAGGAGTTGTGCTGGAATTCAATACACTAGAGCAGTGTCCGTTCAAACATGATATTCCTGTAGAAAACCTGTAGCCCAATTATATGGCCGCAGGTAGGTTTGCTTTAAAGCCCCCCTGTGTAAGAAATTCTCCCATCTAGTGGTTAGAAGTTATATAGCAACCAACCTCTCAAGCGCCGTCTCGTTTAGAACTACGGGAGCTGTCACACATCAAAACTGACACTAGTTCTGGACTCCTAGCACATTGAAGGATAAACCTCTCTCTGAAAGCGTAACTCGCCAAAATGCACGCTAGGGTGTTTTTGTGAATGTACACAAGTCAAACTTTCGTTTAAAAGCATAATTACGTCTGAAGCGCCACTTTCAAGCTTGTCCGTGTTGTCGTTTTTAGGTCAAATGGAGTTTTGAATGGGAACCATTTTTTGATACATGATCGCGTCAAAATCCCTATTTTTAAAACACCAAGAAGGCTCGACACAACATATAACTTTGATCGAAGCATCATCAGTGTCTACACATGAACTCGAGCATTGAGAACATTGTTCGTGTACACGAAAGGTTTTGAACAACTCACTTGGGTTTTCTGCTCGCTGCAATCATGCCATTCGAGGAGTGAGTTGTCAAAAACCTCTCTTTTTAGTAAACTATGTGTACACTAACAATGTTCTCAATGCTCAAGTTCATGTGTAGAGACACTGTTGATACTTCGATCAAAGTTTCAGGTATCGAGCCTTCTTAGTGTTTTAAAAATAGCAATTTTGACGCAACCATGTATCGAAATAGTAGTGCCCCTACGACACCCATTCATGAAAGTTTGACTCGGGGTACATTCACAAAAAAACCCTAGAATGCATTTTGGTGAGTTACGCTTGAATAAGCAATAACATTAATAACATTGTGTACTATTTTATTACCTTGCTTGTGTGTGATGCCAATGAAACGCTTTCGGACCGAGCTCGCTAGCTATCGTTAGCACAGTAAACTGAAAGTGAATGGGAACGGCTAGTAGGCTACTGCAGCTAAGGACTTGTATATTGTTGCAAACTAAACTGAAATAACACGTTCAGCAACTTTGTGGTCAAGTGAGCTGGTGACTGATCACAAACAAAGTTATTTTTCTCTATTTATTTCATTGGAAGATACAATTTCATTGTCGGACTGTTAGGAAGATATGACTTGTAGAAAATGGGCTTGAACTTACATTGCTGAATGTAAGGAAATTCTGCAGATGAATCCAAGCTAATGTTTTTCTATGCATGCAGACGCCAAAGACTGAGCTGTATTTCGCATATTATGTCCCTTGCTGGCCACCGGTATTTTAACATGGCGCATGTACATGGCTAGTCGACACGGCGCTATGTAAATGTAAATGAGGATTTCTAAGCCAATAGGTATGCTTCGAGTTGTTGGTGGTGGTAATTAAACATGAATGGGGCCACATTTATGTATGTGAAATGTTGATTTTGTTAAACAACTGAAAACGTTACACAGGGGACCTTTAAAAATAAGATGGGGAAAACATTATTTCAGCTAAGCATTTAAAACTGAATATTATATTATAAGTAGTTGTACCGCAGAGCAGTACAAAATATGACAGCCCAGTCCTGCACATTCTCTCCTCAAAAATAAATCACGCTTGTCAATGTCTCCATCTCCTACTCCATCCCCTATTTTTGTATATGTAAATGAGTGTGTGCTTGTTTTTGTGTATGTGTGCTTCTGTGTGTGTTTGTTCGCTTTTGAGTGTGTGTGGGGGGTAATGGAGTGTGTGTGTGTGTGTGTGTGTGTGTGTCTGCCTGCATGTGTGTTTTTATGTGTGCGTGCCTATGTGTGTACATGTGCGGTGGTTAACACACAAACACACAGATGGGGGAGTGGCTACAGTAGAGTGGTGAAAGCCAATATGTGCCTATTTTACAGATATTTACCGATATCTTTTGCATTTCTTATCCAAAACGTCAAACTTGGCACTGCACTTACTTGTGCCCGTAGCGAGACACCTGGTAAGTCTGAAATCAATCGGGCGAAGTTTGTCAGATAAGCGGCACACACACACACGTTCCTGCAATTTATAGATAGATGCTGACAAATCACCCCACATAGGCAGAACCAAAGGCTGCATTTACACCGGCAGGCCTTGATGCACCTGATGCAGTTGTTCCAATTTTCCGCCTATATCCGATTTTTTGGACTGCCTGTTTACATCTACTTTTGAGAGTGGCCCATATCAGATATATGTGTTTATATGGTTCATTCATTTTAAACACTTGAGACAATCCGCATGCACACCAGAGGGTTTTTGGTCACCAAAATGAAAGCAAACATACTGCACTGCAAGTGCACAAAATAAGCTTGCATTAGGGTATTTAAGTGGCTGATTGTCATCTTTTGCTCAGGGACCCTGCTCACCAGACTGCAGCTGGTCCGGCTGCATCTCTGGCTGCTCCAGTGGGTGCTGCGTTTGGTTGCTGAATCCCTGGCTGTAGCTGTTCGGGTACTGGCTGGGCTGCTTCAGGGAGTCCGTCTCATTGGCCGGAGGCACAGGCGCGTTGAGATTGAATACCTGAGAGGGTCAGAGGGACAGGTACTGTTTAGAGGAAATTGGCAAAAATGGTGATCACTGTTCACAATAAAACATCCTGGGCTCATCATTTCTAACCAATCAGAAAATTTAGTCATTATGGACAACCAAAAGAGTTATAGAAATAAAGACATTCATTTGTTAACAAGATATAACAATGATATTTGCCATTTATCTCTCTAGGGTTGAGGGGTTTTCCTCAACTGAACCTCCTGTGTTTCAGGGTGCGTGGGAACACTGAATAGTATAATCAGGCTCAAGTTCTTCTGAACTTATAATCTTAGATAAGCATTGTCTGGATCATCAAAATCCCCTTTTATACAACCAAAGATGACAAATGAGCTCAGTTTCAGCGCTGTTCTAAGATGTTGCCAGGATTGGAAAATCTGGACTAAAATGCTGCCGTTCCAACTCACTCTTCTTATCCACCAACGCAAAAGCAATAGCAACACCACTTTTCAATCGACATTAAAGATGCCGTACACGGTGCAGTTTCACAATAGGTTGTTGATAAGTCCCTGTTACACCCTTCCTTCCATACTCCTGAAATACATTTACAGATTTGAGCAAACACTTGAAATCCTGGTGGATAAATCACATGTGTGGGTGACCACTGTCCACAGACACCAAGAGTCACTAGTCCAATACAAAATATTTTGAATGTCATTTTGTGGACGAACACTTCAGTTAAAAGATTAGAAGAAAAAAGATTAGAAGTAAATTAAAACAGAAGTGACCAAATAAATGCATTGCAGGCTTACCAATGAACTGGTTAGTTTGTACACAGATAGTATTTATATTATGTTTAAACAGTTAACCATCAAATGTTGATACCAATTAAATTTTCATGCCATGTTTTCCCCCACACACACACACACACACACAACAACAGAATACATGATGTGACTCCACCCACCGTCTGCATGGACTGGAATGGTGCGGCGTTGACGTTGATGCCACTGCTGTGCAAAGGCTTGGAGCTGGGCTGGAACACTTGCGTCTGGGAGGCGGGGGGCAGAGCAGAGGGAGGGGGCTGCTCTGTGGACAAGGACATGGAGGCCTGGATACACAGACCAAAAGAACACGTTATAGCAGACAATCAGACAAGAACATGGAGGCCTGGATACACAGACCAAAAGAACACGTTATAGCAGACAATCAGACAAGGACATGGAGGCCTGGATACACAGACCAAAAGAACACGTTATAGCAGACAATCAGACAAGGACATGGAGGCCTGGATACACAGACCAAAAGAACACGTTGTAGCAGACAATTAAACAATCAGACAAGAAGCCTGTCCCAAACGAGAAAATGTTCAATTAGCGCCGTGTGCTCTGGAGAGCTTACCTGGATGGGGTCAATAGCTTCAGGCTGTGGTCGTGGGTCAGCAGGGTGGGGAGACTGATACATGGGGGATGGTGTGGAGAAGGCCTCTGGTGAGGGAGCGCCCATGGGGACCTGGACAACAACAAAACCAAATCAAATACTGAGGACCTCTTAATTCCCTCCTATACATCAGAAACATATTTGAGACTTGTGGTAAAATGGTGATCACTGTTCACAAAAAAACGTTTCTTAATAAACAATAAAACATTTCTCTCCACTCACTTGTGTTGGTTCAGGCTGTACAGAAACAGTGTTGGGCTGTGCAAGGCGCGTGTCTGGATGAACTACGAGAGAGACACAAATCCCATCACCACCACAACTTCAAAAATGGCAAAATCATTACAGGTAAAAGTGAGTCCTACTAACGCAACCAGTTGCAATACCAACCTGGGGGACAAACCATCTGGGGCATGTCCATGCTCTGCGCAGGCTTCATAGGCTGTGCGGACACAATGGCAGGGTCAATGGGTGGGCCGTCAAACTCCAGCATAGAGTCCTGGAGGGAAACAGGGGAGGTTCAGTTACAGATGATACATTGCAACTTCATGGGCAACCACAATACCAGTTCTTGTGTGTAATTTGCGATGTGATAATGATTAAAGTTCTCCAGAAGGAATGTTGCCCCGAAATCTATGGGAATGTGCCAGAACATGCCAGAATAACACTAGCATCATCATAATAAGAGTTGACAGCATAATGCCAGGCCAGATAACGCACCATGTGTTGGTCCGTCAGGACGCTCTCTTACCTGCATGAAGTTGTAGGGCCCCTGCATCTGCGCCATGAGGTCCTGCACCACCTGCTTCCGCAGGATGGGGTCCGCGGGGGGCGTGGGAGTCACCGTGGTCAGCGGATGGGGTTCAGACACCACGGGAGAAGGGGCCGTCTGAACGGGCGGTTGCAGCGAACTCACCGCCTACAAAATCCAAGATAATTCCTGATCAGATGAGGCATAGGACTAGGACAAAAGTTACACAATCCCATCTCCCAGAGCAGACCATGTTTGACCACCAGAAGACAATACATGTGTCCTCATGTCATATTGTGAGAATAGATAGGTGACTTCAGTGTTAACACAAATGGGTAGGTGTACCTCTGATTCAGAACTCCACTCCTCGCTTTGCTCCTGGTTGCTGTTGCTGTACGTGCTCTCTGGAATGAACTGTCTGTTAACAAACTGCAAGCAGAACACCAATATTAGGCTACAAAGGGGAAAAAATTTCATACTTATGAGAGATAAATGCTATCTGCCATGGCATGCTGGTGTATTCATGGAATAGAGGAAGGGAAGACTGGAACATAAGCGCTCAACACTACTCACCTCTGTTGCCTCCACTGCTAACGGCTCTGCATACTCCTCCACCAGCTCACCCTCTGGAAATAATACAATGATATTTGAGAAGGTGAAAGGCTACAAGACAGTGCTACTAGGAAGTACATATTTAAATACATTGTTATGACGAGCCTAATGCTGCTTATTGTATGCAAGTCCTACTGTGTTAGACTACTGTGCTAAAGTGCCATCGCTCATGAGTAGTCTTGAACCAGACCTGTGTCCACAGCCTGCTCCTCCGCTTCTGAAGACTCCACAGCCGTCATCGTCACCTGCTCCTCCTCCTCCACCTCCGCGCACACTCCGTTCTGATGGTTCTGTGCCGTGTCAAAATAACCACTCTGCATCACCCGCTCCAGGGTGTCCTTAAGGGCTTTGTCTGGTAGAGAAGAGAAGAATCTCATAAGGTATAGACTAAATACAAAGAAAAAACCTCACTAACCAGTAATTTAGAGTTATTTAGTTGTGTCAAGAGCATATCCGTTATTTGTTTGTGATGACCTCTTTATCATACTTTGGTCTTTGCCATAACTACACTCAGTCATTTGGGTGAGAAATGGATCCAGACACATCCATGTTACTCCTCCCTTGACAATAGTCACATGTTCTACTGGGAAGGTGCGGTGCAATGGTGAAGTATTTTACTAGTAAATGGTGTGAACCATGAAAGAGGCCATGAGTTCCACTGTGGAGGACAAGACCTAAAACATGGAAATCCAATTATGCTGCCATTCCACCAGCACTTTTGTTGATCTGTACAACCAGTCTACACCAAGCACTGACTGGATAAGTCTCTCCTTAGACTACACAATGTGTGTTTAGAAAAATAATCATTGATCTTTGTTGATATGCCACGCTGTCCCTTTCAGTGTGCTCCATGGACATTGTAGAGGCAATATTTCTATGTCTGGCATATTCAAGGAATTTGTTAAGAAAAATTGCTCCACTGTGGAGTTCAATTTGAACGAGCATATGTGAGCACATCCTAAATGAGCAACAACATGGCCAATTCATTCGTTGTACAAGATAAGCTGCTAGACTCATTTAAGGTTCATTTAACAGACCACAAAGTAACTTGATTTGTTGCTAAAGTATTCATGCCATTACTACTACTGCACAGAGCTGGTCAGCATTTTTCATGTCCAAAGAGGCACGGTCATGTTGTCCACGTCCTCCATATGTATTTATATTTCTCCCCGAGACACCAACACCTGCTGCGGAGTTATCCCTGGATGGCGAGTGGCAGGGTGGGGGGAATCTGAGCAGAGTGAGAGAGGCCAAGCCTGGTCAGGCCATCTAGGGTCAGCAGGAGGGTCTAAAAGATGCTTTGGTCCTATTCCTGCTGGTGTGCTGGTCCGGTGCGGCCAGGCCACTGGGCACAGGCAGCTGGCACACTGCCCCCGTGCTGAGTCAGGAGAGGCGGGCGCCTTTACACTGACCACCAGCACAATGCAACACAGTGCCGCTCAGCTCGGCCAGAAAAGCCTCTATACCACTCCACACCGAGTGCTTACAAGGGGAATGGGTTGCGACATACAATATACTAATCTCTATGACCCCAATACTTTCAGAATGCAACACTGTGGTCTCTAAAATCCAACATGGTGTCTGTTCGGAGCAGAAAACAGAGTCTGTAACGGCTTCTACACACAGTTGATTTCCATCAACGCATAATTTGATTGGTTGGTGGCGTCCGTCGAATGGCTTGATTGGCCGGTGCCGTCTGTCGGTGCAGCAACAGCTGAACTTCTCAACGCGAGCGACAGGAGAAATGCGACGCAACGGACCCACAATTCAGTTCGTGTAGAAGCCGTAAGAGAATAAGACAAGACGTTTGACTCGATACAGGAGTTCCCACACTCCTGTAAAAGCAATGATGCTTTTCAATGAGCCATCCTTTCCTACAATAGCACATTGTACCCACTGGCACTTGACCTACATGAGGATAGCAGCACTATTCTAAAAGTTACAGTGATGATGGGTTCAACACCTTACCACACCTCATATTATGGCCGTATAGAAGTGATGTAGTTATTGATGCAGTATTCAAACATGGTTCCTAATGAAATTATGCAAGTCTGCTAGAAGTATAGTGCAAATAATGGATCATCGTTATATCTAAGGCATATGATGGATAACCAATCAGCAGTACTCTCATAACTCTACAGGCTGACCTGACTAAAATCATAGCAGGAAGATTAGGGCCTATAGGCACTTATTTTGAATCTGGACAACTGTAATCCTCAACATCAAGATCTACCATATTGCAGTGCAGTCAAACCACTCCAGACAGACCATTCTTAAAACCTCCATGGCACGCATTCTTTCCCTTCTAGTCTTTCATGCACATTGACTACCTCAACTCTTTTTTTCCCCCCGCAAATCCCCAGTTTCTTTGTTCCAGTATGATGAATCTGAAGTAAGGCTTAGTGACACACCTTTTAATGATTACAAGTTAAAGCTCTGATCATCTGTTTCATCCATCTCATATGTTTGTATTGTGCTCTCTTTCTAACTTTGAAAATGCTTGTGATTTAAGTGTAAGAAAGATTAATGTAGACCTGAAAAAAGCCTTAAAATCTAAAAGCAACACACAACGGAGTTTGACAAAGTCAAGAACAATTCCCCAACAGTAACAAACATTTAAGTGGTAGCGACTGGCCTTTCAGAACCAGGGTCAAATGTAAAATTCCATGACTTTTCCCTGACAAAAAAAATGAAATTTCATGACTTACTATTTACTAACGTATAGCGTTCAAGAATATTTTACTCTAAGTGGGAGATGTATAAATAGGCATTAAATAAACAGACATTGAATAAACAAAAGTTGGAATACTCAAGGAAGCAGTAAAGCAAATAACAAGATTTACATCAGTTCTTCATGGAAATATTTGTATTAATGTATTTTGGCAAGTAAATGTTCAATTGCTATAACAAAATTCCCTGATATCCCATGACTTTGCCCTAAAATGATAAAATTCCCTGATTTTCCATGTCTGGAATAGACTTTCTAAAATTCCATGGTATTCTAGAAATTCCATGACCGTGAAAACCCTGCAGAACAGATGGAGCAATAGAGCTTTTTGACCTACATGTGGTTCCTGCCACAGGTTTGTCCTTCCCCTCCAACAGTTCCCATAAGTGCTGTGATGCCTCTTGATACTGGTCAGTCAACCTGAGAGTGGTAAACAGAGATAGCACAAAACCGTAGGCAAAAAGACATACAGCATTACCAAAAGAAGAACAATGAGACCAGCCACTCGTCTTGTTTCATCTACCAAATACCAAAAAAAAGATTCAGGAACAAAAACAAATGTTTCCTTGTACCACCTTTAACAAACAAGAATATTTACTCACTTCAAAATAAAAAGTAAAAAGAAGGTGTATGAGCAGTTAACTGTGAAATCAGGGGTAAACAAATGATTCAGGTCCAAAACTGCTTGTGTTACTTCAATATTGGATTGATCTTTTAATATCAACCCCTTTTCTAACTATGTAACTTCTATAACTTCAAACAAATCATGTCAATTTGTCAGTCACTTGCACATATCACAGTAAACTTGAGTTGTTCATGGCAATGAACAAAGTTGTTGTAGAGAATCATGATGAGTGCATACACCATATAGGCACACACAGGCGAACACACAAACTCGGGTCAAGTCAGGTCAGATCAGTTCCTGTCACAGATACGGGGCGCAGAAAGGTCATTTTTAATCACTAAATAAAAAAAAAAAAAAAAGCCATTTATTTCTGTAAGGCGCACACCACATGTCTGTAAATTGCTAAGCTCCAGAGAATCCCTCCACCATGGCAATGATATTGCCAGATTCAGGACATTCTGCTCTACACACACATGTAAGGCAAGTCCAGCTTGCAGTGGTGAGATACATGTCAAAATATAAGAATTTTTATAATACGCTTTTTGTATTTTTATTATTTAACATAATAACCTAATGGTGGTATAACATAATGGTGATAACACTTGTCGGTAGGGCCCCCTTGGAATTTTTGCTTGGGGCCCCCACAGACTCTAGAATCGCCTCTGGGTAGAACAGTAGACCAAAACAGTAGATTGACGAAAAGAGGATACATGTCATAAAATTAAGACAATACCAGACGATTTCTGTTCGATTTGGCAAGCGCCATCTACAGGATTTTCATCGAAAGTCATCAAATTTAACATCGAGAGAAAAAAAAAAAAAAAAAAAAATAGTTGCCTACAGAAATGGGAGAATAATAAAAACATAGGCCTACATTTAAAACAACAATGCTAATGGTTTGAAATAAAAAAGTGAATGAATAAATACTATAAACTAAAAACAACTTTGGCATATGGATATTCAAAACTATCTATAGCCTACGTTCTTAGATAATAATTTGGAGTGAACTCTTTCACAGTAATCTAGGTGGTCATAAAATAAACTAGTATTAACATAATAGTATTGTCTCCCATAAGTCCCAGAGTGTTTGAAATATAATTATCTGAAATGCAATATGGCTTTCAATTTGTCATTTATGCCTAGTATTTAATCTGTGTAGCACACAGTTGATTTGACATTCATGAACAATCGTCGACACATGAAGCGGTTTTAATTATTAGCTGCCTATAGGCCTACAGAATTATCCTTTGGCTTGCATCAGATATAATATAGCCCACTGGCAAAGCATACTACTGTCAATGAACAGCCTACCAAATGTGCATGACCCTTTATCAACAGTATATGTCTCATTAAAGAGTATAACTAAAAAAAGTCATTACCAAGGTGATAAGCTATGTAGCCTTAATATTTCGTGTGGGAAGCGAACCTGTGAACACGCAAGAATATAACTCCTTTGCCGTGTCGTCTCGCTGCATGTTACACCCCCACAGAACGTATGCGTAGAGTAGGCCTAGCAAGATCCCTAGAACCACACGCACGTGAAGTTAAAACATTTTCAGTCGCATAATCTTCATAAATTCTTTGGAGCAAGTGGATGTGTAAATCCATGCTTGGCGACACTGTCGGAAAAAACATTTCTAGGCCTACTTCTATTTTTGAAGTTGTAAGCTACAGGTGACGAAAGCACAGGTTGACGGAACCATCTTTCTGGACTCATTTTCCGACTGATTGTTTTTTTTTTGCAGCACAGCTTAATTTAGCTTGAATGTTAACCTGCTACGGAGCAGGTTAGTTCTGTGGCATAAATTCCCATAGTTACCAAGCTGGGATTCACGTTAACCTCATTAATGGAACGGAATTCTCACTACAATTAGCGAGACTTATCGAAATAAGCCAGGTTTAGCCTTTAGCGAGGTTGATGGAATACCCCCTTGCTCTTACCTGATGTTTTGGTCACGTTCAGGTCCCACCAACTTGTAGAACTCGTCCAGAGCGGTAAGGTCCCCCTCATTGAGCAGTGAGGGACCCCCTGCCCCCTGCAACAGCTCCTGCCTCACGCTCTCCTCCCCCAAGCGGTCCAGGAGGAACTGCAGCTCCAGAACTTTCTTCAGGCGCTTCTGCTCGGCCTCCTCCCGCTGCAGCTGCTCCCGCCTGCTCGTCTTCTTCACCGCCTTCTGAATCTGGGTGGGGACAGGAGCGACAGTGACCATCCGCCTCACAGACACAGATTAAACCAAAGCCATGCACACACATATTTGGAGGGGGACAACAAAGTGTGCCTAAAGAGAAAAAAAGGGCCATATTTTTTTATATAAAATATGAGTCAAATATAACCACAGCTTATTCCACTGCTTGGTTGAATTTCCCATTGTCCTATGTAATTTAGAACGATCATTAACCGTATGTTATTTGCACACCTATGAAGTAGATCCATTTTTTTGGCCGCATCACACTTGTATATTAATTCGCCAAACTCGTTGTGAAGTATAAATGAAGTCACGTTGCATCCGAGCTGTAAAATGCAGACGTTCAGAACATGGCAACATTGTAGCATATGACGGAGGTGGCTTTTAGCTAGATGGATGACAGCAGGCTAAGTAAAATAGCGATGTTTCAAAGCTAAAGTTCATCCGAATCTTGGGATACGCCCGCTTGACAACGGGAGAGATAGAACTAACGACTGGCCTTTGGCCGTAGCAACCATCCATTTAGAACTATTAACAGTAGTGGCAGTTTGTCCTGCAAGTTGAGAAATTAGTTGATATGTGTCAGAAGAAATTAGTTCTACAAACAAGACAGTTTTAGCGATTAAAACGTTTAAATTGTAACAGGAAATGAACTCAACGCAAGTGGCAACAGTGGAATAAGCGGGATAATGGACTCCACGGTGGTCTGTTCACAGAAATGAATGCCTCCACTTCGCGTCGGGGCCGTTTACAACCTCGACCGTGCATTAACTTCTGTGAACAGACCACCGTGTCGTCCATTATCCCTTACATAATCAATTCACAGAACAATTCAGATTTCAAGACATTTGCTGTGAGACAAGAGGATGCTTGAAGTGTACACAGCTATTTCAAAGAAGCCAGTGCAGCTGAAAAAATGCTGTATGCCTATCAACATCACTGAAAACACTAGGTCATGAACCAAAGTCAAAATCAGAACACACCGTCAGAAACCAGACACAAACAGTCTGATCAAAGTGTGGAATACAGATATTCTTCCAGACTATTTCTAACCTACAGTAACATGCTCACATCAGGCCAGATAGAAATCCAGAACCTTGTCCATGTACTTACATCTTGCCCCAATGCCAGAAAATTCTTCAGCAGCTCCCGGGCAAACTCCAGGTTATGAGTCACTTCTTGATACTTTGAAAGAGCTTCCTACAAGGATGAGATGAGAAGGAAAAAGGTTAGAAAGCATTAACAGCGGCAGCAGAATTAATGGACTGCACAGCAGCTACAAAATGCTGTGAGACCACATGACACTAGCTTGCCTCATTTCCAAGAACGGGAGTTTCTCTCAACTAAAATTAACGAAATGACTGAAATGAAATGATACAAATCAAGACATTTCATTACCAAAGTAATCAATGACGGATGAACATTTAAAAAGAGCTCTAGCTTTATATTTAGTTCTCACATAAAGCACAAGCATGTACATAGTGGAAGCTTTTTAGCTCACTGAAGCTGAGCAAAGGACAACCTGCCATGGAACAATAGTTTTTTTCACCCACCAGCTGGTCCTGGTTGAGACGCTCTCCTTTGTTATGCCTGGCCTGGTAGTCATCCAGCTTGCCCTACAAAGAGAAAGGCACCATGCTCAGATTAGCACTCAAATAAAGTTACATTTTGACATAATATCACACAACAAGTATGATCAAACCAGTACACCGCGATACTGACAGATAAAATGTTGTTTCAAGACAACAGGATTATTAAATTGTTGCAAGGGGTTAACCAAACAAATATTTATTTCAGATGGCAGGATGGAGAAAAAGTCTGTTCAGATCAAATTAAAACTCTTTGCAGTGAAAATGAAAAGCTCAGGTCCGAGCAGAGCGTGTTTCGAGATAATCTCATCAGCAGCACTGGCAAGTAAATCTGAGGAAAAGCCTCTGTCTGGAAGATCAACCCGTGATACACAGCGCACTTGCTCACACTCACAAAGGACCATTATGAACATTTTGTGAACTCCCAGTTTGTGTGAGCAGCAAAAAAAAAAACAATGCACTGAAACATATCTGTTAAATGTTGTGCACTAACATTTGGCTCATATGCAGAACAAGCAGCTTACACAAGAGCACCTGGTCACAGGAAATTACAGAGCCACTATAAGCAATTATGAACACAGTTTTAAGTCCAATACACACATAAAATTAGACCATTAAAACTGGGAACTAAAATAAAACTTTTTACGAGTTATACATAAGTTATTTTCAGAATTCATATTTTAAATAAAATAAAAAAATAAGTTTTTAACTTCATGGTTTAATGGAAATACACCTGAACAGATAATGCAATGCAGCTAGAGCGGGAACACAAAGCTTGACATTTGTATTGTGCAAAATATAGTGTGTGTAGTGCAGACACCAATTTACACGGGAAGCTTTATGAACAATTTAAAGATGGCAATGTAACCATGCTGAAACTCCTGACTGCAGATCTGTGCCAAACACAGAATGCTGTCCAAAGGCGCTTAAGCAGTCTAACTTCGTTACGTACGAGGACACACGCACCTGCCGTAATACAGCACTGTTATTCAGAGACTTGGCATCTCAGCACAGCGTCGTACGCACATCATACTCACAGCGAAAAGATTACAATTATCAGCAAAATCACTGCCTACCTTGAATGCGTAGCGCTGCCTTAATTCATACATAAAAAAAAAAAAAAAATGTACTCCAAGTTTGACATTATTTCTAATCGAAATCGTCATACATCATTCATGTTTTGGGGGAGAGGCGCCGCCATATTAGTTTTGGCCCATGTGCCGTTTTCCCGAAGCGCTTAGTTCCAAACCAAATGATAGACTTATCAAAACGTACAAAGCTGTCATATACAGTATGCTGATTGCAACACATTCGTATTTCGTATGTAAACAATTGATAAAGTACTATGAGCCATGTCACTCCGTGTAGTTCTGGCTAACATTAGTTAGCAGCCTAGCTACATCTACACTTGTCGGATTTAACTTCAGCACTTTTTCTCTAATCGAAGACCATCTTGTGGTACATGTAATGATGTGACATTCTTACAAACGCATGAAGAAAGCACATACCTTTTTCTTCTCCATGTTGCGGACTTTCTTCTCAATAATACCCAACACCTGCTTCATGGCTTCTGTGTGGCCTCCAGATGTCTGGTTATTGATGAGGATCTGGCCCGCTGATCCAGGAGCGGATCCCACCTCCGGGCTGGCGGACTTGACAGTCCTGGTGCCATTTGTCGCTGAGGGCATCTGTGAACACATTGACAGATCAGAATGGAAAGGTATCCAAAAACACTTTAAGTTGAAGAGACAAGCAGTGTTCATGTCGATCAAATCCAGAGTGCTGCTGAAACATTTAAAAGGCACTCCACTTTATGTATCTATGACCATGTATCTATAGCCGAATCAAACATGATCACCGCTCCGATCAAAAGCTTTGATAAAAGTAGATGGATGAGTTAAGGTTAAAACCAGCAGAAGGCCTTCACACCATTCCATCTACATCATCGTATTCGTAACTGGCTACACAAAGCGATATGCCCAAATGCGCAATCCCGTGGATGCTGGCTTCCCAAAGGCCAGTTGAAGCTAAACGAACCCGTTACTAATTCAGGATCAAGTGTATTACACAACATTCGTTTTGTTTCACTTGTAGATACGCATAAATAGCTCGATCCAGAATTGTGTATTAAAACGATAATCAATTCTGAGGATCTTAAACTACGTTTTGTTACGATAGCGTTAGCGTTGACGCGAGGCACCGAAGACTGCAGCCATCATCGATGAAGGAGCATCAGTTCTTCGATTTTCACTCCTAGCCATTCATTGACGTCAAACTTAAAAATCAATTGTAATGTCTATGTCTGAACAGCCTTTTCAGGGTGTTAACGAAACGTAAGGGGAAAGATCCCGCAAAGAAGCGTATGTCCAGTGTCCACATTCGGCGTGTCCAATCCTACACAAGGTTCTAGCTCATTCTTTACCAAATGGTATCTAGTAGCCAGAGCATGCTGTGCTAACTAGCACGAAGACGCTAATATTATCGGGTAGTTTTACTTTACCGGCTAATGTGAATTTTAAAGTACATGTTACATATACAGTTCATTAACACTTAACTTGTGATTAGTATGACAAACACAGATATCTTAGTAATACGATCATCTTGGATTTCAGCGACATGTCTCACGATTTAACATAAAACGCAATGCGCTCATCGAAGTCAAACTGACTAGCAAGCTAATGTTAGCAGAATGGTTAGTAGCAAATAGGCTAGCCATACATGCTAACAAGCAACGTTTTGACTATGTTACTTTTCACATTTTGAACACTACCAGTTTACTACTGATGAACGGGTAACTAAGTTTGTACCCATTACTACCTTATTGGTCAATCTGTCCACAAGGGAGTTGAATAATCGACTGGAGTCAAAATAGCCTTGGCTTTAGTTGTGTTGCTTTATTTTCTCTTTCAATTTTCTGTGGGATCCGCCCCGCCGGCCTCACCGACAACTGAGATCGACTGGAGGGGGAGTAAACGCTTTATAACGAGAAGGGCCCTTTGGAAAGCTGCCCTCGATGTGCCAGAGCTGAAGTAGGACATTTCGTAAATCGTCTTTCTCATATGCGCGTGTGGTGTTACATTTTCTCCACGAAATGAATTGAAATTATCTTAGCTCGAATTGATGGCACTATTACTGCCAGACTGGCGATGAAGTACTTACACTGTATTTGCACAAGTAGCCCAGTGCACTTGAAGTAGGCTTACTTACTTACTTTTGCCGTGCTGCCATTATGGGAGTGACTTAATGATTTTGCATAGTTTCTCTGGTTAAACCTAAACATTTACTGTAACTGCAAATATTTTGTGATACCTGGGTATGTTTGATAGTTGCCCACCCCAAATGTTTAGGCATGGAAACAGAAACAAAGTTCAAATCAGACACATAGATGGCTGGAACAGTTTTTTTAAAATATGTATTATAGGCTATCTTGTGCCCACAAGATAACTCATTTTAGCACACAACATAATAACTTTCTGTATCATTCACTTGTGCACACAAAAATTATTAACCTTTTTTGGACACTATGGGCAGGGATATCACTGTGTTGTGTTGCAAATGTCTGAGAATTACAAGACAAGGGGAAAAGTGCTGTGAGAATCATGTTCTTTGATTTCTCAAGTGCTTTTAACACCATCCAACCCCTCAGACTGGGAGACAGCTCTTGCAGATGGGTGTGGACGCTCACCTGGTAACCTGGATTACAGATTACCTGACCGAGCGACCACAGTTTGTCAGACTGAAGAACTGTCTCTGACACTGTGATCAGCAGCACCGGAGCGCCACAGGGAACTGTGCTCTCTCCAGTCCTGTTCACCCTGTACACATCTGACTTCTGCTACAACACCGAGTCATGCCACATGCAGAAGTTTTCTGACGATACTGCAATTGTGGGGTGTATCAGGAACGGGCAGGAGGAGGAGTACAGGAGCCTGGTGGAGGATCTTCAACTCAACACTTCAAAGATCAAGGAGATGGTGGTGGATTTCCGCAGGTCTAAGCCCACTCTGCTACCAGTCCCCATTGATGGGGTCAATGTGGAGGTAGTAAGCACCTACAAGTATCTGGGTCTCCACCTGGACAATAAACTGGACTGGTCAGCCAACACTGACGCACTCTACAAGAAAGGGCAGAGCAGGCTGTACTTTCTGAGGAGGCTGCGGCCCTTCAATGGGTGCAGCAAGCTCCTCAGGATGTTCTACCAGTCTGTTGTCAGCGTCCTCTTCTATGCAGTGGTATGCTGGGGAGGAAGCACAAAGAAGAAGGATGCGGGGCGAATTCACAGGCTGGTAAGGAAAGCTGGCTCTGTAGTGGGAGCTGAACTGGAGTGCATCACTTCAATATCTGACAAAAGGACCCTGAACAAACTGATCAACATCTTGGACAATGAATCACCCACTCCACAGCACTATTGTTAAGCAGAAGAGCCTGATCAGCTGGAGACTTCACTCACTGCCTTGCACAACAGACAGACTGAGGAAGTAATTTGTCCCCTGAGCCATTGAACTGTTGCTTCACTTAAGGCAGCGTTTCTCAAACTGTGGGTCGTGACCCACTACTGGGTCGCGGAGACATGCCAGGTGGGGCGCGAACTGACGTGAAAAACAGGAGTTTTATTTTATTTTATTTTTTATTTGTAGCCTAGGACCAGGTAGCACCCGATGCGCAATGGACGCACTGTGTTATTCATAGGGAAGCGCTCGTGTCAAGGCAGCTTAGTTAGTCCCGACCTACATGAGATTTTGAACGTTGTTGTGAGTGATACATTTCATCAAAACCCGGTCCTTAAAAGCGCGTCTATTCTCCGCACTTTGCGAAGAGATGGTAGCTGACCAAAAGGCTGTACTGTTTCACAGCGAGGCAAGGTGGCTTTCCCGAGGTAAAGTGCTGTCGCGCGTGTTTGAGCTCCGAGTCGCCTCTTCTTGGAGGAAGAGCGCATGTTTGAATCTGCAAGTACGTTCACTAATGAACATTTCTTGACGAAGCTGGCCTATCTTAGCGATATATTTGATATATTTTAGCGATACATGAGTTAAATGTCCAGTTACAAGGCAAAGACAAGCACCTACCTCACCTAGCAAATAAGATTACTGCATTCACCAAAAAAACTTGAGGTATGAGACAGGCGCCTCATGGCGACAGTATTGTGGTAAACTGAGGGGGCAATGCCTGGAGATAATGAGGGAGCGTTTGATGCCTAATTGATTGCCCTAATTGGACTCACCTGGGTAGGAGACAATATGAGCATGCAGATGAGCAACGTGAGGGAGAGAGAGTCCGAGACTGATCTGGAGCGTCCAGGCGGAACGCTGGGGGAGCGTTGGTCAAAACCGGGTACGAATTGTGTTGGTCGCGGTCAGTAGGATCGCCGCCAGTGAAGATAGCTGTAGGGGGGGAGGAAACCTTAGTATAGGCCTTTGTTAAAACCTAGACCAACGCCGCGACTGGCGGGCGAGTTGGACTACTGGACTGCCCCTGCACGAACTCCCCAGAACTTTCATACTGGAATTACAGACTAGAACTTTCATACTGGAATTACATTCTGGAACTTACACACTGGAATTTACATACTGGAACCTCGCTGGCCACCTGAAGGTTCAATTCGCTGTCCATTGCCATCAGGCCCGAGGGGAGGGTCTCGGGGAGCAGGGAAGTCTCCCTTTTAATAACTCATTTGACTAATATGTATCTGTGTCTGTTTTTATAATTGAAAGTCGGGTAACTCTTGTGCAATATAATTTATTAGTGACGGGGGTGCAGGGAACCTTTTATTGAGAACACTGGAATGGTGTGCTGTGATACCCGAATGGAGATGTTTTCCTCTTTGTGGTGTTTATGAATTGCTGTGTTTTATTGGATTGCTGTTTTGCACGGATTGTGAGTGAGGATCCCCCCCCAAATCATCTGTCAGTTGATTAATTATAATGTCCGGAGCTGCCGGGCTGTGCTTGTGGAATAAATAAAGCTACTTTTGTACCGTCCGTGGTGGGGTGGGGTCTACCCATTCTCTGAGTTGTCTCAGGGGGGAAGGGACAAAGGGGGTCGCTAGAGGGGGACCTTTTCCTACCCAGCAGATTTATTACAGGATTATGCCTTTGAGATTTCTGAGCGAAATCGCTGAAACGTCTGATTCGGCAGCCTCTTGTGATTCCCATGTGTTAAACAGTAGGCCTACATCACATCCCTGCAAAGTTTATTTAAAAAATATTTCCCAACCAGCAGTGCTCTGTATGACTGGATTATGGATCCATTTAATGCAGCATGTTGGTATTTCATTGAATATTGTACAATGCTGTAAAATGGCCTATGCTTCCTAATATGTTGCTGGAAAACAGAAATATGTGTATTTATTTATTTATTTATTTATTTATTTATTTATTTATTTATTTATTTATTTATTTATTTTTATATCTGCAGCACCAACTGATTTTAACTCTGTTGAAGAGGATATATTTAGAACTTGTCATTATTTCAATAAATCTGACAATTTTAAGCTTGACCTACCACTTTCTTAGAGCGATGAGGGACAGGTGGGGCTCGAGAATGCCCCCTTGATCAAAGTGGGGAATGAAAGAAAACGTTTGAGAACCACTGCTCTAAGGAGTGACTCAGAAAGTCACACAGACAACTGTCTCACTCTCAAGACACTAACTTATAGCTGTCTCACTCACAGGGTACTTAGCTACACAATAACATAATGGGAATTTGTAGCTCATTGGTTCCTTATACCTTATATAGCTTAGGAAAGCTAACAGCTTTCTATAAGGATCTAGTTTGTTAACTACCACAGTCAGTTGGGTCGCGATAGTCTGTCATTTTTAAAAAGTGGGTCCCCAGAAAAAAAGTTTGAGAAACACTGACTTAAGGGGAGAGGAGAGATGGACTATGCAAAGAAGTCTGTCTGCCTCTTCACCCCCTCCATGTTTGGATACTGTCTGTCCACTAGCCACTTTTTACCATTGTCTTTCTGCCTCACTGTTTGCGTGCTATATTAGCACATGCATAACCCCTCCCTCCATGCCACAGCCAAACTGTGGCCACACTTATACCTTTTCTTTAATATAGTTATATATAGATATATAGACTTTATTCTTGCACTGTTTGACTTACTCATTTGCTTCACCATGGCACTCACTCACACATGGCATTTTCACCATGGCACTCACTCACACAGAGCACCTTACCTTACCTTACTATGCACAGAGAATCACAGGCTCAGTCCCTGCCTCAATCATTGCAATCTACTTTTAATTACTTTTTCTGCTGTCAGTGAATGTGTGTGTGTGTGTGTGTGTTGTTGTCTGTATGCTACTACCTAGATTTATCTATCCATCTATCTATCTATGACATACAAATGAAGATAATACAAAAGTGAAACAGTACGTTTACAATTATACAAAATAAAATTACAAGTTGCACAGAACAAAGACAACAATTAATAAGTAAATAAATGAAACGAAAAACAGGAAAAGAAAAGCCAATCAACAAGGGGAATTAACAAGAACATTATTGTAATGTTTAAGCGATGTTGTAGCTTTTTTGTTATCCAATCTTTTAACAATTTCAAGAAAGGACTCCAGTTCAGACCTGGCCAGAAATGTAGGCTAGTGTTAATTTTGTCAGATAAGATGTTCATCAATGACCTTTTTTTTCATGACTAAGATGAGAAGATGACGAGACTGCACTAATGTCCTGAAACACAGACTAAGATGCATGCTAAGATGCATTATTGTTGACGAAAAAAGACAAGACTAAGATAAAATCTCTCTTCATTTTCGTCTACAAAATGAGAAGACAGAATATCTAGCTGTTACGTTTTTAAAATATTCCGAAAGACTTCATGTGCAGCAGCTTTCCTGTAGGCTAGTCTTCGTGCTGTTGCTGCAACCCTGTGGCTGCAACACAAAACTACATACCTAGAAGTTGAAGCTTCTCTTATACATATACAAATTAACATCCCCAGAATGTCCATAAGAAAATGTTTAGCAAATAATGTCATCTATTTAACTAGTTACACTGATGATGCCAAGTTTGCTAGCAAGTAAGCTAATATGGAAAGTTCGCTAGCAAGTTAGCTTATACGGAGTGTTTGGGCAATGTTTTGCGTTTGGGCGCATATCGCCATCTAGCGTGGCGGAGTAAAACATTAATACTTGGGTCTACGTACAGTGTTTTTCAAACTTTTTCAGGCGAAGGACCACTTAACCAACCAATAAAAAAGAAAACCATTGACCGACCATCTAGCTAAAAAAAAAAACGATTAGACCTACTTCAACAGTAGGCTATTACACCTACTACACAATAGGCCTGCTCACTGAACCACCTTGCTTATTGCATTGCATGGAAATGCAATGGACTATTATCGCTGTTCTTATTGCATTGCATGTAAATGCAATGGACTATTATCGCTGTTCTTATTACAGTGCATGAAAATGCACTGTACTGTTCTTCCTAGGCTGCTTCTTCTTCTAACGCGTTTAATGCAGCTTCAACCGTTTAAGGTAGAAACTTCATTCAAACAATGTTACGTAGGTCTTACTTTTGAGTGCTATGTATGTTTCATCTTTGTAACTTTTTTTTTTATACTTTTTAAACTATTAATTAAAAACTACTCAATTTCCCTATAGACTTAACATTGGGCTGATGACATCACAATAGAGCCATTAAGCAATTAGAATCCTATGCCAGGTGGTCAGGCCACCTGGATCAACTGCCAGTCTCAGGCTTTAAAGGTGCGATTTGTAGGATTGTTACCGAACGTTCTGTAGGCCAAAATCAAAACACTGGTGAACGTTCTCAAGACTACCAGACGCGAGCCTCTTCTGGGTTGCCAGATGTAGCCTAATGAAGACAGCTGCTTTAACGTTTCTCCAACCATGACCCAGCTACACATTACGGAAACAGTGAAAACAAAAAATACCTCTCTAACCAATGTAACATATTTAGCTGAAGTTAGCGATGCATATGAAGTTTAGCCTAAGCTACCTGTTGTGGAGAAATACGGCCAGCTCTGGCCGAGAAATATGGCCAGCTCTGGCCAACTATATTAAACCTCCTCTACCTAGCAAATAATCTAACCTTTTAAACTATCCACCTATTTAACTGTTCAGTCATTCCAACTTTATTAAACCTCATCTACATAGTTCAGTCATTCCAACTATATTAAACTTCCTCTACCTCGCAAATGATTTAACCTTTTAAACCAGTGGTTCTCAAATGGGGGTACGTGAAGGCACTCAAGGGGGTACGTGAGATTTTAACCCTTAGAACCCGATTGACGCAAAGTGCGTCAAAAAACACACATTGCTCCGCAACTGTTCATCGCAGCGAGATGAAACCTTTATTGTGTGACAGAGCTGAAGTGGGGCTTTCCAATGAGACAACGCACTTGTCTGTACGTTAAAGTATGAAAATAAAAATCATGAAATTAAATCAAATTGCACCATATTTACAGTCTTTACTTCTCTGCGTTCACCTGCGCACCCATTACTCATTTGAATTACTCGCGAACCCGTGAACGCATAGATATGACAAGCATATCAGATGAAAGAGGAGACATGGGGCTATCATTTGATAACAAGTATGTTGATCCTTCTGGCTTATGAAATCAGACGAAGTGACTACAAAATAATTACGTCATGTACAAAAACCAATGCTGCACACCCATTACCCTCGTTTGAATTACTCGCGGACCTGTGATCGGATAGATATGCCACGCATGTCAGAAGAAAGAGGAGACACGGAGCTATCATTTGATATCAAGTACATCCTTCTGGGTTATAAAACACACGAAGTGACAGCCAAATAATAACTTCATATAGCTCGACTTACCTCACGTTTTTGTCTGTTTTTGTAGCAAAGCATGTTTTATAATCCAACGCTATTGTGTGTTTTCTATGGCAAAGAATATTCATAATCCGGTTTTGAGATCCTACCAAATTCCTGCATGGCATCCAATTCAAGACTCGTATTGCATCCCAATTTGTTCGGCAAATAAACACCTTTTTTGTCTTTAGGCTACTTTGTTCATGGCAATTCAGTAAAAAGTTGTAGAGAATCATGAGTACACGTAAACTCGGGTCAAGTCAGGTCAGATCAGTTCGTGTCACAGATATGGAGCGCAGAAAAGTCATTAAATCACTAATCACTATTTCTGTAAGGCATACACCACATATGTCTGTAAATTGCTCAGCCCCAGAAAATTCCTCCACCATGGCAATGACATTGCCAGATTCAGGACAGTCTGCCCTACACACACATGAAATGCATGTAGAGCTATGAGCTTGCTGTGGTGAGACATATCAAAATATAAGATTTTTTATAATACGCTTTTTATATTTTAATTATTTAAAAATCAAAATAAAATCAATGCTAGTACTAATACATGAAATGATGGCAGATCTGGATAGCCTAGATTCTGCTGGAAAAAAACCCAATATATAATGTGTGTGGCACTTACAACGACCAGAATAAATCCTTATGAATAAAGGTAGTGAAAATGCCCTAAAAACAAATTAGGGTTAAAATATACATAGATTTAAAAGCAAAAATACTGTTCAACTGTTCAGTCATTCCAACTATATTTAACCTCATCTACCTAGTTCAGTCATTCCAACTATATTAAACCTCATCTACCTAGCAAATAATTTAACCATTTAAACTATCCACCTTAACTGTTCAGTCATTCCAACTATATTAAACCTCATTTACCTAGTTCAGGCATTCCAACTATATTACACCTCATCTACCTAGCAAATAATATAACCATTTAAACGATCCATCTATTTAACTGTTCAGTCATTCCAACTACATTAAACCTCATCTACCTAGCAACCACCTCAAGTAACCTAGCAACAGCCTAGCAACCACCTTAAAGGGGTGGTTCAGGATTTTGGACATAGGACCTCATTTCCAAGTAAGCAAGTGTGATATTTATCAGTGGAGACCGCTTTTCAACACGCTTTCATCCAGTCCTTCTAATTGCAGAGTTCGGTGAGGTGCTAGGCTAGCGCAAGTCAACGGTATGTGCTAGCCTGCCACTAAAAACAGTCTTACCCACTCCAAAGTACACCCAAGGCAAATAAATTATAACGCCAGACTATCGATGTAAATGTCTGTATTGATAGTTTTATTTCTAACATTATTCTATCCTTGCATTTCAACGATCGCATTTATTTTGAGGGACTAGTGTCTTAGCAGCAGCGGAATTATACTTGCTCCAGTTAGTAGTACTGCGCCAAAAAGTAAACAGTAAAGCACACTCCAATGGGGATACCTAGTAGTAGCCTTGGTAATATCAGTCCGCCGCGGAGATGCAAAATGACCACTACCAACTTCAGGGAACAAAGTATAACTATTGCAACGCGATGCGAGGGTAGTTGTATTTCTTACACTATTCTATCAGCACAGACATTTACATCGATTGTCTGGAATTTGCCTCGAAAGTGTCCTTTAGAGTAGGTAAGACTGTTTTAGTGGCAGGCTTAGCACATACCGCTGACTTGGCGCTAGCCTAGCACCTCATTAACTCTGCAATTAGAAGGACTGGATGAAACGTGTTGAAAACGGTCTCCACTGATAAATATCACACTTGCTTACTTGGAAATGAGGTCCTATGTCCAAAATCCTGAACCACCCCTTTAAGTACCCTAGCAACAGCATAGCAACCACCATAACTACCCTAGCAACAGCCTAGCAACAATGTCAGATACCCTAGCAACCATGTCAAATACCCTAGCAACAGCCTAGCAACCACTTCCACAGTTATAATCTAGCAACCAATATAGCAACCAATGAGTTTAACCTAGCAACCAGCATAGCAACCACCACAACTAACCTAGCAACAGCATAGCAACCACCTCAGGTACCCTAGCAACAGCCTAGCAACCATGTTAAATACCCTAGCAACAGCCTAGCAACCACTTCCACAGTTACAATCTAGCAACCAACATAGCAACCAAGGAGTTTGACCTAGCAACCAGCATAGCAACCACCACAACTAACCTAGCAATAGCCTAGCAACCACCTCAAGTACCCTAGCAACAGGATAGCAACCATGATAAATACCCTAGCAACAGCCTAGCAACCACCACAATGTCAACCTAGCAACCACCATAGCAACATACAGGATAACCCTAGCAACCAGTATAGAAACCACTTAATTTGGCATAACAACCATCGTATGTACCCTAGACACACTATTGTAACTATATCTGAATTATTTGTTTTTACTCCGTATGATATTTAAATCATATTTTTTGCATTTTCATGCTCTGGTAATTCCTTAGGATAAAAAACGTCTGCAAAATGACCAAGGTTAACTGCATAGCAGTACAAAATATGACCGCCGCTCAGTCCTGCACATTTCTCCACAAAAATATATCACGCTTCTCAATTTGTCTTCATCTCCTACTCCATGTAAATGAGTGTATGCATGTGTGTGTTTGCTTTTGTGTATATGTGTGCTTCTGTGTGTATGTGTGTGTGTTCGCTTGTGAGTGTCTGTGTGTTGGGGGGGTAATGGTGTGTGTTTGTCTGTGTGTGTGTGTGTGTGTGTTTATGTGTGGGTGTGTCTTTATGTGTGTATGCGTGTGGGTGTGTTTATGTGTGTGTGCGTGCATGTGAGTGTATGCGTGCCTGTGTGAGCATGCGTGCATGTGTATGCGTACATGTGTGTGTGTGAGTACACACGTGTGTCTTTAAGTGTGTGTGTGTATGCGCGTGCATGTGCGGCGTGTTTTTGTGTGTGTGCATGTACCTGTGTGTGTGTGTGTGTGTGTGTGTGTGTTTGCATGCATGTGTGTGTTTGTGTGTATATTAGGGCTGTAACAATACACCAAACTCTTTATTTATTTGGGGGTAGACATTTTATTAAATAATATTTCACTAGCCTACCTTGGAACACCAGAGGATTAGAATATAATATTGTATATCTGTATTATATTATATCCTGATATAAAGAGAGAATACTGAATTTCTGATATTCATGACGGCACACTTTATGCAGGTTATAGCCTACTATTTCTAGCTCTACCTCTTTAAATCAGATTGATTCAGGTTGAAGCCTAGAAATATTGTAAACAAAGTAGCACAGTGGGCTAGCCTGTCATAGTCTGTCTAGTGGTTGGACTGATCAGTTTCCCCATGTGTGTTTAGTTTGAAGGTAATACTTTTTCTCCATGGGACAGGCCCTTTTGGAAAACATTGGCATTGAGATAATCCGTCAACTTGGATGCTAGAGTTTTAAACAGATGTGTGCAGCATGCTAATGATACTAACCGGATTTAATAGTAATTTAGCTAGTCGTCTTCTGTGCGTCCTTGCTTTCACGATTGTGAATGTTTTATTTGGATTAAATGTGCATACGAGTGGCGAGTGTCCATTATGCGAGAGATGAGCGAGAGAGTAGAGCAAGGAAAGGGGGTTTACTTCTATAGGCTACTGTTTGGTAAAGTTGCACACATAGTAATACAATGAAAGCTACAAAATTATGATTTATTTATTTACTGTAACATAACGGTAAGTAAGGCAGGAGATGTGTTGCTTATGTGGCCCATAGACAGTAAAAGGCCGCATGAGCTACAAAGCACTGCAGGAAACATTAGATGGGGTGTGTCACGAATCTGCCTTTTCACACCGCGACACAGGTTTGTGGATATGAGTGTCGCGATTTAAATTAATATAATTGTATGGCCTCCCATGGATGACATTTCTCGAAACTTGGCATACCCCCAGAGGCTGAGAAGTTGAAATGCCATGGGGACCAAACAAAAAAAATTCTGTAAAAGTCCAGTGGGGCTACATGCCCACCAAGTTTCATGTAGCCTACGCCAATGTTTTGGTGTCCCGGGAATCGTTTACCAAAAATTCAGTAAGTTGATGAGGGGGGAAAAAAACAAAACAAAGAAAAGAACTTTGACAATTTTTTTTTTTTTTTTTTTTTTTTTTTTTTTTTGGGGGCCATTTTTAGTACACATTTGTTCTCTAGCTTATGCACTGCTGTTGTCCATATTTGTCTATTTTTATATATTTTCGTTGTTTATTTCATAGCTGGGAGCTATATGCTAACTGGTGTAACCCACTTCCTGTTAATTATGCTCAGCTAGGCTAGTGTCAGACTCCGTGGGTTATTGCATGCACAGAGAGGAGAAGGGTGTCTCTTTTTATCTAACTCTGAAGTAGACTATAAGGCAAATAAGCTAATTTCCCAAAAAGTTAGCATGTTCTAAATATTGGCCAGTCATATTGAACTGTTTAACCATGAAAACTGTGTGATTGCCATAAATAAATAAGTAAATAAATAATAATAAATACATATAATGAAATAAATAATAAATAGGGGCTATGATAAAATGAAAATATTATCACATTTGTTGTCAACAGAATGGATTTCATTGGTTCCTGTGCATGGTGACTGTAGTGTTATTTTGCCAGCTTCAGTCAGCAGGGGGCAGTAGAGAGCTATTCCAGGTGCCTATATGGCAGCCTGCTTTGGCTGTGCAGACTCATATCAATTTGACTGCTTTCAGAATGTCAACAGTATTGGCATATTGAAGAAGGTGGGAATCTGACAGTATAATTGCCCTACCAATAACTTCTCACAGATTATTAAAAAAAAATGAGACAAAACCTGATATGACAAATTAGGTTGCATGCATATATTTCAGTATAATCTCTATGTGGTGATTCATATATTTCAGTATAATCTGTAATGTGGTGATTAAACCACACAATCTCTTTCATGGGAACCTCCAGATTGACAGTTTCTCTTATATTGTATAATATTATAAAATTTTGTCTGATGTTTTTCTTAAGTGTGGATTCTGTGAAACAGTGTGATTTGGGAAGCAATCTTGTTCAATAAAATATTTTTACATTTTTTTTTTGTTTCTTTCTCATGAAAAAGTCTCCTGGAATCATTGTCGAAATGTATTTATGAATAATTGAAATCATCTGGACATGAGAAGTTGTGTCACAGATTTAAGAATTTAGGATGAGTTGATTCTATTATTAATCCTTCTATTTACAATGTAAAATTTGATTTAACCTGATAGCATAACTGCTATGTTTTGTCCCATTTCTCAACAATCAATGCACTTATGTATTTTATAAACTATGCTGAAACACCGGAACATTTTTTATAAAAGATATAGAGAGCATTTGCTTTACAATAATCATTTCAAATAATTATAATAATCAAAGCAGGCTCTATTTCTTGAGGAAGCTTACGTCTTTTAATGTGTGCACTAAGATGTTACAAATGTTTTATCAGTCTGTGGTAGCAAGTGCAATTTTCTTTGCTGTCATCTGCTGGGGTAGCAGTATCAAGGCCAGTGACTCTAACGGACTGAACAAGCTAAATAGGGAAGCAGACTCTGTGCTAGGGACTACTAGAGCCTCTAGAGTTGGTGGTGGACAGGAGGATGTTGCAGAAGTTGTTACACATCATGGACAATGCATCACATCCCCTACACGGTACACTGGCAAAACAACAAAGTGTTTTTAGTTGGTGGTTTCGCCAACTCAGTTGCAGTAAGGACAGATATAAGAAAACTTTCTTACCCACCGCAATAGCACTGTACAACGACTCTCCTTTGAGTAGAGAGATGACTTATCTTTTAATCTTTTATATCTAATATGGAGGCAATTGTCTTGATTCATGTCTTATTAGGCAGTTACACTTTAGTACTTGGATGTGTATGGTACCTTGACGGCTACCACATGCTATGTCTTGTGGGTGAAAGTAATTTTTTGTTTATGACTATACAGTATGTGTGCTTGCTGTATGTTCTTAAGGCTGCTGAAACAACTGAATTTCCCTGTGGGATAATTAAAGTATATCTATCTATCTATCTATCTATAATGGTAAGGTTTTGAAATTTAGATTTGGGCTTTTCTTGTCTGTGAAATTCTGCTGTGCAAATAAAAGACAGAGACAAGGAATGTGGAATCTGCTCCCATATGAGGGAGGCAAATACAGGAAACAGTTAACATGGCTGCACTGCTCTTTGATTGCACTGTCCTATTGAAAGCATGTTTTTGAGGGGATAATACAGATTAGTGGAGAATCCCATGAGAAACTCCCTTCAACGAGTGACTCATTTCCGCAGGCTTTGTTTCAATCAGAGTGCAGGGCACCCCTACCCACTGTCCAGGCGTCCTGCTTACAGCAGACCGGAGAGGGTGGAGAATGATCAGTTTTGGGTCTTCCCTTCATCAAAGCTGCCAGGTCAAGTGACACAGTACTCAATGTGGAGCCAATAATCATCTTACTTCAGATTAGACAGGAAACAGTTGCTTCACAATTGCTGTGTTCCAGAGAATGTGCTATCGGAGAGTCAACAATATGCTTGGCCCGCTACTTACAGGAAAGGAGTCTGTTACCTCTAATCAGCTAGTGATGGATTACCACATCTCCTCCAGGCCAAAACAACTGATAAATATGTAATTAGCACTGAGTCCTACAAGTCCTACCATCACACCTTCAAAAAAAATAGGCTTGAAAATGTCACCATGCAAGTGTTTTTTTCCACAGGCGCATGGCCGGAAATTCCATGCAGCGTCAAACAATAAGTCGTCTAAAGTAACAATGACGTGTGAAATTATCTCTCCCACTGGCCCAAGGCAATGTGACCAATCTAGAGCTCATTTCAGGAATAATAATAGGCTGAGAGAAAGTCTATCCTTATTTTTTTTTTATGTGTATCAGATGAAACTCCTATTAAACGCATTGTTTATTTCATTATCATTATCCAACATTTTGTGAAATGCAAAGTAAATTCTCTCAGTGACATTGTAAAGCACTTGATAATAATATAGGTATCATAGCCATTTATACCACTTTTTTAAAGGCAACCAAAGTTTGTATCATCTTTAAACCAATTTTAATGGTTTATGGCATATATAACACACCTATCATTCACCTGTCACCCCCCTGTCACATCCTTTCTATCCAACCCTCTTGCTGGTCAGACCAGTTTCTGTTATAGCACTGTCAACTCTCAGCACAAGAAAATATCCATCATTTCGGACCCATCATCTCCTGTGTGACATGAAGAGGAAATCGGAGGGCCAGAGAAGGGTTTTCCCGCCTCCTAACCACATAGCGAGACTGACAGACAGGGGTTTCTGTGGGACTGGTTGAAGCCCCAATGCTCCTATCAGGTGTGCCATCTGGGGTGAACCCCGCCTATCAGGATGAAGCAGGATAGCGAGGCCAGGACACCAGGAAGTCTCAGGCCACAACCTGCCAAAACTCATGCATCCTGTACAGCTTCTCAGGCTGCTCTGTCCAGCAGGAAACAGTTTTTGAGTCTCTAGTTTCAATATTATGAGGCCTCTAGAGGTAATAAACATTTTGCCCAAATACAGCTAAATGTATGATTACAGTATTTTGCTATTGCTCGAGGTTTGGTTTGTATGCCACTCCCACCCCTGCACCAAGACATCCGTATAAGGACTTTCAAGCTTCCATCATACAGGTTCATGATAATGACCTGTAAGGCACACTTCATGATTTTATTTCTTAATTCTGCGAAATTTGAAAGCTTTCTGTAAATTATACACATATACACAAGTGGAAGTGGAAAACTCCTGGATCTGTTTGATCTACATTGGACTCTGGCTGCACATCCCAGTTGGCCACTCTTGTTGCTTCTCTCGCTCAGAGGAGCTGGCATGGACTGGTGTCCAGTGTATGGGATCACTTAAGCATTTAGATGGCTGGTTCTTTATCTGCAAGCCCAGTTCAACAGCAAACTCAGCCCGCAACACCATCAGGCAGCCCCAAGGGTCTGGCAGGAGATAACAGAGGTTGCCCCCCAACAGCACAAACTGAAGATGAGTGTACAGTGATAGATTAGACTGAAAAAAGAAAACACACACACGCACACTGAAAAAACAACTCTTACTCTTTCTGTTTCTTTCGGTAGCAGAAAGTGTGTATTTGATGAGTTGAATTGTTGAATGAGCATATATCATAACAGTAATGTGTTTTGAAAAACAAGTAGGCCTAGTGTGGTGATACTGTCAACCTAATCTACAAAATTATTTTACATTAAATACATTTAAGCAGTTAAATCAGAACTTTTGCATGCCTTAGACCCCTTTACAATTAGGCCTGTCAAATGGATTGATAAATCTAGGCTACTGTATTTGTTAAATTCATGTCAGCCTAATAAAACATATTGAGGGGAAATCAGGCAGTTATGTGCTGATTGCTGAGTGCTGATAAATGCTAAGTTCATTGTGTCTGGATGTTGCTGATATATGAGGGCTGAGAAACAAAAATATCATCAGGAAAATAAAGTTATAAACACCAAGAACTCAAAACAGGAAACAGCATAGGAAGCTGCAGCTGTATTGACATGGAAACCTATAGAAAAACACATCGCCCATGTGAAATTAGTGACTTTTCCATTGCAACTAAAACGTTATTTGAAATACTTTAAAATCTCGGTGGAGGCCTAAGAAAATATCAATAGCGAATTAGGCAGGCTAGTAGTCGATTAAGCTATGTGATGGGCATAATAAAAAAGCACATCTATCGCTTCACATCTGAGCCTCCTACAACCAAGTTTTGAACATACAGTCAGCAGCTGAACATAAGATCTGAAGTCGTGATCTGTTAGGCTGTAGCATACCCAGTAGCCTATAGTCACGACGACTCGACTCCATAGCCGATTTCTGTGTGATCATTGCCAGTCTGTAGCTTAGCTATCTGCCTCTTTAAGAGCAATTTCCTGCCATTGTCAAATAGTCGTGAGCAGGAAGAGGCGAACGAAACCAGAACCCGAGGGGGCAGGGCCATTTAAAAATACCTGATGTAGAATAACTGGGACAGATTTTCCTCTCTCAGAGAAACATTACGCGGGATAACAAGGACGTAAAAAACGCGCGGGTCTATTCGTCAATAGCCTATCGCAGGTACAGACCCCTGGTCAAAACACAAAATTGACCCTTGAGGGAAATTGGCATACGGTAGTCTATCAATTATCACAGAGCTAGACAGACATTACGTTGACAGTGTTAACAACGGATTGCAATGGGAACATTTATTCTTAATAGAGCAATAATTAACTGATCTAATTCTTTACAGGGACGGAATCATGACATCCACTGACTGCTGAGTAGCTGGACAGGTGCTTTCTTCTATCTAGCCCTATTTGCTTTCAAAAACGCACCACACTCAAGGATGCGTTATGCCATGCCGCGATTTTAAATCGTGAAATTAAATGTAAAGGAGAAAGGGGGTGTGCTCTCAGTGTGCAACATTATTCAGAGAGCAGCTTGATGCTCTGTCGGAAGCATTTTGGAATGGCATCTACAATTGAAAGAAAGACATTGGAGACAAACGAGTGAGTACCAGAACCATTTGGTAGTAACGTAGTCTAATTTTTCTAATGCATGTCAGGTTACAAGGGACCATCTAAACTGCACTTGACATAGGCTGTAGAGTTTGTGTTTGCCCTGCGAGCTTGCCAGTGGTCAACACAACGAAGTCACAGAATTTGATATAGCCTAACCACTAGCCGCCTACATTGTTTCACATCTCTTCTGTGAACCTCAGCGTCCACATTTTCAGCTGCGCATTTACTGCAGCTACTTAACTAGGCCTACAGAATTTTGGACCATGGCTATGAAAGGGTTTTCAAAAACTTGATTGAAATGACATGGAACAATTAATACAACACAGATAGGCTACTATCAGAAGGAAGAAGAACATGAAGAAAAGCTTGAACTGACAAAATTAATATTCTTGAAATATGATAGCATATTACACTGACCATAAAGCCTACTTTTGTAGCCTAAGTATATGGTTCAACTGTTTAATTATATTTCAATCCAGCATTCAACATTTTTATTTTGACACTTATGTTTCATGTACCACAACCCTGAAATATTAAAATTAGTCTGACAAACCTGAACTTCCTTAAAGTGTAATGAACTGTTGGTTACACCATCATAGGCTGTAGGAAGCACGAGAGAACCAGTCACTGTGTTTGTGCATTCAATGCAAATAAAGGGGAAACATTAATGACATGAACTCAACATACTAGCTCAAGCATAGTAGGAGCACAGTCAATCTTTTGTGCCTTCTTCATTCACACCGGCTTCATTTCCTCAGGGAGCCAGTTGATGAGGTCCTCCAGATGCCGCCATCGCTGCTGACTTGTGGTGGCTGCCAGCAGAGCATTGGCGACCGTTTCTTCCTGAAGGCGATAGAACAGTACTGGCACGAGGACTGCCTGAGCTGTGACCTGTGTGGATGCCGCCTTGGCGAGGTTGGCCGGAGGCTCTACTACAAACTGGGACGCAAGCTGTGCCGACGAGATTACCTGAGGTAGGCTACTTACAACTAATATCTCTTTGTTTCAAGTCTTTTCACAGCTGGGTTCTTCTGAAATGCTTTGTCTCCTGCACACATTTGATACATTTCAAAAGATTTGTTATGGCCCATACACGTAAAAGTAGAAGTTAACTATCAGCTTTTTACACATGCTTGTCAAAAGCTTGCCTAACCTTCAACTTCCTGGCAATGAATAGAGAACAAAAGTTGACCATAGTCTGTCTGTACTTCTACTTAAGTCTCTATGCATTTCTCCTTGTTGACAAAGTGACAAATGGGTTGTTGATTGGTTATGACAACCTGAACAAACATACACTGTTAGTATAAAACCTATATTGTAATTCAAAGCACCTGATAGGACAAGTTGTTGAATGGACAATGCTTTATTTTGGAAAGATGGCAATGCAGGCCATGTTGATGATATGAAAAAGGGTTAAGTCAGAGGGGTTAAGAATTCTTCTAGTCCGACCTGGAAGGTACAGTAGAGACATAAGGAATCTGGTGATGATATGACTATTGTTGTAGAGTAACAGAGTAATAATATATTGAGTAAGTAACTAAATCGTATTGTGTTTGCATAAAAAGATAAGGACTAATCTCTAGGGATAGGGTATTGCACAAGCCTAGTATCAATGTGCTGTGACAGATTGATGATACTGGTGTTTTACTGTACTCAATAGTGGAACAAAGGTTACATACTTGGAATCTTTTTGAAATCCATGAAAAAGTATCAATAAATCAACATATTCAAACCCAGAATAACCATATGCAAAATATTTGCTCCAATCTCACATAGAGTGTTCATCCTAACACACTCTCTCTTATTCCTGCAGGCTATTTGGTCAGGATGGGCTCTGTGCGTCTTGCGATAAGCGGATCCGTGCTTTTGAGATGACCATGCGAGTGCGGGACAAGGTCTACCACCTGGAGTGCTTCAAGTGTGCAGCCTGCCAGAAGCATTTCTGTGTGGGAGACCGTTACCTGCTCATCAACACAGACATTGTTTGTGAGCAGGATATTTTTGAGTGGACAAAGCTCAACAGCAATATGTAGGGGAATGTTTTTGCATCGTGTCGCCTCTCCATTTAGCCCTTTGCCACCTCAGATGCATAGCGGTGTGTTGAAGAAGCGGTATGAAAAGTGTGCTACTTTTGAAATCTCCGAAAGAAGCTAACTTGGGCAGCTTCAGCGCTGGCTTGTCACCAGGTTGACAAGAATGCTCACCAGCACTCACACCACAAGACACGAGGCCCTAGTAAAGGCTTGTCTTTCTGAATGCAAAAAGGACAGTGCTTTGATATAGGCAATAATGCTGCATCGCAAGTCATTTGAGTTTTGTTGAAAGATGTAAATATTGTAAGAGATGACAGCTTCTGATGAGTATCCTTATTACTTGTCTATAACATTTGAAACAACTTTGTTAAAATGTTCAAATAAATAAGTTTACAGTTATTTGTTTTTATAATGTTATTTCTTAGCAAAATACTAAAAAATATAATGACATGGTACTGGAAAATAATCTTGTTATTTTGTCATATTTACTATTATGATTGATGCCTGCAATATGCAATTGCAAACTTACTGGTAGGGGTGAAAAACATGGCATCTACCAAAATCACTATCATTCAAAAGAAGAATGTAGTACAACATTCTGTGGAAGCACTTCCTGCTATTCTTTCATTCACCAGAGGAGGTCACTAGAGGATTTTATTTGGCATCTCTGTTTTACTACAAAATCTTGTGTTGTCATGGGTATTTCTCCTCACTGTAATTTAATGTGGAAATCCTCCATGAAACTGACTTTATAATAAATTATAATATTTTTTAAGTTTATTTTATATAGCGCCTTTCTCAAACCCAAGGTCGCTTTACATAGTAGGAAGGCAAGGAAACACAACAACAAACAAACAATGCAACAAAGACAAGTTATCTGTATGGAGCTATGTGTTGGGTGTGGAGGGGAAGTGATCATTAAACAGAAAGGAAAGTTTCACCTAAATTATAATTGTAAATTAAACATTCTCGCTGCATGCAAATGTCTTTTTGAAGATAAATAATTGCAGGGGAGATTTTCCCCTACTTCCCAGTCCTTGCTGTCTGCATTTCCATAGTTGTCTTACATTTAAAGGAGTTCACACCAGTTTACCTTCAGACATCATCACATCATGAGGCGGATTTATGACCACTGACACTGTTGAGGAGAGTCCATAATCAGGGACATGAAGGGGAAACCTTTCAGTAGTAACTTTGAATTCACAATTCAAGCATTGCCTGACTTTGAAACATACAAACTCTTGGTCCCAGTTGGTCAAAAGTTTCCTGTGAGGGGGACGCTTAAAGACAGCTACTTCAGAAATAGAGAAATGAAACTCAGTACTTAGATGAACTTCCTGCCATGTCATTACAACCAGATCTCATTTTGCTAATCTTTGTACTGGTGACCCTTTCTACTTTCAGCTCCACCTGACCATGCTATCATCTGTCCAATGTTATGTAATAATGAATAACACTCAATTAGCTCTCAGTTCTTAACGGGAAGAGAAGTGCTTGCATAGCAAATTGTGTCTATCAGCATGTTCATGCAAGGTCCTGTGAGCAGTTGTGACTGTCACATTAGGAAGTGGCAAAACCAACAGATGCCATCAAGCAATTGAAGATTTGGATGTACAAGACTGGAGCTACACTCGAGTCGTCTCTCTCTGGAGCTAGTTTTTAGGCAGTAGTTCAGGAGACAGGAGAAGTCTGAAACACAAAGGGAATATCTACTTAGCTATCAGCTCTAAGATATTTCTGTGTGTATTTTAAAACAGGCTTTGCAGGACATCCAATAGAGGTTGCAGTGACTGGCATGTAAAGCAGGAAGAGTGGTTTGTTTCAGTGCTGGTCTGAGCCCTGCACACAGATGTCTAATATCTCAGAGAAACTGCGATCACAGCCTGCAAATAATCAAAGTGATGGCTTTGACAGGAAATCGTCATTACCTTTTGGGTCCATAAAAGTATCATCCATCTTACTCCTGTGTGCTTGTTTCCTTGATTTGATTCCATTTGTCCAGGGCCTCTCCCCTGTTCTGTGAAACATGCCAAGTAATGTTTTAGCAATCTGTCTTTATATATATATTATTATAGCTTTTATTTCTCTCTCTATATATATATATGTGTGTGTGTGTGTGTGTGTGTAATAGTATGGATTGTATTGGATGTTTCCAAATAATATGGGATGATCCGCACACAATCAATTTAGTGAATTCTGACATGTGTTAAAAATATCAATATTGCACAATCCCAACGTAGACAAAAAATATCGCACCATCCCAACATAGACAAAAAATATATACAGTGTTGAATAGTCACACACAAGATCTTGTATTATAAATAATAAATATTACATATACATAAATAGTACATACATTGTATTTCGATGTACAAATATGACCAGTACAGCAAGCAGTAACTCTGTTGTAGATCACTCAAAAACACCCACAGACACAGATGTCATTGATTGAATTTGAAGACCTGGAGTCCTTTGGTGACATCTAAACATACCATTCTGCATCTGTTGTATGTATGTTGACAGGTTCCTTGATCCAGATATTGCTGGCCCACCCATCCCTGGAGTTCATGAAGTTCAAGGTGACTTGGAGACTCGTTTCTCTGTCATCGTGCCACAGGATCCATTTGGGTTTGCCACCGACTCAGAGGGCAGCATTGGGGTGGTGTTTGGGTGGGTGGGTCTGTGTTTGCAGGGGGAGCTGCTTTCAATCCTATGGATCTGCTTCTCTAACCACCAGGCTGGAGCTGAGCTTTACCAGAAGCCATCACTGACTCAGACATTGGGCTCCTTCACTGTGTGTCTTGTGTCATCTCTCTCTCTCTCTCTCTCTCTCTCTCTCTCTCTCCCTTTCTCTTTCTTTCTCTCTCACTCTTTCTCTCTCTCTCTCCTCTCTCTCTCTCTCTCTCTCACCCCTGCCACAGCTGCACACAAGGAAGGGAGTGTAGCTGCGTGTTTGTGTGTACAAGAGAGGCCTGCAGCTTGTCTACTTGTGTCGCCAGGCACAAAAACATACACACTCACAGGCACACCACACACACATACGCACAGACACACACACACACACACACACACACACACACACACACACACACACACACACACACACACACACACACACACACACACACAGAAACACATGAGAGACAGAACTAAAAACAAGATATTCAAGGTAGACACAAATATATGTTTTGATCAGCAGAGGGCACAATACCTCTGACTAACAAACATTTGAGGTGGTGTGATTTTAGGCTTCTTGTGTTTTTTATGTGATATACATGCAGTATGAATGATTACTAATACAAATGGATGAAAAAGGTTTTGTGTCTGTGAATTGTTTTGTTCTTATTTAAACTCAAGTGACATGTTTGCCTATATGATAATTAGCTGTAAATGATTGACTGAATAACCTACATATTCATATACATATATATACCTATATATTTGTATCCCTTTCCTGAATACAAATCACATGCCTAGGCAAATGTCAGTGCTATAGATTTAGCAATCGTCAATGTCAAATAACTGATCTGCAGCATGTACAAACTGACAACTTCAGAGTAATCCTTCAGAACATATTCAGACTTTGCATTTGCACTTCATGAGTCCCATGTAGTTAAAAACAGGGAGAACGTGGGGGTCCTCTCGTTCAGACATTGTCTTCCTTTTATTTCAGATTAACTTTGGAGGCAGCAGCAGTCTCAACTGAGCAGTCTAGATGGCGCGTTGCATGCTGCTGGGTGCAAACAGCATCTCTCTGCATTAACAGTGTTGAGTGGTGAGTAATAATAGTTCATCATGCACTGCTCTCACTGTTATATGTTTGAACCCAATGACTGTGCACTGCGCTAGAGTTATAAGTGATGGTGGGGCCCCAGTGTCTTCTTCTGGGTTTTCTCGTTTTTTTTTTCTAGCGCTCTTATCTTATCCCCAGTCCTCTCCAGTTTCCCTTCCCCAAGCGGTGCGTCTTTCTTTATGTGTTCTCTCATTTGTGTCCTTTGGCTCACATTCACACCTCTTGTCTTCGTTTGTTTTTCCTGAAAATACTCCCTAAAAGTTGAAACTGCACAAGTCTGCGCACATTATTTTCTGTCTTTTTTTAATTGATTATTTCCAATCTCTCCCACTTGATGTATGTCTTTTCTTTTGCTTTCTTTCCTCGTCCTATCTCAATCCATCCTCAGAGTATCAAGAAGACAAAAATTAAACACAACATGAAGGGCTTCTTTGACATCATCTGAAACCCAAGTCGCATAGCTGAGGCATTCTGACAGCGCCCTTGTGTCTTTTTGGAAGAATCGCTTCTTCAGGACCAGACAAATAAATCTACAAGCAAGATACCTGCATGCGTCCATGGACAGCTGTACACATTCTACAGGACTGCTTGAAACACACTGGACTTGCATTAGAGCAAAAATGAATCTTTGAAATCTCTTGCTGACTGTTTCTCATAATACAGAAGTTATAAAGATAATCACTATGTGGAGCCGGTGGCTGCCTGCCACATGTGAGCGTCCAGGCTTGTCTGGTCTGACATGGTGCCCAGCTGGAGGACTGGGCAGGATAACCATGATTACCACAGACATCCATCACACAGCGCGCAGCCATACGCGTGCAAACGGAGAAGGCAGAGGCGGGCCAGGCCATTAGCATGCGGTTAGGCTGTGATTTTCACTCTCCCTCTCAAAGCATCATCACCCCAGTGATAAAGCAAGTAGGGCCCTACACCAGGCATCTGAAGAGTGAAATGTACTCCCCTGCTTATGATTGGGTGCGTGTGTGTGTGTGTGTGTGTGTGTGTGTGTGTGTGTGTGTGTGTGTGACTGTGGAGGTAGGGGATGGGGCGTTTGCCGAGAAGAGAAAGAGAGAGAGTTTTCTGGAGGGATTAATGTTTAAGGGCATGATTTGAGGTGATCAGTTTTGACATCACTGTTGATAGGCATGTGTACTTGGGCGGCTATGTGTCTAAGTGTATGAGTGGACATTTTAGGATCATTGATGGTTGTGTGTGTGTGTGTGTGTGTGTGTCTGTGTGAGACAAGAGTAGGCAGGCTTTCACACTCCCATCAACTTCAGAGGATGGCGGATCAAATGACACTATCAACCCCCTCCCATCACCCATTCTCTCACAAACATGGGTGTGGGGGGGGGTGTAACAGATGAGAACAAATGCTGACGCAGCTCTGCCGCTGGATGTAAATCTCTCACAATCCCGTCGATGGCTTTTACACATGTTTCTTGGATAGCAAGTCGTTTTCTCTCTCTCAAATGATCACCATATGTGAGGGGTTGCTGGCTCCAGCTGACCCAAGGACAGTGTGCATGGAGATTCACCCCCTGGGCCCCCCTCACAGCGAGGAGAGAGTGTTCAGAGACTCGCTAGAGCTTTTGTGCTACTGGATAAGCCCCTCAGAGCACCTTTCTAGTCTGTGTTCTCAGAGGCAAAATTACTGTGTCCCTTTCCTTTTCAAGAAATGACTTGGGACCGTCAACATCACTGGATTCTGACTGTGTGCAGAATAGATTCATACCAGACGCTTCATTCAGCTAAAAATGTGAGCATGTTCAAAGGTTTTTTTCAGTAGAAGAAGAAAAATGGTTTCCCTTGAGACACAAAGCATCTTATTGTAAACATCAACAACAGCAGACCCTGCCAAGAATATTGCAATGTTCTCAATCCGAAGCAGGCAGTATGGCAGTTTTGTTGTTGTTGATACCAGTGTTAATATTTCCCTGTTTTCTTTTTTTGTGATGTAGTTTTTAAATTCTAATCATACCATTCTGGACACACAAGAAATGACAGCTGAATCAGGGTGACCTTTTTTTCAAAGACACGTGCCAATGGAGGGATACACAAACAGAGGAAAAATACTGCTCTGTTTTGGTGTGGGTCCTTCCACCACACAAGAAGCTTCTTTTGCTCGTCAATTTGGGATGAATCTTTGTCAATTTTTGCAGCCATGTCAGTTTGGGGTGGGTCTTTGCTTCTTTTGGTTTGGCGCTGCTGTCTCCAGCTGTTGGCACTAGTGGGCTGGTGTGAGACGCCTCTCTTCCGTAAGGTCTCAGGTCAGTCAGGCAGGCTGTCTGAAAGGGTCTCACCTCCACAGATTTGCCTGTGTGATTAGAAAGTCAGCTGCCACCACTGAGTCAGGAGCACATGGAGGGGTCACCCGTAATGTTGTGTCTGAAGATTGAACCAGATAACAGCCAAGGAAGCCCTGGGCATGGTAGGTGTGTGGGCGATGGGTGATGGGTTTAGACTGAACTTAAAATGACAAAATGACAAAGAAGTCCGCACACTAGAGCTCCATTAATTTTTTTCTTTTTTTTCACCACATGTGACGTTTCGGGACATTTTTTAGTGACGTTTTTTAGACTGAACTTAAAACTATGCTAAACGGAAAAAAAAAATCAAGTCTCTCTGTGGTGGTGCTTCACATGTGCAGTCAGTTGTACACACACACACCCTCCACACACACAGACAGAAGACACACTACCCCCATGTTGTTTGTTCGCAGAGCGTCTTCTCGTAGAGTAATAATTGCATGCATCTGCTCTCCTTTGAACCGGGGAGACCACACAAAATATGGATAATACTGTAATCAAGGGAGGTCTTGTGATGTATTCTGGGAACCACTGAGTTATTATTTTGCATACTTGGACAAGGGACTACATTTTATTCTTTCTATGGCAACACGCTAAACATTCCTTTAAGCACCGCACAGTCTGCGGCCATCCCAAGGCGGAAATTGGTTGCAGGTCAAAGTTGAAAACGTGAGGACCGGGATTTACAGAGTCAGAAGAACAGTGCTAAACCCGGCTCTGTCCAACAATGTCGAAATAAATGGTTTTCATTATCCTGGGAATTTTGTACGATCCATCACTTGGGCCTCTCCATTCCTCACCAACACAGCCCATCACTGCGGCACTCTGGGTCTCTCTGATGTTCCTCATCCTTATCTCTCTCCGTCATCACACACCTCCTCCATCACACTGTCACTGTGACAGGTTGCTTCATTGTTTGCTCATCTCCACTTCAGTGCTTGCTAATATTAGATATAAAAGGCTATTTAACATAATCTCAGCTTTCACCATTACATCCATCCAAAAACTTCTCCAGATGCCTTACGCCAGTTGCCAAGCAGTCAAAAGCTCTTGTAATATGTTATACGATCCTTTAAAATGTATTGTGTTCACAGGACAAATGTCAGTGTTTTAAAGGAAAGGTTATCAGTTTATTATTCATAGACTGTTAGGTGTAATGCATATGTACATAATTAATTAAAATTAATTAAAAAATCTATACCCATTTAATAATAACCCATATTTAAGAATTCATCCAACCATTGAAATGACCTGTCTTGGTAAAAAGGCATTCAGGCATTCATCTCATCCTGATCTACAGTGTGGGTATTTCAGCATGGACCCAACATCTGCATGTAGACTGGCTCCTGATCACGACATCTGGGACTCTATGTGTGATCAGAGTAAGCTCATACAGGAAATGACTTCATCAGTGATGTCGACGCTGGAGCCAGAGATATGACTCTGGCAGGACCAGAGGTGTGAACCTTGGCTGTGGGACTTGCCCTGGCCTGGCCTGGCTGTCTTGGGAATAAGGCCTTTATGTTCTTTTCATTACCGCATCAGTCCCTCCAGATCCCCAGACTGCTCTTTGAACAACAGCAGGTCTCACAGTCTCTGTAGTTTGTGTGGCCTTGCTGTGCAGTGGTCATTGTGAAAGAAGAGGAGAGACGGACAGGGAAAGAGAAAGAGAGAATGAGTGAGAGTGAGATAGAGAGAGAGAGGGGGGGTGTCTCCCATTAACAAGAAATGTATAAGAGGGAAGACAGTTCCATCACCTTTCCAGACAGAAACCATCCCCAAACAGTATTCATCTTTGTTCTTCTCAGCAATAGCTCTGTTAAAACAATATTGCAAACAACTTGTTCAACAGCTTCTAATTGGATTGCACTGAGGTGCCAAGCCACAGTGAGACAGCAGGAGTAGGGAATTGCCATATAAGTGACAGAGGGAATTATGCTCCTCGCGTTGACTTTCACAGGGATATTTTATGGTGGACGCTTTTGTTTTGAAGTCCAGTTGATGACTTCCCCACCATATCATTAATATAAAAAGGAATAATCACTTGTTCATTCTCCTTTCTTGTTCTCTTAAAAAAATGGGGCATAAGTAATTCACTGAAGTGAGGGGAAGGTCCAATTAGGATTGTGGAAAAAGGCTATTCTTTCCTCAAAATACATACAGATGTTGCAGTGCCTGGGACCATTTTCAAGTGCAGGTAAGTGATGGTAAATGGCAAGGGCTTGGCATTGCTGCATTTGGGCACACTGCAATTTCCCTTCCTAATTGGACTTCCCACGCTAGACCTGCTTCTAATCAGCCTAAAACAAAGCACTGGACCTCGCATGCCAGGCAAAGGTGCTCTGGGCTTCAGAAGACCATGAAAGCTGGTTTGATCACCAAACTGTCCATGTACCTGTGCAATTTTGGCTGACACACCCCCACTCACTCATACACACTCACTCAAGCACCCCTGCCCCACACAAACAGATTGATATAGAAATTTTAAATGAACCATAAATTCTCACCAGTTTCTGTATGACACTGATACTTTCAACCACCTGCAATTTAAGTTCACACATTAAATTGCATGCTTACACATACAAATACACAAGTAAGAGCACACACACACACACACACACACACACACACACACACACACACACACACACACACACACACACACACACACACACACACACACACTGATTAACACAACATTGGAATTAAAGAATGCCATCCTGTCTCCAATCTTATACAACTTTCCTCTCACCACGTCCTAAGGAGCTGGTTCACCTGGAACCAATCTGTAACACAATCAAAGTGTCTTGACATGAAAGCCCGGTTCTTTTTCAACTCCCTCTTTTTCCTCCTCTCTGGCATATGCCATGGCCCTGGAAAATGGCTCTGCGCAATCTTCAGACACAAAAGCACAGAGGGGAATTAAGACCCATCAGTGTCCATTATGCAAAGGCTCTCACAACAATGTTCAGACGCACCAAACAGAGACTTGCAGAACAGGCCTGGTTCTGACGTTAAACATCTTCCCCTCATTCCGCAAAACCCACTTTGCCTGCAAAGAAGAGCGTCCTTGGCTTCACAGCGGCACTGATAGTTCTGGTTAGAGAGAGAGAGAGTGAGGGAGAGAGACAGAGAGAGAGAGAGAAACAGGGAGGGAGAGAGAGAGAACATGACTGAGAGTCCTTGCTGAAATCTCCGATATTGCATTTCATCCTTGGTCAGTGGTTCTGTCCACAGTGGGTTCACGGCGAAGATGCTCCCCGGGCCCAGCCACCCAGCGATCCCCTCCGCTCTCGGGGATGAGTGGGGCGATTAAACTTTAATAGCGGCCCATTGAGAGGTCCACAGGGATTTTCTCCTGAGTCAACATGCCAGGCCCCATTTCCTCCCAGCGCGGTGAGCGCTACCCCTGCAGCAGCAGCAGCGGGCTGCTCTCTCATTAGGGGCTGCGCTGGAGAGCATGTGGCGCACACACATGGACAGAGAAAAGGTCACGACGGGGAGAGACAGATCAGGACAGAGGAGGGAGGATGATACCAAACTTATATACTGGATATATTAGTGTATGGGCAAGACCTTTTGTAGGAGAACTGGCTTTTCAATTCATGAGAACTCACTTGAAGTTGCAGGCATGGAAGCATATCACATGGTGTTCTTGACAAGCAGTGTGGAAGAAGGTTCTATAAAAAATCACACAACAAAAGGCACTTTTTTCTGCACTCAACTCAACAAAGTGTATGAATTGGCAGATCGTCACAGATGCTCTATCTGTCCATCGCGCATGTTGAGACTGTGTACATACCAGACCATATATATATATGGCAAATAACTTTTAGAGTTTGACGCATATGACAGTGATTGGCAAACAGTTGAGTTAAACTACTTGGAGGAACCAGGGAACAGATTCCAACCGACCTTCACGCATGGGAGGTATGTTCCCAAAGCACCCCTCACACGGCCCCTCTCTCTCATCTGAGATGGGACTGAGGACATGTTGAACTATTTTTTTCAGCACAACACTGTGTTATTTGTTTTGTCCCTCTGCTCCCTTTAGGCCGAGGTTGTAATGTGTGCAGATCCAAATTATCTCCTTTGGTGGTGTAACTCAACAATATAGTGCCAAAAATAGACCACACCAATACTACAATTCAATTTGTATCTATACAGGTTAACATAACATTGCTGGGTGAACCCAGGCAAATCCATGAGCGCAGTTTAATGTGCTCTACAGGTCCATCTGACCACCTTCCCATTCGAGCTGATTTCCAAATGATCAAAAACCCAGGAACCAATCATAACAGCTTATCCGGCATGGGGCGGGCTTCATATGATGACAGACAGAGGAGTAAGGTAAGCAGTGTTGATCAGTACCTATGGCTGTGCTTATGGCATCAGTGTTAAACGACAAAGACTTGTGCTTTCTTTAGAATTGAGTCAACAATTGCATTCAAGAGATGATGTGTATACTGTGTTTCCAAAAATACTTGGTAAGAGTTTAATGTCATTTAGGTTTTACTTTACCCTTTGGAAACCAGAGGTGAACAAAGCACCCTCAGACCAAGTCTAAATCTCAGTTGAGATTTGAGAATCAGTCTTGTGTCTGCCAGGCTACCATAACATATGGGTAGATCTAAAGGTGCTCTACAGAGCCCAGCTTGAACTTGAATTTCACCCCCCTAGAATTAGCACTAATATGGCAGGGGCCAGGGGGGAAACTTCCCTTTTCTGTTCTGTCCCTGTTAATACACCAGTAAGGGCTTAGGGCACCTATTTGATCAGGAACAGCACAGTTCAAACACAACAGCTTTTTTCCAAAAATCTATTTCCACTAACAGACCTTGATTCAAGACTCATAATGGCGGTGAACCATTTCAAAGAACACTCCTGCTTAGAAAAGCTATGAAAACAGTAATTGAAACCTTTGTCCACAGAAAAGGTTTGTAGAAATGATGTTATTGGGAGTTTAATTTCAGTTAGCCAGTGATGTAAAGCTCTGCTCAGAGGTATTGTGTCTCTTCAACTTTGCCCATATGGCAGATGAAGGAATAGCTCAGTAAATGTAGGGTGACATACCAGAAATCAAATGAGTTACAGTCATAGGAAACGTTTTATAACCAGAACACTAATACAAGGGAATTTGGACTAATATGGCTCTGTGAACTCTGAAGGACTGTTTTGGGTCGAAAAGAGCAAATTAATGATATAAACCTGAAAACAATCAAGGCTCTCTCTCAATAATCAATCCAAAATGATCACACAAGCAAAACAGCTTCTCTGACATAAACACTGTTTAAGAGAGACTGTTGGCTTGTCTTTTGCCCATTGCTATAGCCTGCTGGATAAATATACCCCCATTACTTAATTGCATCTTGGGAGGAATAAGAGGACCATTCAAGATTCTAGCTTATTCTAGCATATTCTAGCTATTTGACTTTATTTGAAAAAATCTTGCCAGGTTGCAATATTTGTGACATTATAGTCTCCTATTAAAAAATGAATCAAGCAAACTAAGTCATAAAAGTAACTTGATGATATCAGAAATTCACTGAGGCATGGTATTTACATCAATATGTCATCAGTAATTCATATCAAAGAAATATGTGATGTAGACCTACGAGATCAGAGGACAGTGACTATGCAAAGCTGAGGGTACACACTCAGCTGACTGATCACTTTTGTACTTGGTTTGCCTCAAAGGGCCTGAGGCAGGTCCATGTGATGCAGACGAAGGATGGAATACATAATACAAGTGTATTTTCAAACGTCTGATTTATTCTATCTCATATAATATATGCAAAGACATATGCAATGTGTGTGAGCTTGCTCATAATCATACATAGTCAGAATGCAACATATATAATTTTATCGTATAGGTTAACTGTGACAGAAATGCACTTGCCCGTGCTATTTTTCATATGAAAGATTACAAACTTTCAGAACCAAAACAGCTCTCAAGTAGCACTTAAACAGTTATTTCAAGACCAGTGGCTTGGCTGAGGACCTTTTTTTCTCGTTGTGCTTCCATGTGACATCAATTGAGGGATTAAGTGTAATTCAATAAGCGATCGAAGGGCAGTGCGCGTGAGTTTGAGGCGTAAAGCAGGGAGCACGGCTCAGTGAGCCCTTTGTTTGTGACCCCCGGCCTTGGCTGCAACCTCAAGGCCTGAATCATGGGGCCTGCTGGGCAACTGGCCAGTGGCCAGACTGCACCTAAATGCCTCTGTCCATCGTGACCCGCTCTGGAGCCCAACACGTATAGTTCACGCTTCGGTGGCATCCACTTCCCCTCAGCTGTCGGCGGGCCCATGATCAGGTCCTGTTGACTGGCGTCTGAATGATATTCCTTGGGGAATGTTAGTGGCTTGGTGTTTCCACAAGCATTCGCTCTCGTAACCATTATGGGTTTTCCCCATCGTGCCCTATGCGCTCTGATCTCGGCATCATAATAACTGACATGTTTGAGGCCAGGGGGAGGCTTGGGAAAAGTATTAGAGCTTCAAAATGCAATTCCCTTTACCAGCAACACACACAGGACCTTAGCCATAGGAATGAATATTCTAGTTATTTTTGTATGATTGTCATTAAAGCCTTGCCCATCACAAGGCAGTATGGCTAAATGGTTGAAGACAGATGGTTGGGTCTGAGACTGCGCTTAACACCTGAAATCCATGAGAGGATTCCGAGGACTCTAGTGATTCCATATACGTGCATTATTATCATTCAGTGGTATCTATGTTTTGCCACATTATGTTTAAAGAATTTCAGAGTAATGACTCGTCAACAGATTTCAACATACAGTTGAATCACCTGGAAGAGGATTTCTATATCTTGTTTGTTTAGCCCAGAACTCTTTTATGTTTACTTTCCCTAATTTGACAAGAGAAAACAATAGGCCAGCCCCACATAGCTGACATGATAACAAGCCCATTACAAACTATGACTGAAATACTCCAGCAAAACATACAAGGAAGAAAACAAACACACAAAGTCATAAAAAACAGATTTTCCCCAAACAGCATGAACATTATCTCACTATGTTAATTGATGATTTTCCCCCCAAGTTTTTATTGATACATCTCACAACCCCTGGAAGTTTGCGAGACCTCCGTTTGCTTTGGAAACCTGAATGTTGGATGCCATTAGTGCTTTTTTAAGGGTACACTCATACTACTCTCCTGCTGTTTTCCGAGGAGTCTCCAGGCAGGGCATTATTACAAGGCTTTGGACAAATGATTGTAGCTCTCAGCCTAAATATAAAAGTTGGATCATCTCCTTCATTCCAAGAGTAATCTAATGCACCAGAGTGTTGCCGTAATTCCTGTTAAAAACTGTGCCAAGCAATACCGCCCCTTTGTTTGAATGTAAATGGACACAACGATCATTGTATGCCTATGGAATTTTGCCGGAAGAATGTAATGTTGGCACGGGCATCTGTCCGGTATTGGACGCAAAGTTTGGCAAAGTCTAGCGAGTGGAGTTTGGGGGTGGTCGACTGATGGGGTTAAACTCTGTGGGCATTAATCGTCTTATGTCCGTGTCCAGGGGTGAGTGGGACACGACGCATCAGTCTCCCTGCGCTACCCTTTCTCAGCCATCTGAATGGAGACAAGGCACTTGTTCAACAAGTGTCCTCCCAAAATTAACTCAAGCAGCATGATTCTGATTATGGCCTATATGAAAGAGGCCCTTTCTTGTCTCTCTCAGGACATTCCAAGGCATTAGATGCATGAGAAGGCTCCTCTGTTCTCTCCTCTCGTTGCGACCTCGGGTCCAGGGGTCAGTGATGTTGCAGTACCTGGAGCAGCTCGGAGGAGAGGCCTGGCTCCATATGATCCCATCAGTACAAACATGCAACTCGGATGGGTAAACAGACAGAGACCATTCAGCAGGCAAAAAAAACAACACAAATGAATGTGCAGGTGCGGGGAAGACACATGAATCCCTTTCACTCTTTCAGGAATGAAGAGGATGAGATCCATTGACCTTTCACCTCAGAACTACATCATGAGAAATAGATAGAAATATAAAAACATGTAGATAGACTGATCACTTTTATGATCTACGACTTAATTCTCTGTGTTAACTTGTGCAAGATTTTTCCATTCAAACTCTGTGACCACTTTAGTTGTACTTGTTTTATTATGTATAAAATAGGACCCTTTAGTGAGGAGAGAGAATGCTACAATGAATGGGAGGCTATAGGAGGCGGCCATCTTTTCTGTTCAAAGACTTACTTTTTGTGTTTGTTTTAAAGTGCTATTACGTCTAATTGCTGCCTGTGTTGTCATTAACTGGGAGCAACACCACTTTACAGACGTAAATAAGTATGTGAGAGAGTTTAACAGTGCCAATTAAAATCTCTGCAGGAAAAAACAAACAACCATCTGAAAGTCTGTGGCTTAACACAAGTGGGCTATCTCATCTCCAAAGGAACACTTTAACTCAGATTTGCTCAGTCACATTTAACACTGGCAGAATATTTAAAGTTATAATACACCTTTTCATACTATTTGAAGGTGTGTCTGAGACTTGGCAGCACTGAGCTTCAATCTGGGAAATAGACAATAAACAACTCTGGGTAAGAGTTGTATAGCATGAGTGTGGAAATGAGAGAGACTGTTACTAAGCAAATATGAGAATCTTTGAGCACAACACAAAACTCACTCTTTTCATAATTTACATTTAGTTAAGTTGGAAATATTTAACACAAGTTGATTTCTGATTCTGTAATTGTGAATTCTGATATGGACCAACCTAACCAACCTAGACCATGCCTAGGTTGGGTAAGAGAATTTTGGATATATATATATTGGATATTTCAATGTAGCAAAGGTGGCAACATGTAGGGGAGTGTCTCCAGGACGCTGGTTTCACTGTTAAGCCTTCATGAGGTGTCGTGGGCCTAATTTAACGAAACATCAGTGAATGAGGGTGCCCATTTGATAACCCCAATGACATGCTGCACACTGCTATTAGATGGGCCATTTGTCTTGTGTTTGTGACCATTGATTGGCAGATTGGTGGTTAGCGTGCTTTTTTTAAAGTTGATTTGGGCAGGGGCATGTGTTTTTACCTTGGATTTTGGCACAAGGGATTATAACCTAATCCTGTGTATTAATGTAATTACTGAGATTACTGGGATTGCTGCTGCAAGGCACTAACAATTAGTATTGTGTCTAATGACATTATATAGACAATTTAAGGATTCAAGTGATTCAAGAACATACATAATCAACCTAATATAAAAAGGTAACAACATACTGAAGCAAACAATACCATAGTTGAATATTAATAAAATATCAATTAACCAATAGAATAGTTATTAAGGACTGAACTGATGATGCTACGTTGGAGATGCTAAATTGGAGAGTACTGAGTCTGAGCTTTTTGATTGACTGACTTGCCCCTGATGGGCATCCTCTTCCTGCTAAACCCACACAAGAGGCCCCATCCCTAATCTGATTAGCCCAGGCCCTGGAGCTGGATTGTGAAGGGTGATGGTAGCCCTGGTGGCAGTGGAGGAAGTTCCCCGGACTGTTTCTAATAAAGCTGGAATTTGCATTACTTTTGATTTCTCTGGGTTAGGGTGAAAGGCTTATTCATGTTTGATAATGCAATACAGTATATATTCTGAACATGTTGGAGTTTCCTTGAGAACTCATAATGAGAAAAGACTGTAAATCACTGGGTGCACTTTTGTCCCCAAAGTTACACATAAATGGCTGTCATAGGTTGTCAGTAGCAAGAATGCTATGTTTCTGGATCTTACATTTTTGAACATGGTAAGAGGTTCCTTTTGGCCCAGATACAAAAAGCATGTGTGGCAGTCACTGAAGGAATCCCCAGAGCAATCTTTTGAGAGTCTCCTCTTCATACATCTAGGGTGGGCTACCAGTAGCTGTGTACATCATGGTGTCAGCAGCCTCTCTATGGCATGGAGATAACCCTAACTAACAACTTCCTGCTGACAGGTCCTTTCCACACAACTGACATGTAAACCACCACAGACAGCCTCCTTCCTTGTGTTCTGTCACAGTGCTCATGTCTACACATACATGTTACTGTAAAATCCAACCAAAAAGTCATTGTCAAAGGAAAATCACGTTTCTTCACTTTAAAAGTTTAACCAATTAACATGAAGGAAATTCACATTAATTGTTCTTTTTGTAATGTGGTCACTTTTTGCAACCTTTTCAGAGGTTCTCTTTCTGAGATTTGTCGACTGGTCACAACCTCAACATCTGATCGAGACTCTAGACCTATAGGGTTGAAGGTCAGCCCTGTGGCTATTGATTGCCTATCTGGGAGGCTCTGGGCCTGTCTTCCTGTGCCACAAGCCAAACACAGGACAAGGATCTTATTAGTCAGGTTGACCACCCTCAGCACAGCCTCTGTCTCTCTCTCAGAACCTGCTACAGAGCCTCACAGAGCAGACAGGGAGAGAGAAGAAAAGCTCCTGGGATCAAGGTTCCCTCTATGAAAACATAGCAGGGTTATGGGTCACCCTGTGAGATCACACCGACCTTTTATCCCAAAAGAAGCTCATTTTGGGGGAATGCAGAGCGTTGTCTGTGTGGAGGCGTGCTGGACAGGCTCTGTTTGGCCACGCTGAACTCTAATTGAGAGGCCTGCTCCTTGGGCCCCAGGCCTCCCTCCCCGCCCTGCCTCTCCAGTACCCAGCGGATCCCTCGGCCCTCCACTGCTGTGGGAAGATCAGGCCGGGTCAGCACACAAGCAGGATTCAGTTACCGTCCAAACACACAGGAAGGGCCGCATCACATGAAGTAAGAAGAACAACCAGGGACACAGAGAGCATTTTGGATGTTTGTTTGTAGCTCTTACCTTGTCTGTTGGTGACTGTCTGAGGGTGGTTTATGCCTGTGGGCTTGAATCGTTCGTATACTGTAGGTGTTAATGATGAGTTAAGAGGAGCATAAACTCAGCTCACCGTTTCCACTTTTCCACATTATCTGACAGCATCACAGACTTAGAATAGTGAACCTTCTACATTTACTAAGGACATGTTAGAATGATTTCACCAGTAAATGTTAATCCAGTCTACATAATATACATGCATGACAGCACAGTACTTGAATGTGACAATGGTACACACATAACACAGAGAGATACCAGAGAAAACACACGCACACATACCAATTAGGTGTACACATAAGATACTTGTAGACATGTGGTACGCATGCACATAGACACACAGACACACACACACAGGGGAGGACACAGTCAGATAGAAAGAGACAGAGAAAATACAGCTCTTTTAAATGTTATGTATATATATTCAAACAATTAAGTAACATTTCTGATACAGTTAAATGTTTTTTTTTTTTATCAGAAGGACGTACAGCAAAATCACATGACACTCATTGCAACCAAAAGTAAACATTTTGTGATGTCCCAGAGTTTTCTGTTTCCTTTCAGTCTAAAAACAGACATAATTGTACTCCTATGTACACTGCATATAGGTTTGAGGTCGTCTTTTTTTTGGGGACAAAGAAATGCTTGAAGAAGAGATAAATATCATATATGTTTGCATACTGTAATTATTACAGTTAATTCCCTAAGTGAGTTATGTTTTCAAACTGAGGATGCCTTAGTGCTTAGGGAATATTATTTATAAAATGCCTGTTTGAAGCTTCTACTACTTTTCAAGCATGAGGTAAAAAACAAAAGTACTTAAACAAGCCTTGGGATTTCCTGGGCAATTTTTCTGCTGATCTCTCCAAAAATTAAAGCCATTATAGAAATCACAGGCAATTCACATACTAACTGAAGTGATTACAATAATAGTGATTCCATTGGACAGGTGTTTTGTAAATTAAAAAACGCTCTGCTGAATAACACTGAAGATCATGTCAAATGATCAAATTATAACATTAAAGCAACATTGTATCATGAATTAGTCATATTAGTCAAATATTGTGAATAAAAAAACAATCCTAACCATGAACCTCTCTGTCCACTCTGTCTCTGCTTCACAACACAAGTGAACTGAGTTCTTCTCAGTGGGCACTTAACACACTGTTCATCCTCTTTGATGATCTCTGGTGAGTGGAAAAGAAAATACAGATGACAAGACCTCAATTTGTTGCACATGCCCCCCTCGTCTGTTCATTTCTCTGAGCCTCTGAGTGGTGTGTGCTCTGAATTTAATGAAGCTCGATGATTTCCCCAACAGATCATATCACTGTAGGGATTGTTGCACTTGAGGGGGCTGCCAAAATGAGAATGCCTGCCACATATGGGAAACATCTTTTTTTTTTTTGCAAGTGAGACCTGTCTGTCAGTTCTCTTATAAGTGATTCCTCCACAGTATATGAGGTTCAGGAACTTAATTAAGTATGATATGAGAATGGTCTCTGTTATTTTTAACTTGAAGTTACAATTGTGCTTAAGAGGTAAGACATAGAGCATCCCTGTGTGTTTCTCCACTAAGGCATATTTGCTTGTGTACGAGTGCTCAGATGCAGACAGAATAGTGCACTTTTCTGTCTCTAGACGTGGCACTGTTTATTAAATTAAAGATCAGTACAACCACTGGCTCTTTTTCTCCCCTCCCTCCACACCCCCAACCACCCCCACCCTCCTCCCTGTTTAATTTGATCAGAGAATCTGCTGACGCAGTCTGTGCCCAACTCATGTGAAACCAATTTCAGCTTCACATAAGAATCGGCATGGAGGGGCAGTGAGACGGCCCTCTCTGAGAGACAGAGAGAGGGGAGAGGGATTGACTGCTACAGGCCCCTCCGGACAAGGCCCAGCCCTGTGAACAAAAAAAAAAAAAGCACTGGGCTAGATCTTTGCGTTCCATGTAAGTAGAGGTCACTGTGTGCATCCTACGCAGCATCCGCTTGTCATCCACACAGACACAGAGTGAGTCCTTTTTCTGTGATGAATCAGACACTGACTGAATATCGTGCACTTGAAAAGCCCCTCAAAGAAGCGGGGAATTAAAGTTTCACACAGATTGTCACTGCGTATGGTGGATGCACAAATTGAAAAATCGCAGCATGACCTCAGCGTCGTCAACAAAGGCGCATAGGGTGGGCGATTGTGATGATGACACGCACTACATAGTCAACGATGACAAAGTAATGAGCATCGCTGAGCAACGTTGGCTTTGGGATGCCGATAAACAGGCGTGTGATGCCCTGTGTTATGTCTTGGCCTGTCTAGTTACCACAGTGAGAAGTCAACACTGTAGCTAGGGAGGCTACTTAACAGTTTGCCAGACGGAGGCACTCCAGCTCAAAGCACTGTCCACTAGGAAGTAATGCGCTGAAATGTGGCTCTGTGGTTATTTAAATTATTTTTGCGCGAGATTCCATGTGTGTTACTTGCATTGTGGTATTTATGTAAGTTCAATTCAGCTAAATTTACACAATAACATCCACCTTTGTGAGAAACACTAGTCTTCTCAGACATTGTCTCAATTTGATTTAAAAACACTATTAAACATAATGAAACATAATACAAACTAGATCATCAATGTTTCTAGTCAGAAAAATATATGTCCAACTGCCACCATATAATGGGTCTATCTTGTGCCGTCCAGATAAAACAGCTATCTGGAAAAATCGATTTAATAAATCAAATGAAGTCAACTAAAATGATTGCTTTATCACATACAAAATGAACTCCTTAATCAGCTGAAAGCATATTGATTTGAGTGTTGGATTTTTGCATGAAGTTGACCAAAAGCGAAGAGTTACCATCAATGAATCCAGAATACATTTTTTTCAAATGTGTTATCATATGTATACTCTATGAGATTATGTTGATTACTTAACAGCTCCTAATAATCAGTCATTATATAAACCTAAAATATATTCAGATCTGTCATGTTGAAATTATAATATAATAGTTTTACAGTTTTTGATTGAAAGAGATGTAATTGCATATGTCTTACATTGTGTTGCATAGATTAATTCAAGATAAGCACAGTAGATGTTTAATTCCAATCTGATCTCAAAATGTTATCACAATAAGTCTTAAACTTACATATACAAATATAATTTTCCTGAGAAATTCATATGTTTATAGAATGAACGCTTCTGTCAAGATTTCAGTGAGTGCTTTGACTACAGTTTCAAAGTAGCTACTGTCCAACGCATAATACTATTTCTATCCGTTAAGAGGTTAAAATTAGGATGTGGCCTGGTGCTAATGTTTGCTCCTTGAATTGTTGCCAATGGAAATTTTGAGGGCACATCAAACATTTTTTCTTGTGATTGCTCATGCAGACTGGTAGAACAAAACAAGGTCAAGATAGCACTTAAGTGGAGTGTGATAAACTCAGAAAGGCCAGTATCAAATAAAGCCGGGTACAAATGACTGACTGATTCCATCTGTGCTGGCCCATATAGGCCTCCTCTGTGCGGGGATACTGGGTGCGGACTGAATGGCTATTTGTTGAAGTTCAGCTGGTATTTCACAAATTCTCAGCGTTCCTTTAATTAGTCCGACATCAGGAGCTGAGGCTGGCCTGACTTCACAGGGTCCAAGACCAGTCCTGGTGTCTGTCACTGGCATAAGAGGGAACATATTTCTTCATTTCTCTCTTGCTCTCCCTCTCTATGGCTATGTCTTCCTCCCTGTCCCAGTGAGAGGGGACAGTGATGCCAAGGCCAGTGAGGGTGTTGTGTCTGATGGACAATTTCTGACGTGCAGACTTTTAATCTATTTGAGAATGTATTATAATATGAGCACATCACAACACTATCTATCCCATGAAGACTGAATATAGGTGTTTGTTTATACTATGAAGCATTCGCTCTTATCCACAACTATAACATGTCCATGTTTTTCTGAGAGACACCTTCCAACATATACCTGAAGAGGCTGAGTGCATGCTTCTGAAATCGATCAAGTTCCAATTGGATTTAAGTGTGCATGAGTATGATGGGCATGACTCAGATTGGCGCTCAGGTGGTCATAATTAGAAAGAACATCAAAAGTTGAAGTTATATATAGACAGCTGTATGCTTGAAGCTTATAAGGAATACAAATGAAGGGCTGATTAATATCCATGTTTTTTTATTGTGTAGCCTAATGAAACAAAACAATGTAATGTAGCAAAAACTTGGTCTTACACTGCAGTCAATGCATAGCACTAGAGATTGACACAGCTTGAAACGGTTTAATTATGAAAACATAGATAAGAATAATCCCGACCTACCATAGAAGCATGTCTTACTGAAGGTGTATCTTGGCCAAAGATGCTCTGGGAAACTTAAAATGAAGCAGTGTCAAGAAGGCTCTAGGAAACACACATCTAATACTGTAAACTTTGAATTGTTTTCCAATGGAACCTGAATGGGATTGTGTATGTGTGAACAAAATACCTTTACATAAATAAAATTGAGTGTGTTTGGTTTAACCATGAATTTTATGTGAGCAGTATTATCATTGAGCATATGTACAGAGCTGAGATGCCTTGAGAGATGTTCACTTATAGTGTCTGTTTTGACTTCCTACACTGCTCCAAGGTCTCATATAAATCCTTGAACCAATCTCTCTCTGTCTCTGCACTTTAGGGGCCTACATACTAACCACACACACATATACAGAGTAGGGAAAGAGAGAAGGGAGGGAGAGAGAAAGAAAGTGAGTTAACACAAAGCATACCACTAGGTCATAACCAAGTCACCACAGATCAGTGTGTCATTCAACCATGATATTTTAAACAAATGCTTTCTTCAAAGGACCTACAGTTGCAGTTCCTCTCTCGCATTGAGGTATTCCTTTCAGTCACACCATAATGTCTGACCCAACACAAGCGATGTGGCTGTGGTTTCATAAACTAAATGAGCTCCTACCTCAGTCCTGTAGTAGCCTACTCGATTAAGAGGCATCGGTCATGGCACTAAGAAAACTATGTCTTTAGTAAACATTTTACGTTTTAAGAGATGGTTTGGGAAACACTTGTACCAAGTAATCATCTCTAAGTATACCTTTTAAGTCTTTGTAAAAAGCTGAGAGACTTCAACTATAAGGGAAAAGACCACAGTATATTACAGCTTTTATTATTAGCAATATTAAAGTAGCAATATAATAGAAACATTAAATAAATGTAATGAAAGAACAATATTTTTCTTTCTTTCTTTTTTCCTGACTAGCTTTCCCTCCACAATCTTTTGGGAGGACTTATTAGCAGAGTGAAGGAAAATATCTGGCCTACAAAACCTTATGGTAACTTACAGTTTCATCATAGTTCCTTGTTACGATGTTTGTGTTACACACATTAAATCTTTGTTTTGTCTCTTTGTTAATTAGCGTCCTCTAAGCTAATCGTCTGAGTCTTACTGATGTAGAACACTGTAGATGAATCCCTCCCTGTAACATTGGATTGTTATTGCAGTCATAGGCCAGAGAAAGACAACTGTGCTCCAGGCTATTGCTCAATGCGCTGGGCTGGTCTCTGACCTGGTGGAGTAGGCTGACACGGCTGAGAAACTGATGGGAACAACCTGTCCTCTTGATTCCCTTTTCATGATTCTACATAAAAGTAAAAATGCTGTATGCAACAGGACAGTACACTTCATAAAGGCTAGTTTTCTGTAAGTAGACACAGAGTTCCCTTTTTTAAAAAAAATGGCTTCGTTCTCCTCATTCTGTCCAGATCTGTCGTAAAAATACATAAGGAGACTATTTTCTAATGTTATTCAGAATTTGCTAAACTCCTATCATCATAAAGTGAACACAGTATTTGAAAACATTGAATATTGAACTCCATTATTTAGCATTTCCTACTGCAGCCTCATACAACAAATGGATTCTCAATGCTGCATTGTGACCTTCTAACATCGGGTACACTCATCACTAAAACAAAAAGAGAATTGTACCTTTACTGCCAAATCTGTCTCATTATGTTGGCTGGGGGAAACACTACATTTAATGGTGGTCAGCAATTATAGAAAAACAACATACATTCAAAGCCTCATTAATGAATACCTGCACAGCATGAGAGGTGCCAGCAGTAATACCAGTGACTCCACTGTGGGCAAGGGACCAACCATTTTCACCATTTTTCTTTCACTGCAAAAACTTTGGGGCTCTATATCTTATATTTAACCAAAGCATTTCTTCCCAGACAGGCTTATGGCTAGCTCTATTCTAATGACTATACCCCTTTAAAATGAATACTTCTTCAATAAATAAATAAATAAATAAGAGAAGAAACAGAAAAGCATAAAAGAACAGTGAGGCAAATGTGCTTTATGTGCTGTTATTATTGGTTCCAATGAATAAGTTTCATGCTCTGACAAAAAATATTATTTGTTAGAATTTGTATGTAGTTTGTTAGAGTTGTATGTAGTTTGATGTTTACAGGAGGGAAGTAAGGTTATATTGATTTGAACAAAAGCATATAGACAGTGTATACCCTCTCCTTGTAATAGACATCAGCAATATTATATGATTCATTTTGAATAGCTAGAATTGTACATCATGATATACATCATATTTATAGGCCTACGTAATAACAATTGCATAATGTCTACCACCATTCAGATGAAGGCAAGCTTGCCTATGCTCTAGTAAAGATATAAATGGAACTGAATACGGTTATGTTGATCATACATGTGTAATGAATAACATATATCACAAACAGTTAGTAGCAGCCCTGGTTAAGACTACCCAGTGTTGTAGTACATATATACAAAGTAACAGATGTAATGGAGAACCTAAAGAAACACAGCTGCCATGTTCAGTGAAAAACTCCTGACGACCCCCTCGTTGGCAGTTGTTTTCCCTGCTCAGATTTAGCCCAGTGACAAATGAAATGAGAACCTGGACTGATCTAATCTGCTCCAGTGTAATCTAGGAGGACAACAGTCCACTAATAAAAGAGCAGCTTCCTACCTATACCTATAAATAGGATGACAGTATCTCCTAAGACATAAAATGTTATGTTTATAAATTGCTTTTTATTTATTATTCATTTAAATAAGGAGGAAACTGGTACAGAACACAATAGTCCTATAATAGTATAGTGTAGTCTATTCAGATTATAATAATAATAGGCCTAAATTTAATTTGTGTAGGGCAAGACCTTATAATGCTTATAACGTTTACACATGACATGTCATAATAAAACAGAGACAGATAATCACATCAGACCAGATACAAGAGCTGTAGCCATTTGCGACTTCGTTTTTTGCGATACATTTTGTGTGCAGAGGGCTGTAAAATAATACATTTATTGCAATAAATATAACAATACAAGTGTGCTAATAAGGGTGTTCTGTCGTTTTACATTAAAATACACGGAGCTAATGCACATGGAATAACAAACCCATACAATAGCAGAATAACCCTATTTCTTTGACTTGCGAAGTGATACACTGGTTGAAGAAACACTAACCAAATGCATTAAATATAACACAAGTAATATTCGTTGAATTGGTTCTGCAAAATAGTAATCCACTGTCGCCGACAAAAAGGAAGAAATGTCAAAAGGTTTTTCGTGGATTAACATATGATTATTTATATTCCCGTCAGTCTAAAGGTTAGTTAATAAGTGATCATACAAATAGTCTAAAGATTAGACAGGGACAAAATGTGGCCGATCAGTCCAATCTGCAATCCAATTGGTTCTCCACTCACTAAAGCATCTTATCATAAATTAGAAAATGAGAAGAATCCGAGTGTTCTGTTGCAAACGCAGAATGACATTAGGGAAATTGACTGGTGACATGCTGAGAAACTACATTTGATGTTTTTGTCGAGTAACCTTCTTACTGAAGACGAAAAATGAGAGATAGCCTACAATCCTATAATTCTGCCGTGTTTTCTAGCTGATCCCAATCTGCACTGGGATTTTAGGGGCACCAGTAAGAAACCTAAACGTGCCATACGCGTCGGTCTTTGCAAATTGTTTTGCAATTAATAGGCTACCACAAGCCAAGATTGCCGTTTATATATTAATGTCTGGAAAAGTATTTTTCATACTCAATAGTCAGAAGCAAATAACGCAACGCATGTTTAGATGTGATGCCTTTGACAGTAATTGTCATCAATTAAACACCTGATCGACTATGTAAGTTTAAAAGTGCTACTGTTGTAGTACTTTGTATCTTACCTTAATAAAAAAAATATTGAAAATATAGGGCTAATAGGCCCAAATGCAGGGTTAGGTGGTTCTTTATCAGCGGACCCTATGGCTTATTTATTAAGGGAACCGTACATGGAACGTGCATTAAGTGGGGTTTGCGGATTGCGTAAAAACAAAGTTAGGCTACATCTGAAAGATTATTCAAGCATCGCCCAAATTTAAAACATTGACATCGCTTTCCAACATGTTGTTTCCTATGAAACAAATGTGGGATTTGAGTATTCCTTTTGACACTGAATGACAAAAAACAGTCACATCCAGATGTGTACAAAAATCCTCTCTTGTCTCTAATACAGATTTATTTTTACACAAGCTCAGAATCTCAGAACGATTACACGCGCCCTCCCTCTGCAAGTTGTGTCAGTTATATATTCAGTCTTAATCGCATTAATGTCATGTGTTGTGTGTCCCACGTGTTTGTAGAAAAAAATAGTGTCCCTCTTTTCCTGTGTGCAATGGCCTAACCTCCCTATTTATCGCGTCTAAGTTACACAGCAACATTGGGTAAAGACTTCATTCCGTTTCGAGTGGTACATTGAGTAGTATGGTAGGGGCCGTATTCGCAGCATCCTCTGTAGACACGCATTTTGTTACCCCACTAAACCTTAAGGGGGCTTTTTAGCATTTGCTCAGCCTAGTCTCTGGAAAACATCGGAATCATTTTTAACCAACTCCAGCTGCTGCTCCAGTGTGGGTGTGTGCGTGCGTGTGTGCGTGCGTGTGTGAATCCATGCGAGTGCGTGGTTGTCTGTGCATGAGCGTGTGAGGCGTTCTTCAGGAAAGACAGAAAAAAAGTTTGGACGTACTTGCTACCAAGTTTTTTAGGAATGAACGCAGATACGTGCGTTTCATACTGCGATATGACATCCATGGATTCATATTATAGCCCGTCCACGGCGCAAGGTAGGGATCAGCAGGCCAATCCTTTCAGGACATTCCAGCCAAGTGACAACAAATACAGCCCCGCTTTCCTCCCCAGCAAAGGTCAAGCTTACGGGGAGAAGTCGCGGAGTCCTTTCCAACAGGAGTGCCAGTCATTGGATGCGCCGGGTGGGGAAGGCACCTTTAACAAATACCACCTCTTCATGCAGAGACCTACTTGCAAAACACCCCCGGAAGGCAACAAACTCCACCAGGACAGCGGGCACAACGGCGCACTCATCTCCTGCTATGGTACGTTCTTCCAGACTCCTTCTCAAATAAAACTGCATTGATACTGTTTTTTTATGCTCACTGTTTGTATACGAGAACGTTGTTATTGTGAGAATATGTCTGGCTCGAAATGGTAATGGCTTCTCGCAGAAGTTATCCCGGGATTTCTTAGTGGCCGGGGTCTTTAAATGTGATTCCGCCTGCAACCATTTTCCGATTTCGCAGTAGTAGTCTATCATTACGTTGGCTGTCATTCACTTGCTGCATCTAATCATATTTGCTTTATTGTACAACCTCATTTAGCCGTCAACACAATTAACGCTATGTGGACGACATCATTGACTTCACCATTGACGTTTCTCTTCGACAATGAAATTGAATTAAGTAATGCGATAATCTGGACTACAATCCTCATTATTGGAAATGAATCAGACAATTGAATTAACAAGTTTGCAGATAGCAATAGAAACACTATGCGTCGGCGTGGTAACAAGTAGCACAGGCTTTCACTTGAACTTTACTTTAAGATATTAAAACATCTTTCGAAATAGAATTGGCAATAGTGTTGATTCATAATAGTTTGCAGTCACCATGGCCCACTGTTGAACTTAATAACATAGCCTATTGGCTATCGTTGTTTTACCCGTGTTGTTTCGCACATCCTACTTGAGTCCTTATGGCGCTATATTTTACATGCAGTGTGCCCAATCACTACCACAGCAATAAAGCCGATGCAATTGATTTATCATGGCAGTGAATATGTTATTCAGAAATGATATATTTACCATACACACTCTGGGCTAATTTGCACAATGATTGACTGTGTCTATATCTGTTACACAGATGTTTACTATGCTCATTTTAGTAGCTTTGTCAGGAAAGAGCAGGCCAGCGAAAAGGCCTAAAAAGACGGATAAACTATAGTGCCGACTCTGATTTTGCCTGTGCACAGAGAAAAGCGTCTCCACGTAATATGGTTTCTTTCAGTCACAAAAGAAAATGGCATGTTTCATGATCATCTGATCTTCTGAGGACCAAAAGAGCATGAAAACCCTTCACCGTGGTCATAAATCAGGAGATAATGTAAAACACGCAGGTTTAGTGTGTCCACCAGTTCAACAGAAAATGAAGATACGTTTCGAAATGTAGCAATTTTACTAACATCACATTACTTTAAATAGGCTAGTATTAATCCTGACAACATAAAACCAAGACGACTGACCATAGCCTAAAAGGTCGAGGCCCTTAAGAATAGAAAGCAAACAAGGGGCGTGTGAAAAGTTGGTCAATGCGAGCAGATGGGAACAGGTTATAGAACAATTATAATATAGCCGATAGCATAATATCGCGTATTTTCTCTATTGTTACACACAGGCTTACTTACAAATATTCATACATTTTTCCCATGTGCCAAGCCTATTTGGGTATATCCATCATGCATGAAAATTCGGCTTAGATTATGGATCGAAATCATCTTTGCTTGCCGCTTCTGATTTGATAAGTTGAAATCTAAGTGCAAGGACAGGCTTTGCAATTCACAAAATGCATGGATGAAAGGTAAAACAAGCATTGATTTATAAAAGTATATTAGTTTGTGGTCTAAAATGTATGTAAAATAGCAGGCCTAGACGCATGGAAATATTCAAAATGGAGATGGAAATAAATTGCATAATGTTGGAAATATAATGAAATGGAAATAAACTGCATGACGGTAAAACAGAGCAAAACACAATTCACAATTCACTACCCGTTTCATTCATGTGATGAGTAGAAAAAAATCATTTTTAGTTGTTGGACCAGACCTGTGATCAATATCAATTATCATGACCCAATGAAAACTGCATGCTTAATATAGACTCCTGTGTTAGCACACGAGAAGATGCAGGGCCATTTTAGGATTCTTTGCATAAGGTGACATATTTTCTAACCATGTTAGCCTAATTTTGATCACTATTTGTTTTCTTTAAGTAAATATATGAACAATACTTTAAATTAAAGTTAGCCTACTGTAAAAGGAAAGGATGAATAGGCTACTCCCTTTTAATCAAATCCTGTTCACGTTGTTAATACAATAAGCAGGCTGATGAAGTCGCGAAATTCACAATAAATCTTTGGGATTGACAGCATTATGCGCAGTGGGGCTACTCTCGCCTTAAATTATCCATTAGACATGTCCATGCTGAAGGCAGTTCCTTATGGCTGTTACACTTCACACAAGGCAATAACATTGATATTATTATTATTATCATTATTAGTATTATTATGCTAGTAATAATAATAATAATAATAATAATAATAATAATTATAATTATAATTATAATAATAATAATAATAATAATAAAGACAAGTTAAATAGGGTTACTAACGCAATATGAACAAATAGCAAAATAGATATTGTGAACGTGACATTGCGGTATTTTAATACACTTTTAATTACCATATAAAGCAAAACCAATCAATTCCTCTTGTCTCTCATCTTCATTTACATTTAAGTATAAAATGCGTTTTAAAGGCGGACTGTTGTGCAGATGTTATTTTAATAGACCGCGCTTTGGTGAACAAATACGCGACATTTGAAGAGAATGCACGACTCTTATCTTCCCGAATTACTTCATCTTTTTTACAGGGCCTTGGGAGATTTAAGTTGAAGCCACTAAAGACAGGAATACATAAAAAAAATGTGGAATAGCGAATTAACTCTTCAATTTATGGAGTGTTGGTGGCTGAAAACTGAAATATGTATTATTATTATTATTATTATTGATGTTGTTAACCATTGTCATTCAGTGTTTGGCTCAGGCTAATTAACTGTTATAGGATTCGTAAAATAAACGACATAAAATATATAGAAAAAAGTAGATAAGCATAAATGTTGTTATTGACAGATAGACTTTACATTCCGATTGGTGCGTCAAACTGCAGTGTTATCAGCCATCATTGATATTTTATACTTAATCACTAAGAATGGATTGGTTTTGTCATTACTTGTCATACAATGAGCAACTGCCCTCTCACAAATTTTCTAACCATGTTCTATAGCCTAATTTTGATCACTATTTGTTTTCTGAGTGTTTTTGCCATGAATTCATAACATTGTGCTACCACTAGCAAAAGTGGAGCAAGCCAGCTCTCAACAGCAGGATATTTGGCAAGCACAATTAGCGATTTGCAGTCATTATTGACGGAACGTCTCCCATGTGGAGCGTTATGCTGTTGTTTTTAAGTGGAGTCAAGGCGTCAGCCAGATGCATGCATTACATCTTTTTAGCGAGGATGGTTGTGCTGGGAGATGGCCAAAGCCTCAAGCGTTAACAGGCTTTTTGTAAACTGTGGTCTTGGAGTCACTGCAAGATAGACTGTTGCACAACTGCTAGGCCTAGTCTGAACTCAACCCGTGCAGTGACATCCACCTGAATAATGCCCTGTAAGCCAAAAAAGAAATGCTCATGGTTCCTGCAGGAAGTGGCCGGTTTTGCCTGGAGGTATGGGCTATATTGAGAAATGCTGCCATAGGCCTACCTGTGGTCAGCACAACCTTTAAAATACATCGTGGTCCCACCTGGCAGGGGTAACTATAATTGATAGGAGAAAGTTCTGCATTCAACAAATAATTGAGACTAAACGGGAAGACAAGCTAGACTTTAAGGATTAAGTATGTGCTGAGCCTCTGCTTTGTACTGCCTGACAAAAGTGGAAACACATTTCTTACAATTATTGGAGGGAGCTGTGAATTAAGAATAATAGCAGTACTGGTAAATGTAAAGCACTTGGCATGGGAGTGCAAGTGGGTATTACTATATGTTCACACCTCTGCTGGAGCACACCTGCACCACAATTATCCTGGCAAATGATGCTTTTCATTCACTGCTATTTAGCGCTTACGTTTTAAGTTTTGTTTTAAAGACTGCATGTATGGGCGAGGTCATTGTGGCTATTGTGGCATTTCTGATATCGAATAGGTCAAATGAGTGTGAGACTTTCGATGGAAGGCCAAAGATCTTTGTGAAACTGCTACACTGATGCCATAGCAGACAAAAGTGGGTGGTACACCTATGGAACTCCTACCTGTGGGGATGAGGGATGCGAACAGGAGGAGTCTCATGCAGAGTGACGGCCTGTACCTGACCAGAGTGCTGATTAAAATCTAAAGGCACAGACCGGTCAAGCACTCAGGAGTAGACAGGAAAGCAGGCCAACATTACAGGAGAGTTTGCTATTAATCTGTGGCAGATGTGCTAGCTCATGCTCCCAAAACCATTATTCATACTCAAAGAGTATAGCCCCCCCAATACCTTAGGGACTCCCCCTGAAATGACATGGGGCGACTGGTTTGCGTAACCCTGCCTTAAATAATGCCCCACATCAATAAACACAGTTAGAAACAGGTTGTTTAGGGAGAGCTTACTTTGGAGTGATTGGAGAAATCCAAGCAGGCTCCTCAAGGTGTTAATGCAGCCTTGGTTGACAGATGCGCCAGTGTGTGTTTCTGCATTTTTATTTTTTATTTGTATTTTTGGGCTGTGTAAATATGAACATGCATTTTCCCTTACATCACGGTACACGGTATTTATGTAACATCAGGAGAAGCGTTCTGAGCTGTCACTGTGCTGGACTGAGAGCCTAGAGCGAAGACAGGCGCAGAAACAGCAAAATGCTTGCAGAGTTGAAGCATCACTGGAAATTCTGAGGAGCGCCTGATTGGCTTGTTGTCAGATGGTTGAGAAGAGAAGCTGCAGCTACACTATTCGGACCAAAATCAAGTCACTTTTCCTGATACCCTAAAAACAATATTAATGAGACAGAAACCGTGACTGGAGAATACAAACAGGATTTACTATTTTAAACCAAGCCATTGAACTGAAAGTTGCACATTTTGGTTCACATATGAATTTCTGAGTTTTCCATGTGCATTTCAGTGAGCGGTTGGTCATGCAGATTGGAGATATCTGCTCCCAGAAAATCATATTTATTTTGAAGATAGGATTCTTAAACTTCACATATGATCTTCGAAAGGCAAGGCATGTTCAATGGGACACAGAGTAGAATACATACTTTTACCAGCGTGGGAGCTGGAGGAGCTTCACAAAGCATAAGTTCAAAGACATCCTGTCAAAAGGGCACACTGTAAGTATGTGTTTAAGGATCTGGAGGATGATGTCAGGGGTAGTGTATGTGCTGATGACTACCATATTGTGAAAAAGAAAAATGTGATGTAGACTCAGCGAAGGCAAACATATATGTGCAAAGGAAAAGACAAGGGAAGAGATTAAGAGAAAAGACTTGGGCAGTAGGATAAGGTGAAGGTATCATAGACGTTGTCGCTTCAACGCACAAAACTGACAACTTTTAACAAGTTTCCTCTGATCATCTGTGGCATATGAGAGTAAGCTTTGGAAAATGTAGAGCAACTTGTTTGTTTTCCATGTTTTCCATGTAGTCATGTACATTATTGATTGATGTTTATCAAGCATTTTAATTTTGGAGATGAGCTGTCTGCCATATTATTATAATAATTATTTTTGCAGATTACAGATATATTGATTGTGTGTGTGTGTCTGTCTGTGTGTGTGTGTGTGTGTGTTTGTGTGTGTGTGTATGTGTTTGTGTGTGTGTGTGTGTGCGGGAAGGTCAGGAGTATTTAGATACAGTATGTTTATAACTGTATGTCACCATATGAGTGTGTGTGTCTTCTCACTCTTAATGTTAACAAAGCATGGCGGCCTGCCATCCCCACTTGACACATATGCACATCACCACTCCAAAACAATAACTGTTTCATCTGTCTCTTGCTCATCTGCCTTCCTGCCCGTCATGACTCAGGCATGGTGAGACTTCAGCTTCTCTGAGAACTGCTCTATCAGAAATACACTGCTCCTCTATCTCTTCCCTCGCTTTCTCAGAGAAAGAGTGATTTTTGTAGTTCTACCCAGGTGGTAAACGTGCAGAGATCCTGTCCTCTGGGTTAACACTGGCATTTTTTGTGGGACCCACAGAAGTTTCCGTGCTCCCCTCCAGCTCCGGTGATTTTGCACAAATTCAGCCAAGCCAAGCGCGGGCAGTGCAGTGCTGTAGTGCAATACCAGAATGCTATCAGAGGACCAGAACTTTCAAGTGAGTGCAAAACCACACAAATTACCAAAGCCCTGGAGGCTAAATTGCGTTTTCCATACATTCTTTTTCGATGGGAGTAGACAAATTGTTTGTGCAAAGCACACTGGGAAGTATTCCAAAAACCTGAGCTTGATGATTGCATGATGTCATAACAGTAAGCTGTAAATGGTTTAAAGACATGATAAATCAAATATGGACTGCTGCAACAAATACCCCTGACGTTGATGAAAAAATTCCACCTTATCAGAGCCACAGATCAAACCTTTTGTTTGTAAGAACAGGGGAACATTGAACACATGCAGGACAACTCAGCCGTGAACAGGACACCTCTTACCAGCTCTTTTTGTTGCTTTGTGTCCTAGAATGCTCCTCATTGTTGAATAGATGGACACAGCATGCTGGATCAATGCCAGTCATGTTCTGAAACCTGACTGGGTGAGATCTCTATAGGACAGGGGTGTCTTATGAGAGGCAATTTATCACATTCTACAGTTTAACGGAAACACCGCTCGTTTCCCATGGAATCTGCATTCCTGTGCAATCTGCTGGCATAGATCTTCTGCTGGAAACATCTGGGAACTTCAGAACTACCTGTGTCTTGCTCGCATACATTTGACAATAGCAACTTGTTTTACTGCATCTTGTAAGGCTGAGACAGAAACAGAAAAAAGGGATTTCAGATGGAGTCCTTCCTTGCACATCAGCAGTGAAGGAAAAAACAATGTAGCTTTACAAGGATTTGAAGTCATAACACATTCTTGTATGAAGCAACACACAGTCTCCCCAGACTTATAGGTTTGGCTGACTAGATGACAGCAAAGAAACAAATCTTAGAAAACTATTTGTGAAATCACCACACACTAAAAAGACAGAGTTGCCGAACTGCTAACATATTTTCTCAGTTGTGCCAGATGATCTAGGGCCGTCCATGCCCGCTTAACAGTCACTGGTGAAGAAAAAAAAGCCCTCAGTTTATATGTGTGTTAAAAACGTCCTTTAATTTTGGAATGGTAGGTCATTAACCCTTCCCAGGCATCTTAAGAGTGCCTAATTTATAGCGTTTCTTTAATTTGCCTTTAGCTGACCCTGCCCATCACTCTCCATAAAAGCAGAGGGGACGTCCTGCCGCTTAACAGCCAGTTAAATTACACTTTGATGTTTTCCTCTTGTTTCTAACAGTGATTAAATGTCTGACCCCCTTAAACATTTGACCTATGCTAACTCAAAGGGTCTGCCAATGTACAGAGGTGAGCCTCGTCGTCATTGTTCTCTCAGGTTCAAGTTGCCAATCTCCAGTTTGTGAGCAATTGGAAGGCTTAAACTGGGAATACACCATTCGAAAGAGGACTTGGGAAGTAGACGGTTCCCTTACGGCATAATTTCATTTCCTCCAAGGAATGACAAGTGCATGAAAATACCCTCCACAGATAGCACACAGGCTGGTTTATTATCAAGCATTGTCATATGTAATTTCAGGAGATCTGTCTAGAAACCTAAAGCCACATTTCTCATCAGATGGCAGTGATTCTTCTTCATCTGAAAATTGATTTCTCCATGTTCATCTCAACACTGGTTTCAGCTAATTGATCCATCTGGAGTGTAGGAATGGCATTCTTTTGGATCCTACAAAACCTACAAAAATGTTCAGAGAATCGCTCTCAAATCCTGACTTAGTCTGCTGTCAGTGCGAGAACTTGAAGCAACACTTTGGGAGCCTCGGCTCCGAGTGAAAAATGTGCTCTGGGTCTGTTTCAACACATTGTTTGGTTGCAGCAGATTCAGCACAACTATCAATGTGCGGATTCTGAGACTTTAAAGAGTGGGGATTTGAAGAGTTCACCACAAGCATCCTCACGCTGCCATGCCAGGAATCCTTGGAGGAACCGAGCAAAGGCAGAGGAAGTCTTTGGAGGGGAAAGGGACTGAGGAGGGGGAATGCAGGGCTGGTCCTCATGTGTTGGACGCCTCACTGGTTGCACCTTTGAAATATGAAGACAATGTGCATTCTCTGCACTTCAGTTAGTATCCAAACCATAAGAGCGAGAGAGGGATAGAGTCTCAGAGAAAGAGAGAGAAAACTAGGGAGGGAGGAAGTAAGAGAAGTACAATGAAACCAACGATTAAAGGTGTTGAAATGAGAGTGAGAGGAAACAGGTAATTTAGATAGGAGGCTAGCACGTGTGGTCAGCGTAGGTGAGTGACATGCGGATGAGATCACTGCATCCAGCTGGATGTCCTGAGTTGTACTCTCCCTATCCTCCGGGGGATTGTCTCACCCCTGCTGGATCACTTAGGTGTCTGAACAGAGGGGGGAACCTCACATCAGTAAAAACGGTACTCTCACTCTATCTCTGCTAAAGCCCCAACTATACGCTTGGACCCACATGAAACTGTTCTCACGGCCAGGCGCCACACATTTGTGAACAGACAAAAGCAAGCCTCTTGTCTGTGCTGGGCTTGACATGGGGAGGAGCAGACAGAATCAGTCTTTCATTCCCTCTCTTGCTCCTACTCCTCAGGAGAGGAGAGGAGGTCTGCTCCAAATATGGTGGAGCACACAACAACAGACAGGAGACAGCCATTCCGGGTCTCTAGTTCTCCCTCACCATGTCCCTCACTACTACCGCACTGCAGTTGAGTAAAGTTGAGTAAACACTTATGTTTGAAAGAAGCAAAGGACAAGGAAAAAATACATTCATGTAAATATGCCTGTTTCCACCAGGGGCAACAGGATGTGTCAGCACTGGGCAGGTGGGGCCATTGTGGGGGCCAGTACAGTCTCAAAAAAAAAAAAAAAAAAAAAAACTCCCATCTCTGTTTCTGACAGGTTGCAGGAATTGGCTGCAGCCTCTGCGGTGTCTGACAGAAAAGTGCTGTGCTCCCGAATCCAAACCAGACCCCTCCTGGATGATTTATTTATACGGCTATTTGTGTACACAGAGCGAGGGCGCTTGATTCAGCCATATAAAACTGTATTTTTTAAAAGAGCGGGACAAAGAGAGGTCTGTGACAGAACGGTCTCTCTTGAAATCTCGGGTGACAAAAAGTAAAGCAGTGCGTGTGTGGAGGAGGCTTGGCTTTTGACTGTGGAGTAGGCATGGAGCTTAAAGTGGCACTATAGTGGCATTTGACTCAGTTGGAAGATACTGGGCACTGGAGCATAGGCAGACAGCATTGATTGCTGCTCCAGCCTATGTAATAGAATTCATATTGACTCAACAATGTGATTGGTTGTCCATGCCCTTATTTATCTGTACAATTTTATGTTTTGTTGTTGGTTTTTACAATGGATGTTTATGGATATATCTCTCATTATCGACCACATGGCTGACACATTTACACCAAAAAATCTTGATATCATTACTTTTGTAACCAACTTACCAACCAACTGTGTCCTCTCCTAACATCTCTGTTAATGACCCCATATAGGTAAAGACGGCACTGGATTGACAGACTCAGAATTGCCCCCGAGCTCTGACCCCACGGGGATGGATGGCAGTTACCTCAACGTGAAGGACCCGGGTGTGAAAGGCCCTTCGGAGCGGCCCGGCTCTGAGCTGACCAGCCCCATGGAGAAGAGCGAGGCCGAGAGCAACAAGGGCAAGAAGAGGCGCAACCGCACCACCTTCACCAGCTACCAGCTGGAGGAGCTGGAGAAAGTCTTCCAGAAGACGCACTACCCCGACGTCTACGCCCGCGAGCAGCTCGCCCTGAGGACTGACCTCACAGAGGCCCGGGTACAGGTCAGTCGACTATTGGAGCTGTTTATTCACAGTACTGTGTTTAGTTTATCGCAGTATGAGGGCTTTTTTGGAGGGCTCGGGGACTGCATAAATCTGGTCAACTGAGGGTTAACTCAAACACTGGCAGGAATCCATTGGAGACCATTGTTGTCTTGTATGCAAGTACTGTCTGCCAGGTTCAAGAGTGTTTGGTGTGTGTGCGTGTGTGTGTGTGTGTGTACGTGTGTGCATGTGCGTGTGCGTGTGTGTGTGTGTGTGTGTGTGTGTGCATGTGCATGTGCATGTGTGTATGTGTGAGTATGTGTGTGTGTGTGTGTGTGTGTGTGTGTCGCATGTGCGTGTGTGTGAGTATGTGTGTGTGTGTGCATGTTTGTGTGTGTATGAGAGAGAGTGAGAGAGAGAGAGAGAGAGAGAGAGAGAGAGAGAGAAAGAGACATGGGGGTGAGTGGTTGGCCTGGTGAGAGAATTTCACTCTACATGCTCCAGACGCCACCATAAGGCCAAGGGTCAAACATTTTTCAAAACTTCCAGTCCGTGTTAGGGCTGCCTCACCGCACGATGTTCGAGGGGCAACCAGAAAAACATCAAAGCCAATTGGCTGGGGAATAAAAAAAACACTTTTAGATGCCACGTCCAATTTCCATGTGCACACAGAGACACTGTCAGGAGGGGGAACCTGGCCGTGCGTCGGGGGTACAGTGAAATAACTGCATTCATTTGGAATCCAAACAGGGCCATCCGTGCCTCCAGATGAATCTAATTAAGTCTGCAGTCTGACAACACACAGCAGACTCTGTTGAGTGACTGTGGGGTTTGACCCGCATTTCAAAAACATACCTTACAGACATACGCAATCCACACAAAACCCCTCACTTTTTCCCTTTTTGGATTGTAGCTGAGAGAGACCACCCCCCTCCCCCACCCACCCCTCTCTTTTACCCAGCTTTGTCCAAACTCTATACTCTCATCCTGCAAAAGATTATTTCAGAATTTAGGAATTGGAAACAACAGATTAAATGCTACCATTCGTGGGACAATCATTTCAAAGCATCAAAGCTTTCTTCCCTTCCCTTTTAATTTAATTACAAAATTCTGGCTATTACTTGTCCACGGTCTTTGAAAGGCATTGTCACTGTAGTGCACGGCTTTGGACTTGAACTTCGCTCTGGACTGGGTCAAACAGAGGTTGCGTTTGAATGACAGCAGCGATCTATCAGTTGCCATGCTCCCAGCGTGGACAGGCAGAAGGAGAAAGAGAGAGAGGGAGAGAGAGAGAGAGGGAGAGAGAGAGAGAGAGAGAGAGAGTTGGGGTTAGCCTGTCAGACTTCAGACTTCAAAGCTCAAAGGGTTTTCTCCCCCCTTCACTCCCATAGCAGGAACATAAATAAAGCTCTTTAATGGCTTTGGTAGGTAGTCAGCGACTTCAGTCTTCAATGCATCTCGCTCCAGTTTTCTGCTGCCCAGCATGTATCAAATATAAAAATACAATAATTAAGAGGTGCATATTTGTTACTGCACACTCTTTAAAAGCCAAAGAACGCTGGGATGACATGTGACAAGCTGCTGTTCTATGCGGAGAGACGGCTGAGCAATGAACAGGACACACTCAGTCTTGCCAAATGTACTGATGATCTTTCCTCTCAGCTATTTGGCTTGGTTCTTTTTTTTATTTATTTATATATTTATTTATTTATTTATCCTGTTTAAAGTCATTTTTGAAGAAAAAAATCGTACTTCTGTGCACGATGACAATGTTTATAAATGTATGAAAGTCATGGTGGTGTACCTTAGTAATGGTTAATTCATCTTTATTTGCCTGACAGTAGATATGATATGATTGTGTGATTGTGTTTGTGCATTCATTTGTGTGTGAGGTTGAATGCATCACTATGTGTGTGTAATGATTATGAATGTGTGCATATGCGCGGTGTGGGTGTGTGTGTGTGTGTGTGTGTGTGTGTGTGTGTGTGTGCGTGTGTGTGTACAGTATGTGTGTGTGTGTATCCATATTCAAGTGTGTATTTGTCTGAGTGTAAGTGTGTGTGTGTGTATGTGTGTGTGTGTGTGTGTGTGTGTGTGTGCGTGTTTGTCTGTGTTGCTGCTGCGCTGTTCTTGTCTGTGAGTCTCTCAGAGGTCAGAGGGGGCGGCCATGGAAAGCCGGGGGCTTAGGCGTCAGGAAATTAAACATGAAATGAAAACAAGCCCCAGTTTGAACATTCTCCCATCTCACTTTCCAATATCCCCACTTCCTCTCAGACTTAAAGAGGAGGAAAGAGAGAAGAAAAGGCAGAGAGCAAAATAGAGGGAGATAGAGAACGAAAGAAAGAGAGTAAGAGTGAGTGTGTGTGTGGGTGGGTGGGTGTTTGTGTGTGTGTGTTTGTGTGTGTGAGAGAGAGATAGAGGGAGAGAGAAGCTGGGAATTTGAATAGATTTTTTATCAGCCAAACCCCATTGTACGGGCAGGATTCTCGTCATTTGACTCTTTCTTACATATTTGGAGATAGAACTCATAAGCTCAGCAAGACGTTGTGCAAATACTGAACTGGTCGCTCATCAAGTTGGGGTATTTTCAGTCCTTGGTTCAGCTCACGTACAGAAAAATGACCTGACCAGTCCAAACAAAAGTGACCACAGAGTCACATTTCAAAAGCCACTCAAAACATGTGACGTCAGAATTCAGTCACAACACACGATGGGCTCGTGTAACATCTCACAAGAAGAGACGACTCAGCAGAAAACACAATCTGAGCCAAAAACTTGCCAGCCTCAAACAAAATCTCCTCTGACAGAAATTCAAACATGTGAGCCATCATGGTGAATGTCTCCATGCAGTCGCTTGAAGTCAGCATGTGCTGGGGAAGGGGTGGGGTGTGTGTAGGGGTGCTGTCCTTCTTTATCATCTATGAGGAGTGCAGCTGTTAGACAACATGACAGATGACCCTTCCGCCTTATGCCCAAGAACATTTTTGTTGCTTTATATTACTATGAGCCCTATGCTAAAAGTGTCCATGTTAACTTGTTGTTCCTACCTACAGCCTGTACATTCTGTGTGTGTGTGTGTGTGTGTTGTGTGTGTGTGTTGTGTGTGTGTGTTTGTGTGTGTGTGTGTGTGTGTGTGTTTGTGAGAGAGGGAGAGAGAGAGTAGGTTGGGAGAGTGTTGCATGCTAGAAGGGGAAATTGCCCATCAGGGATGGTGAAAACCACACTTTGATTGGGCAGAGGCTCATCCCACAATCCAAGTTCAAACTCCGTGTCGGGCCGAGATTGCGTCTTGGCTTTGAAGATGTCTCCCTTTCCCCCTCCGGAGAATAGGACTTATAGACAATTGACAAATGAATGAATGAAAGCTAAACAAAAAAAGAAAGAACCCCAGCTATTTTTCCTCTCTCTTTAATTTGCTCAGTGGAATCCCTCGGAGCAGAGGAAAAAACGACGATGCAGTGTGCCTAACCATGTGACCGAGGGTGACGTGGTCGCTGTCACTTTCCCACAAGTGGCACGTAAACTCTCTTGCATAGCTCTCCGTCCGCTGACTCGCATTTATGCATAATAAAGAAAGAGTAACGATTTGCGGCTTTGTTTTTATGGCATTAGGGTGAAGGGTAATATGGCAGATAAAAAGAAGCATAATATTCTTTTAATAACTGGAGATCCCCATCCTCCACATGAGAGGCGAAAGCATCCATTAAGCAGCCCTGCACTGGGAGCCAAAGGCTGTCAAATAAAGACAGCATATTTGCAGGCTTGCATTAGTGGGTGTGTGCACTCTTTTAGCATGAGTGTTCATACATGGTGGTGGTTCTACAAAGACAGGCCAGCGTTTTATACCACTAGGCTGCCACTCCTCCATTCCTGCTGGTAACTGTTATTGACTGAGAATTGGATTGTAATAAGAGACTTCACTCTGGGAGGTTGGTTCAAGATATTATTAAATTATAATATTATGTAGCACATGGGAGAAATGATTGGTCTGTCTGGAAAGGATCTACTTTAAGTGTTTTACTCTTCCTGTCATTTGGTTGTATTGAGCAAGAAGTATTTAAAGGGATGTCTTTCCTCTGTGTCAGCTCTGCGCTGCAGCTTGGTGTTGTGGCTTTATCTTTATCTTTTGTTTCACTAGAGCTCCTCCTTCCACATCCTCTCTTCTATCCCCCATTTGCCTACAGCTCCAGGACCGAATGAGCTCAGTCTTACTCCTACTGAGGGCATCTTACACATGATTTACTTCTGAAAATATCAAATCAAAAAATATCGAATCAAATATGACTCTTGATTTTGTGGTGACTGTGGAGACTGAATTTGTGGAGACTGAATTTAACGAATGAAATATTTGACATTGTTAGGTCGGACTTACAAAATCAGATTGATACACAGAAGAATACAAACATGCACCACTACTTGCTATCTTAATATGATTCTGCCGACCTGTCCAGTGCTGTGCTGGACGATAGTCTGTTCAATCTATCTGAAGCCAAACATCCCAGTCCCAATAGTGATGAATACCAGCTAGGTGGGTGGAGGCTGTATTCAGACATTCAATCCATCCAGGCTAAACTGCAGAATGTTATCCTGTAGTGATACTACAATTATGAGTTACAATTCTGACAAGACATTTGAAAACCAACTGTGAGACAATAACATCTGGTGACTTTGTAACTTGGCTGCTTGACCAATGAATAACTATAATCTGGACATATAGTACATACAATACTCAGGCAATCTAAAAATGAAATAGATTTTAAGGATTATATTTTGTGGACATGACATTAGATGACATAAATACATGACATACTTTTAGAACTAATACATAAAACAGGTAGACATCACTATATTTGACTTATTACATTTGATACATTTTGCCTTCTCAAAATGTCATACTTTCCTTATCGTTATTACTTTTGTTGGACGTTATGATAATCTCTCTGTCTCACACACACACACATGCACGTACAGTACGCACATACACGTGCACACACACACACACACACACACGCACACTTACACCCACATGCACACACAACACACACCCACATGCACACACACACGTACGCACACTCACACCCACATGCACACACAACACACACACACACACACACACACACACACACACACACATGCACAAACATACACAGCACAGTCTGCCTCCCATATGCATGCATTCTATGAACAATGATCTCCTCATAGATTTTTATTTTAGACAACATTCCATTTCATCACATGCTTTCTTAAGGACCAGCATGCTCTATTCAGAAGCATTTGAATCCAACCACTGCCACCTAGTTGAGATGAGTTGCGCTGCATTTGTAACGAGTGAATAACCTTTTTCACCTTGGCATTTTCATGTGTTCCACTAGCCTGCAAATACTGTGGCTTTGGTTTCTCTATGCTGACTGGCTGAGAGAAATAGAGAGAGACAGAGAGCAAGTGTGCACGCGTGCACGTGAAAGAGAGAGAGACGGAGAGAGCGTGCTCTTCTGCGCTCGGCCGGGTGATTAATGGGCCACGGCGGCCCCAGACGCAGAGCAGCCAGCAGCCGATGGCTGAGGGGAAGCAGAAGACCCCCGAAAAACAAAGCGCCAGCGGCCGAGCTGCTGCTGCCGGGGCCGGGGGAAGAGTTCAGAGCGGCGCATAAATAGCTCAGTGTGGACAGCAGATTACGGATGTCAAGCGGGGGGAACCTGTGGCGGGGCTTTCAAGTGCAGGATAATTTATAGCTCTACTCGCTCTCACCCTCTCCCGTTCCTTCGTCTCGGACCCGTCGGAGAGTCAAGGAATTTCCTGGTTTAGATCATTACGCACGGCCATCTCCGGTGATCTACAGCTGATTGCGGGTATAAGCTGTCTTCGGCAGATGGAGGAGTCACACAATCATCAACAATAACGCACAGCAGTCATAAAACATATGTTAATGGATTGCACATGAGAGATAACATCCATACTGTAGATCCTTGAAATAATGACATCAGATGATCCGCTTCCTTTGGTCTAGTCCCTATGTCCAGCGCTCTCAAATGGTACAATAACATCCTGAACTGCATAGAAATGGCTCTAGTGAAGATGGTGCACATGTGACAGACAGCTGAGAGGTTTCTGCCAATCACATCCAGCGCTCACCAACTCAGCCCTGCAGAGCCACCACTGAGGGCAGCCTGTCCTCATCCATCACAGTGTGGTTCAGCTCGGAGATCTATGGCTAGTGTACCAACCAACCCCAGCACCAGCAGTCTCGGCTTATTTACGACCTAGCCGCATTGCAGCTCTGCTTGAACTTAGCTGAGCTGTGTCAAGCATTGGAAAGAGCTGTTTAAATGTCGGATATTTTACTGAACTGTACTGTAACATTGCTTTTATATTTAGGTTCCAATAAAGTAGCATTGATTAAAAGCCGTCATGTGCATTAAGGTATTGACTTGAGTGAATGACTTGTGTGGCACGAGTGTGGCATGTCATATGTGACCAATATTATATGACAGATTAAATGTCTTGAGAGTTGACACATCTTGTACGTTGTTGTCCATATGTTGTATACATATGAATGTTAAATGTATGGTGTGTTGAAGAGCATATGCTGAGTAGTTAATTGAAAACTCAGTTATAATTCACGTGTTTAGATAATTTAAATATAATTGTTTTAAATTTAAAGCGTATAATTGTTTGCTATTATTTGCATCAATTGGGTTCTGCTTACCCCAGGCCTGTAAGTTGTAAATGTTTGCTTGCCAAGTCGTAAATCCAATGAATACATGAACTATCTTTTGATCTACAGTGTAATGTTGACATACTCACTTTTCTCTCTTATCTCTGTGCAGGTATGGTTCCAGAACCGCCGGGCAAAATGGAGAAAGCGAGAGCGCTTTGGCCAGATGCAGCAGGTCCGCACTCACTTCTCCTCTGCCTACGAGCTGCCTCTACTCACCCGACCAGAGAACTATGCACAGGTACAGCTTCATGCCCCATTTCAAGGGCTATATCTACAACGAAGAGTCAACCACAATGAAGAGTCAACCACAATGAGCAATTATGACAATAATAAGCTTGTGAGATGCACAAGATGAGTTATTACCTTGTTTTGCAGCCATGTTTAGGTAGAGAGCTCTGTGAGCCATATAAAAGTTTGTATAAAGCTGACCCCATGGCTGAGGGCTCAAATGTGTCTGACGTAACATTTGTTCTCTTGACCAGATCCAGAATCCGTCATGGATAGGAGGCAGCAGTGGTGCGTCTCCAGTGCCCGGCTGCGTGGTGCCCTGTGACAGCGTGGCGCCCTGCATGACCCCCCACCCGCACCCTGGCAGCGGCGTGAGCGACTTCCTGGGCGTGCCCAACCCAGGGGGCCACATGGGACAGACGCACATGGGCAGCCTGTTCGGGGGTCCTGGCATGGGCGGAGCCATCAATGGCTACGACCTCAACGTGGACCCCGATCGCAAGTCGTCCAGCATCGCCACGCTGCGAATGAAGGCCAAGGAGCACAGCGCGGCCATCTCCTGGGCCACATGATGCCCTGGACTGGGACAAACACACACAGACACCCCCTCACCCTACCCCCCAGCCCTCCGACTGTCAACAGAGCTTCCTCTTTATGCCCAGCTCCATGGATTTTCAGTTGAAATATAATCGCAAGCCAGACTATAGAGAGAGAGAACGGCAGTAATTACAGGAGGATTACGTTAAGAATGTTTATAGAAAGAGAGAGGGAGATGAAAAGAGTGGTCAACATTTTTTTTCTTCAGTTGACTTTTTACTAGGAAGGGGAGAGAGTGGTCTGTCTGTTTTGTTGTTGTTGTTGTAGTGGTTGTGGGGGTGAGGGTAGGGGTAGGGGGTGGGGGTGTAAGAGAGGTGGGGGGGGGGGGTGGATTTGGCTGGTGAGGTTGTTGCCCAGGCTGCAAGGATGTGACCTCACAGGGCTAAGACTAACGTCTGCACTACTTTGCTTTTACTGGCATCCCTGTGTACAGTGCATGAAGGAATGACACATGACAGTTGAGAAGACGTATATATATATATATATATATATATATATATATATATAAAAATATATATAATACTGAACGTTGTGTGTGTGTTCAACTGCATGGCTGCAGGTCAGTGATAATTTGCTGCAGCCACTTCGGACGTGGGCCAAAGCCACCTTCTCCGTTCCAGGGATCCCCAGAAGCTCCTCCTCTCAGTATTAGTAGCCATTCAGTTTAGGTGCCCTGGATGCTGTCAGCACAGCTTTAACGCAACACGGTATCATGTTAGGGTTTGAGTGGTGGCATTTGCATGTAAGTGCTTTTTCATTGGTGACTTTTTTAATTCACTTCTCTTACTGTAGGAGACTGAATAGCAGACATTTATACGGTCTGTGCCTGTTTTGGTGTATTCTGTCCCCCACCAAAGTTTCACTCACTGTGTGGGGAGACACACAGAGGCAAACTTCAGTGTTGCCAGTGGGCAGAGGAGGAGGAGGAGGAGGAGGAAGAGGAGGAGGAGAGGGTGGAGGAGGAGGAGGGAAAGAGAGGGTGTGAGATTGGCAGTGATTTCGAGTGAACAAGTCACTTCCCCACAGAGGCCGTATCCTCAGGTCCCCCTCCCTGTGCAAGGGGCTAGTGTTACAGGAAACTGTGTCCCCGCTGCCCCATCGCCAGGAATAACACACAGCAGCAGCCTTCAGCGCCAGCTCGCAGAGACGGCCTCGACGAGCATCACACAGACACTCCCAATCAGCATCGCGCGATGGAGCCAGGCCGCATTTCAGGCTCGGCAAGTCGAGATCAATTCAGACTCAAGAGAGTTTGTTTAGAAAGGGCAATCCCCGCAGGGGCACCTGTCGCAATCAGCACTCCAAATTTTTGAGACAACCACAGCAAGTCCCAGATCATGTACCAAGAAGTAGTGTTTTTTTCTTTTTACATCAGCGAATCAGAGAATTTGATTCTTTTGTTCCAAGCAGCATTTAACTGGGAGTCATTTTCGATCATCACCTATTAAGTAGCCAAGCACACATTTTTCATAACACATTTCAACAGGGCATACAAAAAAAATGCAGTTCAAATGCAAGCTCTGATGACAAAAACAGGAAATTCATGCCATGCCAAAAAACCCAGCGAATCAACCAATGACATACCCACCAGCTGCCCACACGGAGTATTGGGTGTCCCGTCCCTGTCAGGGTGTTGGTAATACCCATTCCACAACCCTGAACATGCTCCGCATTCTCTGAACCCAAGGTAATAAGCCCACCGTCGCCCAGTTGATTAGGGGAATGCTGAGAGAATGTTCTGCCTTTACCAGAGTGACAGTGCTGTCACCGGAGCTGGGACCCGAGGCTGACTTCATTAAAGTTCCTGGCCTGCGCTCCCCGCGGAGGCCTCCAGCTTCGGTGTCCAGTTTCACCCCACTTAGAGGAGCGCTGGACAGGGCAGGTTACTCCTCCTCGCTCCCCCGCTGAGGTTCACCTCCAGATTTGGGAACGCCATGGATTTATCAGGACATATCATAAGCTGACCGGCGTTTCAGTACGCTGAGAGATGATGTGAGGGGGGTGGTGACGGAGGGGAGAGGAAACTCAATTATGCTCCATGTTTTTGGGCGTTTTTATCAGATGTTGATAGAGGTGAAACAAAGCTGTTTCGAATTTGGGGCCAAACCTGATACTCCATCTCTGGTCTGTGAGCCCATTTCCAAACTTCTAAATGAAAACCACATTCGTTATTGAGCAACAGACATTTTCTGCTTCTCCCACATTCATTTGTATCACAATCAACCCATTAGTGTCTTTCTTGATATCATTAACCTGTCTTGACTACTGTCAGCTTTATAAACTGGACCACAAGCCTGCATGCATATATTAAATGAGTACAGTGGAGGATGCCTCCAAAGTCAACAATCAGAAGAGAGAGCGAGCACTTTAAAGAATCCAGAAAACTCCGTCAACACTTAAGAACCTTGATCCCCATGAGTTTCACGTTACCACATATAAGTTTCCTGTACAAAACTTCAGAGACATATACACAGACTCTCTCTCTCTATCTCTCTCTCTCTCTCTCTTTGTGAAATATTGACCCTGTAGAAAGCCATCACCTCTATGAAGCCATACTTATCTTGTTTAAGGTATAGTCTACATTTTGTTGGTGAAAGAAAGTCAAACCATCTCCATTGACTACATCCCTCTATCTTACAATGAAAAGCACTGCTCCTATGAATCCCCCTTCATTTTGATACTACTGAAACTGGGCAGTTGACAATGATTGCATTTTTATGTGTTTATACAGGATGTGCATTTTTACGAATCAGCTTTTTTGTGTAACATTAACAAATGATGAACTTCAAGTGTGTTAGATCTGTATGCTTTACATTGTAACTAATTTGCTTTTGAGTACGATTCCACAGTTTGTTTTGTTTGACTGGACAATAGCCAGATTTTGTGGATTTAAAGTACTCTTTTTTGCTTCATGGCTTTTTGAGTTTTTGCTACCAAATAATATTCTGATATTTCTAATCTTATTTGTGACTTTAAGTAATTCTGTATGTCCTTGTAATAAGTTATTGCACTTATACATTTGAAACGGTCATTTTACTTTTCAGTGGATGAAAAAAAAACATCTTATTTTGTCTCTCACAAGAAAAAAGTGAGAATTTTCGCAAAATTGAAAAATAAAACAAATTTAACTTGAACCTACTGTGGTTGTGGTGAAGAAATCATTTTTCAAAGGATTGAATGTCAATAAGCAACCAAAATAAAACAGAAGAGAACAATGCTGGCAGAAAAGTACTGTATGAACAAAGTAGCAAAGCAAAATTAATCTAAAAATTCCAGATTTCAGGGTCTTTAAAAATGCTTTTTTTCTTGTGTATGAAAAAGCCAGAGGGATTCTTTGTAGAAGTGGCAATATGAGGTCAATGTAAAGTAATCCCAGAAAATAGCTCACAGTGATGGGTGTGAGAGTGACAGTTTCTCAGACATTTCCCACTGACTCATATGCTATTTTTAAAACTGCCTTTGATTGGCCAAATGGCCTCTAACACGATCAAACGTCAAACTTAGTGGTCATCAGTGCCGTGCTGAGAGGATCGAATGTTGCCCCCTTATGAAGAGGCAGCGTATGGGTGTGCTGTCACTGGGAGTTCACCATTCTCCCAATTTGAACTTGGTGACTTCAGGTTCAGAAGCATAAAATAATGTCAACTGAAATAAAACTCCGCAGAACTTTGTAATGCTTCTCTAAAAATTGTTTTGTGTGGAATCTTCTTTATACAGTCTATGGTTGGAATGCAGTGTCAAATATTACTAAACTGCACCAAAACCCATATACTCACAGTACACCTCATTCAAACAGACATCTAAAGAAATTCCATAAATCAGTTGGAGACAGGATTACAGATGACCTTTTGAACCATCTGATCTATGTTTGAAACACACAGAGAGTATAACCTTGTGGTAGTCAAATAAGTGCACACATAATGTTTTCATGTTAATCATACTCTCACACGTAGGTGAAGAAATGGGATTTTTTTTTTTTACTTAAAAAATAATCAATAAAAACACTGTACATGTGTAAATGTGTTAGAAGACATTTATCAAGTAATGATAATTAATATGACCGTATAGTAGAAAAATGGACAATAATCATATAAAATGTCAAGAAAAAAATAAGTAGACCACTGATTCTCCCTTTTTTATTTCTCTGCACAGCTGTTGTTGGAAACACATTTAATCTACACAGAGGGAGAATATTCTAACATGTTCATTAAACATATTATAGGTTACTAATTAGGTCATAAAAGATAGTAGGCTATTAGTCAATCCACCAGGCCATGGTTGAAGTACTGTTTCTGTTGGGGAAAAAAAACGTACCACTCGTCCAGAGAAAGACCCATTCTTTCCACCAGTCTCAAGGACACACATAAGAGGCATTAATAGCATGGAAACAGAGATCCAACGGAACCTGGTCCCCCAAATACACTCTCCATGTCTGAATTGGCCCATATGGTATGTGGAAGAAGAAAAGATCAGATGAGAGACTTTAATGTGGGTTTTCCACACTGAGATAAAGACACAGGCAGAGATCGTGGTCACTGCTGTTTGGCTGAAGTTCCATCAAGCGCTTCAAGACTTTGGCCTAAATACACTCAAGCAACCCTAATCTGAGCAGCTCACTCTCCTGGGTTGCCTCTTATTTCATACCATTATCCACAATTTTAGCCGAATTGCTCTGATAGACCCCTAAATGCCTCCATGTGATCGATATCCTACAACTGCTGCCATGGACAATGTCAGGAGAGGCTGTCAGTGGCTTCGCAACCCTGGTTCAAAAAGTAAACAAATCAAAGCTCTGCCCTTTGAATCACATTTCAAGTCACAAGACAAAAATCTTCTCTTGGTTTGTCTAGAGACGCGAGTCAGAAAGGGTAAGATAAAGAATAGAGAAAGGAAAAAGAGGAAGAATGAGTTAGACAGGCGGCTTTTCATGTTATTATTAGTAGGCCACTTCATCTGAGGAACTGCATTCTTACAAATGAAAGAGGAGATTAAAAAAGTTGGAGTCAAGAAAACAAACCATAGCAATTCATGTCCTAAACTGACAGGGCATGAAGGAATGGAAGTATAGTGATCCAACATTCTTCATTGGCTACAGAAACAATCACACTGTTCTTCACTGTTGTAATTTTGGGAGCCATTCCATACTGCACAGCAGACAGCCAGCGCAGAGCTTGTCACCCAATAAAGCCGCCACCAGGACTTGACAGCTTTCCGAATGGGACTGGAAGGTTTCCAAATAAATCCATCTGGGAAAATGGCCTGGCAATGTGCTGTATACTCCTTTGCTGGCAGCCCAGACTCTCTTCGAGCACTTTTGTAGGTTTTTGGCTTTCACTGTGGTCCCTCAGGTTTGCTTCTCATCCCTGTATGACAACCTAAACACTGAGATGAGAAAGTCAAATTTTTTCTGAGGATTTTTTTTTTTTTACATTGAGGGAGAATGAAAGTCTGACAAATAAAACTCAGAGCCAAAGCGCCACTGATACGATCGGACGCGAGGGCTGGACCACTTTCATTGGAAGAGCATTTTGGGATAAATAAACAGAGTGTTTGGGGAGTAAGCGGAGCTCAGTGTTTGGAGTGTTTGGAGCACTTAACCAGCTGACCGAAGACCAGTGCCAATTAAACCTAATGGGTCACGCTGCTTCAGCCAGGCTCCAATGGCACTTTTCATAAAAACACCCATGGTCGAGGGACCATGAAGACCATTAGGGCACTTCAAAGTTCACCCCATTGCTGTCTGCCCTGGTCGAGGCTCTGCATAAAAGGATATAATATCCAGTTACTGTGTCAGTGTTTCTTTCCATCCTTGTTAAGAGGTATCATTAGAAGCACAGTGGTGCTAAATCACCATAACCATCGACTCTGTGAGACAGATCTCAAAAAGGTCATATTTTAGACCTGACAGTTAAGGGAGTTCCTCTGTTAACTGGTCTCGAGTTTGATGTTAAAACAGAAGATAAGGGCCAGAGAAATTACATTGTAAATCTAAAGAAGCTGGGTCCCCTTACCGTCTGAGGTGGAAGATTCTGAGTGACTGAAATTGGTGGAAACGCATGTATGGAGACTTGTAAAGAAAAGTAAAGACAGGTCCGCTAAAAAGTAGTTCCTTGATTGGAACATTTCTCCCAGGAGATATACTGGTGTATTGGTGATTAAATGTTAAATCATGATCACGTGTTGAATATAGAGAAATCTTCACAAAATTATTTAGTGCTGTGTTTAATTGTAGGTCTAAATGATGAAAATTGCATGGTTTTGATTTCCAAATATTTAATGTTAATGAAGTTGCCTTAGTTTTATTAGTTTTAACAATCAATTTATAAAATAACCTACTGTATGCAAAATGACACAAAATTACATTTTTTAGCATTTAATGTTACACTGACTCAGTAAATGAGGCCACAGAGGTCTAGATCACACTGAGTGTATAGACAATATTTGATTAGTATCCATAACAAATGTTAGAATTTTATGAACAGAGCAGTTGAAAAGATCAAAGGTTTATGTCATGACTATAAAACCAGCAAAGTAAATGATTGGGACTGAATAGGGATGCTTCCTCACATATGCAACAGAACTGCAGACAGTAATTTACTACGTGTCATTAGGTGTTACTGCTGGACTCACCACTAGTTGCTGTTCATGTTAACCCCCTCCGGTGAGACTGAATGGAATGAGAACACGGAGCAGGACAGCTGCAGAGGACACACTGGAAGAAAGTGAAGGAGAGTGATGAAGGTTTACAGGAAATACTTTGTACTCTGCTGCAGTTTCACTCCACTGCTGGTATTTTTTTAATCACAAAATTAACATTTTTGTATTTGGCATGCACTCCAAAACTGGCTCCAATGAAGCAATGCTACGAAATTACTGTTGTATGTCATCTTAAACACAATGTTTAACTCAACATGGAACCAGTGAAGATAAAATGAATATATCAAGGGCACAGAATAGAAAAGGAAAAGGGAAAATGCACGCGAGACGAAAAAGAAGTCTGGATGAATGATTAGGCCTGCAGGTAGGCTAAGAAGGCAAGGATACCTTTTACTTATGTACTTATACTTAGACCCCATACTTTGTTATATTCACTTGAGTAAAGATGTTAAATCAGTTCTTACTTTTAACAGTCTTTTCAAAGACATGTATCTGTGTTTCAACTTGAGTATAGAAAGTGTGTACTTCTGCCACCTCAAAGCAGCAGCAATGGAAATCTCAATCCAACCAGTTATCAGAATCGAATCTGCAGAGAAGGCCATGTTTTTTTTAGCTCCTTCTAATAGGACTTCTGGCTCAGCTCCAGACGCTATATCATTCCCAAATATGTACTTCATATCAGCTTGCCCCCTGTGTTCAAACGCTTGGACAAGGAGGTCTTACTTTTTGCTACATGCCTTTCTTTCTTACTTAAACGCATTCATTTGTTCAATCTATCAGACATAATACAGTCCTGAATCTTGCTATAGTGAAAATAACAAGATGAACATAACTACACTGTGCTGAAGTGGTGGGTGAGGACGGTAAACCCTGTATACCTCATGAATGACACAACTACTACTAACCACCTTCTCTCATAATCATAATGACATGATGTTGTTTGTGTTCATTTCATCTCTGTACATTAGCTGCAGAAGGAGGTATACAAAGGATAAATAATCCACACAATTGTGGGTCCCTACTGTGAAATTCATCACATGGTGAATAGAAAACAGGGCTGATCATTTTCAAAGTGACTGGTTGTTTAAACACGGATAAAATGAGGACACCGTTTAACATATCAGATGATTGTAGCTAGAAACATCTTAGACTTGGCGACACCAGTACACATTTGTGAGATAATTCTTGTGTAAGCCTCTCAACACTCCCTGGATTAAGCCACTGGATTTATGAAAATGTGTGGGGTTGTCTCATCATCCAGGACTGCCATTCGTCATTGTTCATCAAACATAAGCCTGAGCGGTTTGGCAAAGAAACCACAAACAAAGCTCACACCTCCATGTGTTCCCATGCATAAAAATAGCGCAACATTCTGCACCCCTACAGATAATTGGGGGGTTGGAGAGAGAATATGTGAGCTGTTCACACCGCTTCCAGCGCAGGATGAATAATGTGAAATGACCACTGCTAAAAGAAAGTGGAGGGAGCAGTGAGGTGTTCAAAGGGACTCAGCTGTCCTTCTCCCAAAATTGGTAATGACGTGTAGGGTCAGGGTAATATGATACCACTAAATAGTGTCAACTTATGTTATGTTACCAGAGTGGGGGCAAGAATATCAACAGTACCATAACTTCACAGTGAGGGTAGCCTGAATTTGTTGGGATTTTTTTGTGTCTCAGTATCTGAAAATGTATATGCAAAGGATGTCCAGATTTTCTGGAATTACATAGTCATGGAAATACAGTTTCTCTTCACAAATTCCATAAAGGAATTTATTCCACATCTACTCTTCATTCCACATCGATTGTAGATCTTGAATGTGAAAAAAAAAATACATTTAGACATTTCATTTAATCTGAAAAGCACCTCACAGGACAACCCCTCCCCCTGGGCCACCAGTGCAGTGGAATTATTCATTGGAAGTAAAAAAAATAAAAATGTTGGCTCTTCATGACGGTGCTAAGATTAAATACACAGCACACATAAATTATGCACATGTGCCCAACTGAGCGTAAGTGAGGAGCATTTATTAAGTAAGGCACGGTAAGAGATATGCACCTCTCCAGATATACAGGCACAGATCCTTTCTTCCTTATGGCTCCCACACGCCTCACCCATAACAGCATCTGGTCCAGAGGGCCCATGCACGGGAAGCCCCCTTTGGCTGCCTCCTCTTGACACATCTTCTGCTTCTCAAATGTGGTTTCAATTACTACCCACATGGGCTTGTGCTATGCGGAGAGGGTCTGATTTATAGAGTGCCTCAGTGCAGTCCCGCTCAGCATGGTCCTACAACATACCCAACTCCCCTCCAGGAGGGGCAAAGGTCAAAAACACAGCGCCGTTAACCTTTTGGCAACTCGTGCATGCATTCTCTCTCTCTGCTTCCCGACGGGCAGGGTGGTACCAAGAGAGGAAATGAACACTAGAGAAGATGACACCATGAGCAGTCACCATGACAATAGATCATTTTAAAATTGTAAAATGCTTCGCCTTTGGGTTGCTGCTGGACAGGGTTAGTGAGTAGAAGCGGTGGCCATGGAACCATAAGATCAGTGTCTTTGCCGGTCTCTGGTAGTTGGGACAAGTGAAAAAAGGAAATGTGTAAAAGGCGTTTTTATAACCTTCTAACAGAGCAGTTCATATGGGAGGCACATCCACATTCCTTCCTCACTCTTATGACTCAGCATCCAGTAACCAGAGGGTTTGCCAGCCAAACCCACCTCAGCACACAGGGTATCTGCACACCATCAATCATTTGTCTCATAAAACTCAGATGCTGATGGGCTGAATGGTATGGGCTTACATTATTTATTATGTTATTTAGTGGTTCACTTGGTAGGCTAGCACAAAACTGATCACATTGGTTCCCCTACTATGGAAATAAAAGTGAAACTTCTTTACATAAAGTGCATTTCAACTCACACAGATATTGTATTCTATCACACATAAAAATGTGCCTATGTGTATGTGCCTTTACATGTTCACCTAACCATGTTGTACACATAGCAGTGCTTAGTTTAAACAAATTACAAGTCAACACAAATCTAATGAGACACTATCTGACTAATGTCCTGTCCAATTGTATGCATTTGCTGGTGGTCTTAACTCAGTTCTGGTGACAGTTAGAAAGCCACACAAATATGCGTCACCATGTTAGGACAGCATGGCTAGTGCTGTGGGACAGTTTGTCTCCTAGACAACAGAGCGGTCATCGTTTCCAGCTTAGACAAGTATGAAACAGTCAACCTCAAATGTCTGTGCATTCCATGTCAACAAATCTGTGGCAAAAAGGGGAACCTTAAACCACAAAAGAGAGGGAAGGAGTCGAATGACAAAAAGTAACCCATTCCAAAGACATGTGCTCTGGTGAATGTTCTTCTTGTGACTCAAGTAGGACTCCATATAAACACCTCTTCTTCACCACACAACACTAGCCTCTCTTCTGTGGCAGCCATGCTCTTCCCCTTAGTCAATGGTGAGCTTATCTGCTGATTCACCACAGGCTACATTTGTTTTGGTTCGCCGTACTCCCATGCCTCAGCACATGCTGTGGTTTCAAACATTACCACTGGATGTCAGGATAAGAGACCTGGTGAAAGAGACATTTTTGTATTTCATTTGTACTGCATATCATAAATTGTCAAATGAACATACAATTCTACTCTGTTATATCAACTGACCCCAACAAGCTTTCTTACTGGGAAAAGTAGGCTATAGTGGAGTAAATGGATTACATAATCAAAGAGCTTTCTGTACAGAATATATCAAGGTGTTCTTCTAGAGAAAGAGGATTGGTATTTATTTACAAGATCACTGGTGTTGGCAAAGCCAAGAAGGTAAATATGTAAGGGATAATGTATAGAACGCCGGTCATTGTCGGGAGATAGGTCCCGACAGGGCGAACCGGACCCCGACGCGCAGCGGAGCGGTCTTGTTCCGCCCTGAAGGGACCTATCTCCCGACAATGACCGGCGTTCTATACATTATCCCGCTTATTACACGGCTACTTACCAAAACGACACAATAAACTCCCCACGATATGACTCTTTAGCCTACATAGCCTAGGCTATAGCCTATTTGTTACCGTTTCATCATGGCTTTTGCTGAGAAACAAATAGTTCGCAACAACACAAGCTGAACTTGAATCAAACATTCTTTAGAACACAGCTGATCAACCGTCTGCTTTCACTTTTGAATGAAGTTCCAATCCTTGCGTAGTGATATGAAAGAATTGACTAAGAAGCACAAAGCCCATTTTCCTTGACAGCGGTCTGTTATACTTAGCAACAGTCTGTTATTCAGAATTAGCAGACCGCCGAACGTTGGGAAGGCCCATTCAAGTGAATGGAGCATTCTGCAGCACTATGAAGAGTCGTGTAATAAGTCTGTTCTAACTACAGATGATGACACACATCATGCATGTGTGGCACTGCAAACATGTTTACTTATTTATGATTCATGATTAAATAAAACCCCTGATATTCCACTGAAAGGTTTCATAGCGGAAGATTTAGCATTTTAAAAATATACTTAATTACAAACTATGAATTACTGAATTATGAATTACAATGACCTGGGTTGAGAGAGATCTGGGTATTGAGTTCAGGTGTGCTCTACCAAGGACACATATACTATTTTAGTAACACTTTGAATTACTGAATTTGAATGAGTTACTCCAGTTATGTCTTAAATAGTTAAACGTTGGCTATTTCCAAGTGTCAGCTGTGATAAGTGATGAAGCTAGACATTACATTTTGATAGCGACCGCAAAAAGGTTCTCTGAGATTCTCCTGGGCCCTGTTATCTCCAGCAATTAATTTATGGCTATGAATGGGCCAATGTCATATCCCAAAGAAGACTGGCATCACTTGTACTTCTGCAGGTGCACTACAGTATAAGGTCCACAAAGATGGATTTCTTTGGTGTCCAAGTCTGACAGAAGTTAGCGATCAAAAAGTGCTTATGTTGGTTGTTTACGGGTTCCTCATAAGGTATCTTCATGTATCTATTTCCCAGTACAGATCTGCACCATCGCCCATGTGTTTATACAGTGAATTTATGGCTACAGAGCTCCACTGTAATGTTAGGCATCCCAGACTGTAACCATTCTGGTCACTGGGTCTAATTTCAGGTTGATTGAAAGGCATAGACCCTTGTGTTAATGAACAGCGTGTGTGATCTGACCTAAAACAATGCTCAGGGGATTCCTCTTCAGCTTACATACTAAAAACTGGCTTTAGGAGGCTAAGCTGACCACTAACATTTAGCAGCTGTTCAACACTCAGCAAGCTTATGACCTGAATCAACTCAGACACTTCCCATATAAAGGGCTTCTCAATGAGACAAGGTGGCTACTGGTGTTACTTTCAGTTCAAAAGGTCTCACAAAAAATTGGTCTGAACGCAACAGGCCACATTGTTTCAATTTGGACGAGGTGTTGTGGTCAAGTCTCCTGAACCTGTAAACATCTGTAAGAGTGGCAGTCCAATGAGAAAGTTGTGTTTCATTGTTGAGAGAGGAAAGAAGAAGGGAGGTCTAATTTTAAAGTTACCCAAATTGAACTGGACATAGACGAAACCATCTGAAAATGATTAAATCATCATGCCATGGATGGCATATAAAACTATCACAGGTCCATTTAAACATACATTTTGAAACATAAACAGGAAAACAAATCAAATGAATATTCAATGACACAAAATCAGACAACGATCAGTTACTCACACAAGTGTTGATATATTGTAGTTCTTGACACATTTCTTGGCTGGTGGTATTCTAATAGTGTGCTTATTAACTGACACTTTCTCTCTTAAAGCATTTAGAAGAGCAGCAACAATGTGTTACCAGTATATCTTTGATTGGCCTTTCTCAAGTGTGGGCATTGCATAAAAAGCCTTCATACCTGTAATCAGATCACATACCTAATATTTTACCTGTTTTCTTTTATTATTTGGGAGATTTTTTTGAAAGAGGGGATGGTAAACATTCAGACATAAGTACGATACAACTTTAAAGAATCATTTCTTTTGATACAACTTCAAATTAAAACGGAATTATATAAGGAATCCAGAGTTTCTATGAAAAGGGATATTTTGCAATGAAAACGTCAAGGGGTATAGGGCCTGGTTTTATTTGGATCCTGTTTTGGGACATACACACAGTTTTTCCTTCAAGATGTATCACAAAACAACTCACATACCATCTACTATACTGCCCCCTAGTGCTCAGATGCCCAAATGCAGATTTTCTTTATAAAGATAAATGCCCTCCGTATGGCAAGTATATTCATGGGAAAAGATTCAAATATTTATAGTTTGTTGATGATTGTTAATAATTATCAATGTAGCTTATTGTAATATTGAATAGTCTTATTATTTAAGAATTAAATGCTTTAGCTGTACATACTTTAGTGCATTACTAATGCTAAACAATGTTTGATCACAACTTTATTGAGTGTCACATCCTCTTCATATTTAGTTGTGTAATGTGTATTAAGGAATAATATCTGTTGTATCTTAATGCAAATCTTTTTTTGATGGACCGTTATTGTAAAGTTATAGCCGTGTTTAATTTATCCATTACTGAGATATCATTAAGGCCTGTGTTCACCAAACAATTGTTTTGTGCTGGCCGTGTCTATTTTCTATAGAAATCCTATGAAGTGTAGCATTCTAAGTGCCCTCAAGTTCAAGTAGTTTACTGTCATGTACTCATAAAATGAATTAAAAGTAATGACATTTTTTTGCTCAAGAGCCAGCTCAACTTTAAATAATAAATTAAAAGTAGTAATTAAAAAGGTCTATATATTGTGTGAGTATGGGGGGGATATGGTGTGTGGCCTACTGGTTAGCGCTTCGGACTTGTAACCGGAGGGTTGCCGGTTCGAACCCCGACCAGTAGGCACGGCTGAAGTGCCCTTGAGCAAGGCACCTAACCCCTTATTGCAGGCAGCTCACTGCGCCGGGATTAGTGTGTGCTTCACCTCACTGTGTGTTCACTGTGTGCTGTGTTCACTAATTCACGAATTGGGATAAATGCAGAGACCAAATTTCCCTCATGGGATCAAAAGACTACTTATACTATACTTACTTATACTTAATGGGGAGTGTGGGGTATGTTGTGTGTTTGGGTGGGGATGTTTGTCATCTCTCAATATTTTCTAAAGTACAGCCTCTGCTCACACACAGGCCAGGGGTACACTCTAAAAAGTGATGTGTTGAAAATGACACATTGACACTGCTGAGTGTGCTCAGGGACAACACATTTTGTGTCAATTTCAACACGCCAATTGTGTGGCTGGCTGAAAGATACATTTTGTTAGATAGCTGAAATTTATCTTTAACCTTTAACCCAGCCACACAATTGCTGTGTTGAAATTGATATTGTGTTGTCCCTGAGCTCACACACGATGAGTCATTTTAACACATCACTTTTATACATTTCTAGAAAGGGTCGTTGGCTAACTTCCATCACAATCTTGATGGTAATAGTTGTCATTCTTGGATTTGGTGTTTCTAGAAAGGTAAGTTCCAATGATTAATCGCAAACACGGATGCAAAGTTTGGAGATTGGAACAACAACTCCTCAAGTGTGTTTGTAAAAGATAGCTTTGTCATTGCTAAACCACCTTGGTGCGATACAACTTTCGCTGAAACAACATCCTTGTAACTGTGTCTAGAAAGTGTTGTTGTTGGTTGAAAATAGTGAGTTCCGTTGTTTAAAACACTGTCCAGTGAAAATAAATGATCCTGCACATCTATAGAGTTCATCATACATTTTCGAGAAAGCAAAACCATTATATGACTGGAAGAAAATTGTATTCAATATTGTCCGAATGTTTTATTTACTACAACCTTTGCCCATGGGCAAGCATGAATGAGTGGATACTGTGGACGCATTTGTGCCTAACCACCATTGTTCAAGTATTAAAATAGATGGTCAATCTTGTCACATTAATGCAATTTAAATGCGTTGACAATGGCAAAATATCCATGAATTACGCTTCAACGACTATCTCGATCTCGATCGGTCTCGATCTGTCATTCCAACCACCAAACTTTTTGTGTTTGATCGGACTAGGCTACCCTTTCTATAAACACCAAATTCATGAACGATGATTCTAACTACCATATACAGTAATTGTGATGAAAGTTAGACAACAACCCTTTCTAGAAATGCACCCTTGAGCTTAAGGGCCCTATTGTGCACTCGAGCGCAATTGACTTTGTATACTGGCGCTTTTGCCTTTCCTATTTTGCATTCAGCGCATATTGGAATTTTCCCTCCACAGGTACACATCGGTAAATTAGGGAATGCAATTGCGCCCACGGGGGTGGTTCAGCGAAAAGAGGAGGCATGTTCCACCGCAAACGTTCCCTGTTGATATTTTACCGTTTCAGAAAAAAAAATTCCGCCACAGACCAGGAAAATCCTGGTCTAAAGTCAGTGGCGCAAATTCAGATGCTATTTTAAGGGCGCATGGATGGTCACAGGCCTGCAGGAATGAATGCTATGCACACTGATCTACAGACACCCCCGTGCACACACGGAAACATTCAAAGCCTTGATAATATTTGTCCGTTTACTGGTTTTGTTCGTGCACTGGTCACCTAAAAAGTAGCCTATATAGTACAACATGCAATATATTGTCGTGTTGTGACTTCTTGGATGAGCAATGCGCTGCTTGTCTGACATGGGTTAAATGACTTCACACGACAAAGAATCCTCCTTTTGTGGAATTTACTGAACTTTGGCAGGTGGGTACAATACATAAGTACACATCAGTGGCCGTGGCTAAACTAACCGGTGAGCTGTGAGCCTATCAACATAGAAACTGAAACTGACATGATGACAATGACAAGATTTAGTATATTTAAGCATATTTTTTTCTCACCTGGGTGGAAAGAGCACAGGAAACACTGGAGACACCAGGCTAGTCCGGAGGGTCTGCTTCAGTGTGTGGAGTGGAGTGGAGAGGTGTGGAATGTGTGCCACTGGATGCTGCTCTGCACAATTAGGATCATTTGTCATAATTATCTCAAAAACCATCCTGTATGCTTTTGGGCGGCTATTAATTAAAACCCATCAAGGCAAATATAACCTATTAGATTACAGGAAAGTTCAGCAAGTAAATGGAAAACAATTGACCTTCATTGTGGGTGTAATAGGAGTAGGCCTATCTGTCTACGGACATCACGCAGGAGAGGACAGTGTCGCCCAGCACAGCTGCAACTTGGTGCTCAAATGGCGTGAGCTCAGCCAGGCCTGTTCCGCTGGCCGCCCTACACACTCCTCGCTGTTGAGCAGTAGTTCCTCTACCTTCACGTCAGACCAGTTTTTCCCCCAATTCATTTACAGTGCAATTTTTGGAGCCCACTGCATTGTCTGCTTGCTTCCCAATTTCCCACTCGTATTTTCCTTTTGCTTAAGCCCAACACAAATTATGGACAGACCTCATAATTGGCTGCTAAAATGCTGGTACTATATGTAAGTTCAATTAAAACTAGATGTACCGCATAGCGGTACAAAATATGAAATCATACTTCAATTTGTCTCCATATTTTACTCCATCCCCCACTCTTGAAACTTTTGTGTATGCTTGTTTGGCATTCCTGAGTGTGTGTGTGCAGCTGCACAGAAAGTAGCCTACTGGTGCCGAAAAGGTGAATAGATTGTAGAATAGCCAAAGAAGATGTAGCATTGTTATAAAACCTTTAAAATCTCTAAACAATCACAAGTAGGGCAGTTCATCACAGTTCATCCATTGCAACTGGATTGATGAAAGGTCACTTACACCTGTAGGCTACATTGTATTTGGGAAAAGCAAAAGGTATCAGCATAATGTTATTTATTTATAAACAAAAACATCTCTGTCAGTTCCATGCCATTTTCAACAGCTATCAAAAACAAAGGTCATTTTTGGATGGATGGATTTTTTGTGAATGTTTCTTCTTCTACATAAGATTTTAGTCATCTTTAGTTCATGTGATACTTTATTGTCAATGCACAAATTAAGTAACAGTAGTCTGAAACGTTATTGTTAATGCACAAATTAAGAAACAGTAGTCTGAAACGATATGCTGTTTTACATCTAACCAGTGGTGCAAATAACTGACATGTCCAAATGGGCCTTGATGAAATGCGTCACTAGACTGTTCATACACATTTTAACGGGCCAAAGTTGAAGAGCTGTTGTCCGTTATTGTTCGTGCAAATATAGGCTGATTCATGTTCCCTTGCATTGTGTAACTGAGGTCCATGGCTAGTCTGGCTTTCACCAGACCAAGCTCAATCTTTTAAGAAATCAAAAAATAAATAGCGGGCAGATCAGGCTGGGTTCACCCAGCCTAGTCCATAGGCACCCGATATTGTTTAATTTTCCGATTGAGATATCCACGCTCTGGCTATTCTAAATGCAAAAATGCATCAGGGAGTTATGACAAAACTGTAACTAACAAACTAGATCCTAATAGAAAGCTGTTAGCTTCCCTAAGCTACAGGTAGGCTTATAAGGTAGGCCTATTTACAACATAAATTGTCAATAGGCTATGCTGGCGACACAAATAAAATCTCCTTTGGAAACCAATGGCTCACGCCTTTACAGTATCAAGCGGACTTAAACTGCCATATCGCGTTTAAAAGTTGTAAAATTCAATGAGCTCCATGAGTCAAGGAAAGCGAATGAAGTAGCCACTTCTAAATGGGACCCACTACACAGTAGCTTAAGGTGTGTTGCTAAAGCAGCCATAATGAAATGAAGGTGTCATTGTTTGGATACTTCACACACGTGCTTTTTAATTTCACAGACTACAACTACCAAGCTGGAATCAAAGCACATTGATTCCCCTCTCACACCCTGCACGCGACTTAAAACAAAATAAACAGGCGTCTCAGTCTCACGATGTATAGGCAAAACTGTATCAGACCGGTGTAACGTTGGTAAATCTTCCATTGCACAGAATGATTTTTGTAACACGTGCAACAAATGACAGTCGAAAGATACAATTACAGTGCTGCTATCAATTTGCTTGGTATAACCATATTTATAGTTTTCTACAAATGCAATCAATCAAATTGGCCTCCATCACTCAACCAACGCTAATGGTAACATTACCTAGGTCCTTATTGATATTATAAGATTAACGTACCTGCAGTAAAAACTAAGCATGTTCGATAAACATCCTCAGATTTATTTCGGTTTCAAGAAGAAATGGGAATTACATTTCATGTGAACATCGTCCTATCCTTATTAGATGTTCTCTGCGGTAAACTACAGTCCTTGTAGGAAGCGTCCATTGTTTTTCCAACCTACTTTTAACTTCCAACAAAATTACGTCTCACTGCAACGATGCGCCATCTAGTGGACAAACGACTACTTATCGCCAATACTGGAATGCAGCCATGATGATGATGAATATTTATTTTGGCTTTCTTTTAATCCTACTGAATTTGTAATTATGTATCGGCCGTTCTAATACCGATAGTATGTGGGTGCCTGTGTGAGTGTGCATGTGTATATGTGTGCACCGCCATCTACAGGCCAATGAGTGTACAGTCACTAAATGTACACATAACCTAATTTTTCTTAGACCCCCCCCATGGATGAAATTCTACGAAACTTGGCATACCCCCAGAGAATGCCAGGTAAATCATACACATAAAATTTGGTGCAGTTCTGAACATCTTAACTGAAGAGAGGGGCGATTAAAGCAGAATAATATTGCATTTTCATTTTTTTTTTTTGGGTGCAAATCACAAATGAGTGATTATGGGCCAGGTTGATGTGGGCCCTTGAGACCAACATACCATAAAAAGATTCTTCATCCTCAGTGCCACGGTTCAGGTAGTTATTTAGGAAAAACTGTTTTTTTTGCAGTTCGGGGCCCAGCACGGGGGCGGGGAGGGCCCTGGGGGACGAAACAAAATTTTTCCGTAAAAGTCTAGTGGGGCTACATACCCACCAAATTTCATGTGCCCCGGTGGTTCGGTGTCCCGGGTATCGTTGACCAAAAATTCAGGAAGTAGATCACGGGGGTGGGGTGGGGGGGTGGGGGGACCGCTTCGCTAGCGGCGGTCATAAATAAAAAAAAACTTTTTATCCCCGAGGGGCAATTTTCTCTATGCAGGCATAGTGACATATAAGACATAACACAACATATAAGACATAACACAACATATAAGACAGGACAAAAGAAAGAACAGGACAGACAAAGAAAGAACAGGACAGACAGGAGTGTAAGGGGGGGATTAGTCCCAGGAGAAGATGGAGGAGGGGGCTTGGAGCATATTCAAGTTCAAAAGGCGAATAGCCTCAAAAGTAAAGGTGGCCTTCCTCCTGTTAGTCCTAGCCAGACGACAGCGCAGACGCCTGCCAGAGGGCAGCCATTCAAATACTCTGTGTAGGACATGGGTAGAGTCTTCTAGGATGTAGTTGGCTTTCCTTAATGTTGCCTTGTCGTGCAGTGATGTGAGAGACTGAAGAGGGTGGCCAATGATTTTAGAACATGTGTTCACAATGCTCTGGAGGTGTTTCTTATTTTTGACTGAGAGGGAGTGAAACCAGCACATGGATGAAAAAGTCAGTATACTTTCAATAAAGGAGGTGTAAAAAATGCTGAGAATCTTCCTGATCACTCCAAAGGAGTAAAGCTTCCTCAAGAAATACTGCCGCTGTTGACATTTTTTAATAATCACCTCTGTATTAGAGTCAAAATGCAGTTTGTCATCAATGACAGCGCCCAGGTATTTATATTCTTGTACAACTTCCACTGGTTCCCCATGGATTGTAGTTGCAGTTAAGGATGTAACGATTACGGTATAATGGTAATGGTAAATACAAATGTTGACGATAATAATTACCGTTTTCATTTCAAACATCATGATTATCACTGTTGATTACCGCATGTGTTTAATCCTTCCCATCTTCATCCGAGCCTGCTTTTGACATACAGTAGGCCTGGTACAATGGAACAAAACTAGCACCCTACTTATTCTGTTGTCTAATTGATGGTTTTAACTACGATTTGGATTAGGCTACACCTGATTTTAAAAGGCGGAACTTTTTCATAGCAAAATGTGCACTGTATCATGTAGCCATTCTGCGTCTTTATGTTCACGTTCACATTAAATCCATTCCACTCACGTTATCAGGAGAATTCAGTACCCTAAAGTTTTATTTTGAACGCTTACTTTGGTCTCACTCATTGCATCCAAATAACAGAAATAGCAAACTCCAAGTTATGGTAGGGTAAGTTAAGCTATAAGCACATAGCCAATTAAACATGAAGAAAAAAGTGAACGGTACACTTTTTCAGTGTTGCCACAGTTACCTTGAAAAAAGTAATCTGATTACTGATTACTCCTTTAAAAAGTAACTTAGTTACTTTACTGATTACTTGATTTTAAAAGTAACTAAGTTAGATTACAAGTTACTTTATTAGTTACTTTCAGCAGCTGCCGACAACACCCCCACCGCCTCAACATAAAAATGATAACCGGTTTTGCCAATACTCACTATACTGGAAGTGCATTTTAACAGTAATGTCAACAATGTATAACAGACATTCCAACCTAACCTACTTAGATACTGAAATTCAGATGTTTGTTCAATAATGTCTAGTCAGTACACCAAATAAGGAAGGCCTATTGATAGAAATTGTGATAGTAAAATATGTAGATTTTGGTAGTTTAGCCTTTTCATGTAGCCTTGGCAACTAGCCATCTAGGCCTGAGTAATATGCAAATGAAATTACACTCCTTAAACTCACCTCAACAAGTCTTTTGCAATCATTTAACCTGCCGTGAGCACTGCTAAAATCACTGTTACAAACAGTGCAGTGTGCAGGACTATCATTATGTTACTCTTATGAGACAATTGGGTACAGTTCTGTGTAGTCTGATGTGAAATGGGTCTTAAATGTTCCTTTTTGAGGAGCACTGACTCTGCCATGACGCTCCTGTTCCTAGATACACTGACTGAACTGATTAATTAAGTTCGGGAGAAAAGAGATATAAGCCCACCTACACTGAAAACTGATTGGTTGATTTAGAAAAACAGACCAGGATGCTCTCTGTCTTGGATGCGCTTCATGGCACACACGCACCACTCCTCTCTCTCTCCCTCTCCGTTGTGTGCGCGTTAAACTCAGATGCACACGCGATTTGAAGTCCGGTCTGGCTTGCGTGCTCTTGTTTCGCTCTAGGTTCCGGGAGATTTTATGTAATTTGCGGGCGTCAGGAAGCCGCTATCAATATGTGGGAGACTCCCAAAACTTTGGGAGACTTGGGATGTCTAGCTAGATAGCACTTTGTCGCCAGCACAATATGTACAATGTACCTTAATGTTGTCATGTTTAGCTGACACAAACTCAAAATAATGACTGTATAGATAAAATGTGCATCTCTCTCCTCCCTCCATACGTTTGTGTCACTGCGTGGTTTTACACGTGAGTTGTCCTCATGCTGAAAACGTGAGCATAGCCTACATGACGTTAATCCCCGAGACAAGAAGAAAGCAAAGAATATATATTTTTTCTAAGGAAAATTACAAAAATAGTAACGCAAAGTGACTTAGATAAGTAACTTTAATCTGATTACTGGTTTGTAAATAGTAGCGCGTTAGATTACTCGTTAAAGTGGTCAAAATAAATTACTGGCATCACTGCACTTTCTGAAACTATTTCAGCTTGTGTAGGCCTATCAGTGCTTTCTGAACATATTGAACAGACTTTTAGAAATACCGTGATAATACCGAAAACCGTGATAATTTTGGTCACTATAACCGTGAGGTTAAATTTTCATACCATTACATCCCTAGTTGCAGTCCTGCTTCCTCCATGCTTAGTGAAGTCAATAAACATCTCCTTGGTCTTTGTAACATTTAGCTCCAAAAAGGAATTCTGGAAAGGAAAAATGGTGAATTCTTTGATGATGGTAAACGCACACCTTGTGAGGTGCTCACAATGGTAAATAAGACTTGAAATTAGAAGAAGTGTTTGACACCCCTGCTCTAAGCCCATATAGCTGGATCTTAGGGGCTTACATAAGGAGGCAGATGTCTGCCACGTTCTCTTTCATTCTGTGCCTACTAATGTGTATGTGTGTGTGTGTGTGTGTGTGTGCACTTCTACCACTTCTCTACCTCTGGGGAATCTGTCATCCCTCCCTGCCATATCAGACTTGTTTCCAAGTAGAATGAACACAATGCCATCTGCCACCCTTTCATGCCAAGCACACACACACACAAACACACACAGGTGGAAATGAACTTTAAGTGTGAACATCTACACTGGTATTCACCAGCCTTGAAATTAGAAGAAGTGTCGTAGCACACTCAGAACTTCAATATGCAATTATTTATTAGACCAACGTTTCGGCTTGCGCCTTCATCAGGGTCATTTTCACACACAAGTCATTCAGGATTCCTTTATGTTACACATGAGTCTCTTTTCCTCTTTGGTTGCCTCCGGTCTACCTCCACTCAACAGCTTCTCCTCTCTGGAGGTTAATGAGGCCACAGACTCACTCTGCTCTACACTGAGCTCGTGTCTAGACAAGCTGTGCCCTCTTACCACAAGGCCAGCTCGATCCAAACACTCTCATCCATGGCTAAATGATACCCTCCGATCGCAGTGCACCAAACTCAGAGCCGCGGAGAGGAAATGGCACAAATCCAAACTAACTGATGACCTCAAAAACTACCAGACACTCCTGACCTCCTTCTCAGCCAGCATCACTGCTGCTAAGACAGCTTTCTACAATGACAAAATCAACAGCGCTACAGACACTCGAAAACTTTTCTCAACCTTCAAATCGCTACTTAACCCTCAGCTACCTCCTCCTCCATCCAGCCTTACTGCGGGTACTCTCGCCTCATTTTTTACAAACAAAGTGGCGGCAATCAGCAGTCAATTCTCTACATACCCACTCAACGCATCTGACTCAGATACCGCACTCCTACAACCTTTAGGGGCTGCTGGAACATCTTTTTTTCAGCATTTAGCCTCTCCTCCGAGTGAAGTATCTAGACTCCTGACATGTAGCCATCCTACCACATGCTCGCTGGACCCTATACCTACGAGCCTACTTTATTCCATCAGCCCGACCATCGCACCAGCTATCACACATGTGATCAATGCCTTGCTAACCACCGGCACATTTCCAACAGCGTTCAAAATGGCCCGGGTAACACCGTTACTTAAGAAAGCTTCTCTCAACCCTGCTCAAGTCGAGAACTACCGCCCTGTCTCACTCCTGCCTTTCCTATCCAAAGGCATTGAACGAGCAGTCTCCAAACAGGTCTCTGACTTCCTTTCACAGAACAACCTTCTGGATCCAAATCAGTCTGGGTTCAAAAGTGGCCACTCTACCGAAACGGCTCTGCTGTCTATAACAGAAGCCTTAAAAGAAGCCAGGGTGACCGCTCGGTCATCAGTACTCATTCTGCTTGACTTATCGGCTGCCTTTGACACTGTTAATCACCGCATCCTTCTCTCTATACTCGCTAACATGGGAATCTCCGGTTCTGCTCTCTCCTGGTTTGAATCCTACCTCACAGGGCGCTCGTTTAACGTATCATGGCTTGGTCAGCTATCTGCACCTCACCATCTCACCACAGGGGTCCCCCAGGGCTTAGTGCTGGGCCCCCTTCTCTTTGCTATCTACACCACCTCCTTGAGACAGATTATCCGTTCGCATGGCTTCTCATACCACTGCTATGCAGACAACACACAGCTCTATCTGTCCTTTCCACCTGATGACCCCTTGGTTTCAGCACGGATCTCGGATTGCCTCTCAGGCATAGCTACATGGATGAAGGCACACCACCTCCAGTTGAACCTCTCAAAGACTGAACTGCTGGTTCTCCCAGCTAAACCTACCATACACCACGACATCGACATCAAATTTGACTCCCTGTCTGTTTCACCTACCAGGACTGCAAGAAATCTAGGAGTTGTTCTCGACAACCAACTAAACTTCTCAGATCATGTTGCCTCAGTCGCCCGGTCATGCCGTTTCGCACTACAACATACGGAAAATCAGGACTTACTTGACTCAAGATGCTACCCAACTTCTGGTTCAGGCAATAGTCATCTCACGACTCGACTATTGCAACGCCCTCCTGACAGGTCTCCCAGCCTGCGCAGTGAAACCCCTTCAGATGATCCAGAACGCGGCAGCGCGCCTGGTCTACAACTAACCCAAAAGGGCACATGTTACCCCGCTGCTCATCCAGCTACACTGGCTACCTATGGCGGCCCGCATCAAATTTAAGGCTCTAACGCTTGCCTACAAAGTAGTCTCCGGTTCTGCTTCCACCTACTTGAATGCCCTCATACAGACATACGCTACCTCCAGACCGCTGTGTTCCTCAGACGTCTATCTAAAGGGATGGCAACGGGCTCACCAATGGCCCCTAATTTCGCCAACCTATGTTGGAATATTGGAGAGGAATGAGATCCTAAATCCTAATATGAACCCATTATTTTCCAATATAATTTTATGGAAGAGATACATTGACGACATTTAAGTCTTATTTTGTGGTCCAGAGTTACAGTCATTTTTTGAACATCTGAATTCTAGCTCAGACCATTTGAAATTTACTATGACCTTTGACAAACAAGAGATTAATTTCTTGGATCTCCTCATTGTGCGGGAAAACGGCCGTCTACACACTAATCTATAGGCCTACAGGAAAAGTACCAACCGCAATAGCCTTCTACATGCAAACAGTTGCCACCCCTTTGAAGAATAGCTTGCCATAGGCCTACGGTCAGTTATGCCGGGTGAAACGTAATAAATCTGATGATTTTGAGCTTAATATGCAAATCATGACTAAGAAATTCAAAGAGAGGGGCTACAAAGATGCACAAATTAAAAACGCTTCCTCAAAACTCCAAAAAATAGAACTGAGCTGCTAAAAACCAGTTCAACAAAAGTGAAGACGCGTGCGCCGGCACTGATTACTCAGTACTCAAAATGCGCAGGAGATTAAACCTGTGCTATGGAAATATTGGCATATCCTCCAAACTGACCAACAACTAAGTGGTATATTCACAGACCCCCCACAGGTGGTCTATTCAAGAGGAACAATTCTGAAGGACCAGCTGGTCCATTCAGACCTAATTCCAATCAAAGATGTTCAAACAGGCCGACTGGCTCCAATACGGCCAGAAAACTATAAGTGTAACTCATGTGCGCAATGTAACGGCACTTATAAATGCCATGACTTTAAACATCCAAGGTCAGGGAAAAGATCCCAATAAAGGGCATCATAACATGTTCAACCACTGGAGTGATTTATCTAATCACATGTCCATGTAGGGAAGTTTATATAGGGAAAACGACACGCTAGCTCAAACAACGCATAGCGGAGCATATACAGTAGGAGCACAATTAGATGCAGAAACGACACATACCGTTAGCATGTCACTTTATTGAAATGTTGCCTCATTGCGCTACATTGGTATTAAAAAAGTCGAGAAACCTCGTCGGGGTGGTGGTTTGGACAGAATCCTTCTACAAAGAGAGGCTAAATGGATTGGGCTCTCTAGCCCCTGGTCTTAACACTGAATTTAATCTTTTTCTATGATGAGATGTATGAATACATGTATGTAGAAATGTATGGAGAAGATGTATTTGAAGTAATTATTTAAGCTATGACATGTAATGTAAATATATTTATAATATTTTTTTTTATACATAGTGTGTTCATAAGTGTACCATCTTGCATGTCTGCACCACTGATCAAAACCACACTGTGTTGCAGCAGCAAGAGCCTGCGTTTTGTCATGTGGATTTGTGAATGGACTCCTGACACACCCCCAATTAAGACCTGTCCAATCAAGAGACTCATGTGTAACATAAAGGAATCCTGAATGACTTGTGTGTGAAAATGACCTTGACGAAGGCGCAAGCCGAAACGTTGGTCTAATAAATAATTGCATATTGAAGTTCTGAGTGAGCCACGACACTTCTTCTAATTTCAAGGCTGGTAGTGTAGATGTTCACACTTAAAGTTCTTTTCCACCTGTGTGGGTTTGTGTGTGTGTGCTTGGCATGAAAGGGTGGCAGATGGCATTGTGTTCATTCTACTTGGAAACAAGTCTGATATGGCAGGGAGGGATGACAGATTCCCCAGAGGTAGAGAAGTGGTAGAAGTGCACACACACACACACACACACACACACACACATACACATTAGTAGGCACAGAATGAAAGAGAACGTGGCAGACATCTGCCTCCTTATGTAAGCCCCTAAGATCCAGCTAGATGGGCTTAGAGCAGAGGTGTCAAACATACGGCCCGCAGGCCATGTACGGCCCGCACGTTAGTCCCTCAACAACGAGAGAAAACTTCCCTTGTGTGTGTGTGCAATGTGTATCACACCAAACTGGCCCACCATACCTTCCCAACTATGCACAGTATCCCATTAGCTGCATGTCATCAGGCTTACAATTTTCTATCGCGTAAAGTTAGTGAACACGTTATCAAAATTAGCGCGCATACATTTTGTTTGAGCAGGAGACAGAATATGCACGCAGGCACGCAACTAGGCTACTTGTTGTTTTCTTTTACTCGGCTATCTATATATGGTTATCAGCACACAATGTTGAGCTAATTCACTAACTTAATAGGCTACTCATCATGGATATTACAAGTTTAAACAACGAAAACAGAAAGGATGGAGGCAGCAAAGCTAGAGGAGTTATTCCAGATGGGCAAGAACAAGGTAGGCAATTGTGTGCTTGTCAGAACTGCATTACAGCTGTTTAAAGCCAGACGTCACGGTACGCTAGAACAAAACTAAAGGTAACTTTAGCTATAGGGCTGTATCAAGTTGTCCAAATGAAAAGGTCATCGTAGACATTGTTGTTGTATTATTGCATATGGATATTGTTATGCTATGTAGGCTACTTGTTTGCAATGCACGGACCTAAAACCGGGAAACTGATTTTTTTTTTGCGGGGATGGGGGTGGGTGGGTGTGCGTACCATAGCTCTCTCTTTCTCTCTCTCTCTGTCTCTCTCTCTCTCACACACACACACACACAGTACCTTTCACAGTACCACAGTTTCTTTTAGTGGTGAGCACAAACAAGTGTTATGGACATTGTTATGCACATTATTGACAGTTTTATTGCAGTTTATTGTCATCAATGTAAGTCCATGAATATTGATCAGTTGTTAACTAATAGGCCTAGAAGTTGCATTTGAAAATGTTACTGTTGTAGGCCATGTTTTTTTATTTATTTCAGCCACTGTTTTAAAGTGGTTAGGACCATTATTTCACACCAATTTTGAATAAACCATACTGCAATACAGATTTCATGGTTGCACCATGCACATGTTCGCCGATTATGTGGCCCTCAGTAACCTATAAATTCAATGATGTGGCCCTCAACGAAAATGAGTTTGACACCCCTGGCTTAGAGGCTGATATTACAAATTACCATTGGAAGCCTTTTAAAGGCTGTGGTGCCCAGGCTCTTCTGCAGACTGGCGCTACCATCCTGGACCTCCCCCGCAGCATAGTGAGTTACAAGATGCAGCTGGGCAAGAACTGAACCCCAGCCCAACGCCTGGCTATTTCTGTAACCAGTGGGGCAGTTGAAAGCTATTTTCTAGCTCTGCCCCTGGCAACATGTTCAGCTAATTGTGCTTATTGTTAATATTGATAAGTGGACAGAAAGATATTCACAATACAATAATTTAATCAGTAAGAGTGTCCTTCCAAAGTGAACACCAGTGAATGAAAGTGTGTGTGCTAGATTATTGTATCCCCTCATTCGGCTCTTCCTTCAGTTGCTAGACCAACAGCAGGATGGACATTGCCCTTCTACTCGGCAGCCATTCTACCCCTAGATGGCGGTGTTGTAAATGAGATGATCTGCTAGGCCAGGGAGTGCGGTTGTAGGTGGATACGGGACGGGTTGTCAGATGATGCCTTACAAAAAGGAATTGTAGGAATCGTATAGTATTTCCGAACAAACCATTATATTAATGGTTTAACGGGGATACAATATAATATTTGGAACATTCTAAGTAGGCTAGGCTATACCACTGTAGTCTACTATAGCAGTGGTGCAGTCTACTTTTTTGAGGTGGGCATACTGTATATTTTGGCCAATAATGGGCTCAGTGGTGATTTTTAAATGTTGGTCAATAGAAATATAGCCTGTTTTGTAAACTCATCACATGCACTAAAGGTTTTTGCATCTGGCATTATATCGCATCCATGCATACCATGGAGATAGCATGGTTCTGGCTAGTAAATAAAGTTCATGATAGATACTTAATCCAGACAACCACAGTACACATCATGTAGACCGTTTACATGGCGATTAGGAGTTATTCCCAAAGAAGAATCCCAGATAAACAAACGCCCAGAAATTAAAACTAAGTAGGGTAACGTGGATCAGAGTACGTTAGCTTGCTATTGAGAGAAGAACGAAAGCTAGACTAGGCTACAGCATGACTAGCCTGTGTTATTACCGTGTTATGTCCACAAATTAAACAACCTAGAAGGGTAACTTGGTAGCAATACAAGTCTCATAAAAAGTGAATGATGTTTTTGACTCTTAAAGGAGAATTTCGGTGTGATATTGACCTAAAGTGTATTGAAACATGATTTAATACACTTTAGGTCAATATCACACCGGAATTCTCCTTTAACTTACCTTCGGAAACGTCAGGTCGGGCCGAAGGTCTTGCTGTCCTTTGCGCCTGGCCATCCTCGTCGTCCCCAACTAAAAACCTGGAACGCTGCTGTGCTGCTGCTTTAACCTGGCAGCTCGGGGTCGGGGGGGAAGGCTGATTGATGCTAGTCAGTGTCCTTGTGTAATTTCGTTCAATTTTTGGGGGGATTATGAAAACTATATATTTTTGGAAACCTTAGAGTATGAAGAATCAGAAAATGTTTTGTTGACAATTTTCCAAGGTCAATATGGCGGCCATCTTGGATTTTCAAAATGGCCGCCTTCAAATACTATTTTCTCAATCTCACATCTCCAGGATTACCTAGAATTTAATTTCTAGCTGTCAAAATGTCAAGTTAAATGGCAAGAAATCATGTCAAATAGATTTAGATGATCATTGACCCATATTAGGGTTTTTGTTTTATATTTTACTGCCAAATAGCTGCCTTAATGTTATGTTTTTGTTGTTTGTTTTTTTACCCACCCGCACCTACCTCATTGGAGGACATCTTTATTTTATTATATGTTGTGTTTTGTTTTAGTGTGTTCTTTTTATTATTATTATTATTATTTTATTATTATTATTATTATAATAATAATAATAAAATTATTGGCTGGTGGTCCATTGCTGGCGGTCCACTGGCAGGTTGCAGACAGATTGCCCAATATTTTGCCACTATTGGTCTAAAATCTTTTTCATTTGTTTAGTTATACTCCATATATCATTTCATTAACTTTTCTTAATATTTATGACAAGGTCTCATTCACCGAGAAACCGTTTAATACTTGTTCCTTTCGAAATACTATAGCTCACTCCAAGTTGCATATGCATGCTGCACGTGAAAATGATCTTCAACCCCCATTGCCCGCATTAGCTAATGAAAGAAAATACACGGAAAAACAAGCGAATCAGAAAAAGCCCTTCCCTGTGACTCCGCAGGGAAAATAATTATTCATGGCCTCGCCCACCTTGACTTGTGACCGCCCACAGGAAGACAGGAAGATTTTGGCCAGGAGATTGTCTTTCTGCAGCTAGTAGGAGCTAACAGCAAGTTGCTAACATGGCGGAGCAAATTCGTGCCTGTGTTATTTGTGGCAATAACACATCAATGTTGCATGTCTTGCCTTAGAAAGAAGAGTTGAGGAAGAAATCGTTGGAACACCACCACCGAAGTATAGTGCAACATTAGTTCTGTGTTCCAATCATTTCGACCACACTCACTGTGCCTGCCTACAGTTAGAAAGTGGTTTTGCATCGATGTTCTGAAAACCTGGACCTGTACGTCACGACGATCGACCACCAACTCACAGGCTGTAAGTACAAAAAAACTTTTCCACCTAACGACTGTTACAAAATAGCATGTTCATATTCTTCACGTTAGCATGCATGAAAAGGGCACAAGCTAGGCTTAGGCTAGCCTATACAGGAAGCTACACCAGGCACGTAACTGAAGTGTTCTGTTCGCCACGTGTAAAATCAGAGAATGTCTAATAGGAAGGGCTCTGGTAAAATCCATTAGAGGAATGGTCTATTTTTTTTTAACGTAGCCTACAGGCCATGCGCCAGGTGTTGCTACTTCCATTGATTAGACCTATTGGAAGGTTTATGGTTTAGTTCTTGCGCTGTGGGCTTGTGAACTTTGACAAAAAAAAGAGACCGAGCAAAATCAACACCCCCTCCCCCTATAAAACTGGCTGTATCTTGGAAAGAATTGATCTTACATAAGAGTAATTTTACAGTGTGTCTCCTGGGTAACATAGGTACACCTGGTAATTTTTTCAGAATTTTTTGAGACCTAAGTGCGTGGGCCCTGGTTGAACTGACATGGAATGACCCGTCAGTGTTTCTCAAACTTTTTCAGACCAAGGACCACTTAAACAATAATAATTTAAACAAAAAAAAGATCACTGGCCACCTAGCAAAAAAAAAACAGTAGACCTACTTCAACAGTATATTACACAATAGGCCTTCTCACTAAACCACCTTGCTTATTGTCTTTGCACCATGCTTGTAAATGCTGTCAGAGGATTCATATGATTTAAACTGGTGTGACCACGGGAGTCAGATGACAATAGTCTTGACTCTAGAGTGCTCGACTACGCCACTTGGGGCCTTTCACACCAAGATGTACTTTAGCTAGACCTCCAACACCTTGATTTAGACAAGAGGGCTCTCGCACACAGATAAGCAAGTAATGACAGAGACGTGGTATTTCAATGAAAAAATAAACAATATTTATTCACAAGCTATTCAGTAAAAAGTCAGTCTTGGGTTTGTTTCTCAGGATGGAGTGCAATACATATTAGGCCCAATAGGCCAGCAAGAGGAAGGTAGTGGCTGCCACCAGGAATATTACATGTAATCATGTAGGGTTAATTTGATCAGCTGTTCGGGAGAGGTTACCTGTCCTGGAAGAGGAGTGAGACTGACACACCACCCGTGCTGCTGATTCTGTTGCCTATTCACAGACACACACACACACACACACTCGCATAGGCACAGGTACTACAAAGAGTGATCACTGCAAATAGTGAGGTGCACGTTACCACTACAAATACTGTGTGAAGTACGCGAAGAGGAGGACTCAGATCCGGCGACCTGCCCCGCGGAACAGCTGCAACACTCTGTTTCTCTGGAGGGGAGAAGGGAAGATATGGTTGCTATTGGCAATAACTGGCTGGGTCAAGAAAGCTAGATGTTAGCATTACCACCATAACACATTACCACAGCAAAATACTGGGGCAGCCAATACCACACCTGTTGCCGACACACCACGACGGAGGGCAGATAAATGAACACAGCCACGCCTATGTTTAGGCCAAATCAATCGGACAAACAAAACAAAATAAAGAAAACAAAATGAGGCAAGAGCTACAATTACTTAAATCTACAGGAGGCAAAGCAGCAGTGGCAATCTTTCTCTAGGAATACACCACTCAACATGAATGGAAATGGGACTCCCTGGTATCTCTCCAGTACGCAAACCTTAACGCATCTCCCAATAGACAGTGCAACCTGCGCGTAAACGGCGTCTTTTCAGTCAAGACCTTCGGTAGATCAACAAAACACTACCCGGAAGCGTCTGGTACACAGCCAAATACCTTTCATAGGTGACAGCACAGCGAACACAGTGTAGGGAGGACGTACGGAGCCTAGGGATCACTTACTAGCCCACCTCCGGTGCCGGTCTTATAGAAAGTGCCATTGACGCTAATGAGTACATAGCCACCTGCAAGCTAACTGGAGGGCGTGACCGATAGGAGAGGAGCTACGGTGAGAACAGGAGGACAAACTTGGTACAGCAGTTAGTCTGCCGGTTACATTCTACCCCCCCATTCTTTATCGGCGTCCCGCAGATAAATAAAAATATAATAAAAAGCACTGGATCTAGGACAACAAATAAAAACAGGGTCCTATTAACACCAGGGTCTGAAAACTGCTGTCATATTACTGCTAGACCTGGGAGTTCGTAGCCCCGTCTGTCCTACTCACCACTGATACCGGGAGCCGATGGAGATTTCCATGTCTTCCAGCAGTGGTCCGGGAGGTCCGCCGTGGAGCTAGGGCGCCGTGATCAGGGCTAGCTGCTGTAGGAGTTAATGGAGCCGGAGCAGACGGGTCGACTTGCACCAGGGGGCTAGATGGATCCGACAGTTCAGGGGGAGGGGCCACTGGGTCAAAATGGGCAGGCTGTGTCTGGACTCCGGGTGCCCTCACCACGACCCACTGACCGGTGTGATCTTCAGTCTCATGATCAGCTGCTGTCATGGGCTCCAAGGGTACATCGGGAGGCTCTGGGCGGTGATTTTGGCGGGCAAGCTTTAGCATCACCCGGTGTACTTGCCGACTTCCATTGAGGTCATGCACGGGGGCTACGGAGTATACCACACCACCAGGGGGTGGGGCTCGAACCACTTGATGTAGGGTTGGGCTCCAGGCGTCCTGGATCTTGGTGCGCCCTCTCACTCCGTGGGTCTCAAGATAGACGAACTGTCCTACCTCCAATGGAACATTCTGGGCTCCTTGGTCATGCCGTTCCTTCCTCCGTGCGGCAGCCGCCTGCAACCTTTCCTTAGCACCATGGAAGACCACGGTTAGACGTCTCTGGTGTTCCTGCACCCACTCACTCACTCTGCCACCTTTTGGTTCTGGTACCCTGCCCAAAAGGAAATCAATAGGTAGTTGAGGCTCCTGACCAAACATTATGAAATGCGGGGACTCACCCGTTGACTGATGGATTGTGGTGTTGTAGCTGAACACCAACTGAGGGAGATACTCAGGCCAATGGCTCTTCTGCTCAGCCGAGAGTGTGCGCAACAGATCATGCATAGTGCGGTTAAACCGCCGCGCCTGACCGTTGCCCTGCGGGTGGTAAGGTGTCGTCCGGGTCTTTTGGATCCCGTACAGGCTGCACAGCTGATAAATAACAGCACTCTCAAAACAGCGCCTTGGTCAGAGTGCAGACGAAGCGGGACCCCGTGATCGGAAAACCACTCCCGAACAGCACATTGGCCACTGTCGCCTTCTGGTCCCGGTGGGCACCGCCTGTGTGAACTTAGAAAACACATCAGTTATAATTAAAACCTGTTCCTTACCATCTGGAGGGCTCCAGAAAGGTGAAGTCCACTGCTAGGATTTGGTTTGGGGGACGCTAGCAAGTGTCCCATGGGCGATGGGGCTTGGGATGAGCCGGACTTGGCGAGGGTACATCGCGACACAGTCTAGACACACCACTGTCTGATGTCTTCCCTCATTCCCCGCCAATAGCACCTCTGCCGCACTAAGTGGTAGTGCGCCTCACGCCCTGATGGCCGGATCATTGTGCAGCTGCTTCAGCACGCCACCCTTTAGGCATGCTGGCAGCAGCAGTTGATAAAGTTCCTCACCCCGTCAGGCGGGTGAATCCGGCGTAAAGCAGACCAGCAGTTTCCACCATGCGATCCCAGTGGCGGAACAGTACCTTGGTTGGTCCAGGTAGGCGTTCACGGGCTGTAGAGTTAGGTGGTTTCTGCTCGCCAGAATGGGAGGAAGGCCCTGATAGTCGGGTCTGCCCCTCTAGTGCCTGCAGATCCTCAGTGGTATGAGAAGGAAAGACAGACATGGCCGCCTGGGTCACCTGAAGACATTCCTCTCGTCCGAGCAGCTTGTTGTGCGGCCACAGGTAGAGCAGTTCCTACCACTAATAGCCCTGAAACAGGGTTGGGGCCCTCTGCAGGGCTGTCTGACAGAGAGTCTGCATTCTTATTTGATCGACCAGAACGGTATCGAATGGTGTAGTTGTAGGCAGACAACTCAGCTACTCATCGCTGCTTCGGTCGCCCCAATTTGGCTGCTGTATCCAGATGGCTTAGAGGGTTGTTGTCAGTCCAGACTGTACACTGTTGGCCCCACAAGTACTCCCGAACTTCTCAGTCATTGCCCCATTTCATGCCCAGGAATTCCAGCTCATGGAACTGTAGTTCTTCTCGGCAGGGCTAAGACTCCGCCTGGCGTGGGCACTGGGCTTAACTTTGCCTTCCTGCTTTTCGAGAGCACTGCTCCAAGCCCCATATGGCCGGCATCCACCTCAGGATGAAGGGAAGAGTGAAGTTAGGGGCAAAGCCAGGCAGTAGGTGCATTCACTAACCTCCTCTTTAACTCCTGGAAACTCTGCTCAGAGGCGTCTGTCCAGGCTCCATCTGGCGTGGTCCATGGCCCTTCCTCGCCTTAGTCCCTGCTAGCTCAGCTTCCAGACGATGTAATGGGGCCCCGCCAGTTTTGAGAACCCTCAACAAACCGCCTGTAGTAACTTCGCAAATCCAAGGAAGACCTCAGCTCTGAGACATTGGGCAGGATGAGGCCAGTTGGCAACGGCACACCTTGGCTGGATCCGTGACAGCCCGTCACGGGAGATTAAGTGGCCCAGATACTGGACCTCCTTCCTGAAAGAAGCAGCATTTCTCCAGTTTTTACCTTCCAAGCCTTCTTTCTGAGTCGGCTCAACACCAGATCCTAGGCAGGACAGGTGGTCATTTATGCTAGACGAAAAAAACAATGATGTCGCCCAGGTACAGCAGGAGTGACTGACAGTTTTGAGCCCCAAACATCATCCTCCATTAAGCTGGAAGGTGCCTGGAGCATTGCACAGCCCAAAAGGGCATTCGATTGAACTCAAATAGCCCAAATGGCGCAAAGAAGCGGGTCTTTGGGTGGTCTTTCTCCGTTACTGGTACCTGGTTATAGCCACTAGTCCAGATCTAGCGTGGAGATCAGATCCTCCGTGTCTTGTGATTGAGTTGTCGGTAATCCACACACATGCGAAGGCTGCCATCCTTCTTCCTCACCAGAACAATAGGAGGGCATAGGGGCTACTATGCACGATAACCTGACTGTCTAAAAGCTGCCATAAGTGGGCCTTCACAGCATCATAGTCAGAAGGTGGTACGCCTATACCTCTGCCCTAGCAGGCCTGTCATCTAACAGGGGAATGTCGTGTGACAGCAGGTTGGTACAGCCAAGATCACCCTCAAAAGCTGAGAAAACGGACTCATGCTTCCTTGGAAGGCCCTCATGTTCTTGTTCAGACTCTGAGAGCAGGATAAGTCAATGGCCTGGATCTGCTCAGTCCACACAGTTAACCTGTCAGTGTGGGCCTTAAGGGTGGCCGTAACAGTATTAGTGCCCTGAACAACCCCAGTAATCCCTGTAGGAGGCTTTCCACTGTGACATGGACCCACCACACCTTTATTGAACTACGGGGGGTAAAGTGTAGCACGAGTAAAACCCAACATTAACAATCGGGAATAAAACTGTACCTCGCTCTACATGAACTAGGGCAGGGTGACACAAGAAAGGCCCTCAGGTAACTTAATTTGTAGCTGGTTCAATAAGAACGGCAGAGGTTACAGAACTGGGAGAGCAGGTGGGCGGGCACCAACTTGACAGTACCGCCAGGTATATGGATGGGCCTCCGACCCTAACTTTAACAATCCCTCGTTTTAGTTCAGGGATGTTGAACCTGGGCTTGGTGGCAATGCTGCAGGGCTCTCTGCCATGGAGGTGAAGCATGAACCACTGGTGGGAAGTCGAACAGGGAGGGAGCCATGCTGGCCAAATAGTTCATCATAACATTCTCCGAGATGATATTCATTCCCAGCACACGGGCACTGCTGATGAAAGAGACTGACCTGGTGGATCTTTTGACTACTAACCAGCCCACGATGAGGGATTACCCTCCCCAGCAACTCAACCGTGAACTCTGCATAGCCTGTGTAGGGTATTTCTAAACCATTTGCAGCGAAGCTGCAAAATGACAATGCTGGAGCTGGTCTTGGTAATTATCACAAAGAAACTTTCCACCATAGTGGACACCATAGGACCCTGTATCCAGCAAACAGTTAACAATTACTCCCCCTACCCCTAACAGCTACCTTGGGACACTGTCCAACAAGAGGCGACACAGTATGGCGTGCGGGTTGTGACCTGAGCCACACTGCCCCCACCCAGCGTGTGGCTCTGCACATTGGAGGGAGCTGGTTTTCCGTCAGCTGAGAAGTGGAAACGAGTCCAATTTGACGATGGGTTTGAGGAGCTAAGGGCTGTGCTGAAACCACTAAGCTCATTGTCACACCCTTGCATAGTGACCAGGTTTTTGACACAGCCTACAGATGACTGGGGAAGGGCGACTGGACCTGACATTGCATTTGCAGGTCCTGCAAAAGCAGTCACACTGCTAGTTAACAGATTAATCTGTTTCTGTTAACCAGCAGCAACGCCAGCTCTCCATTCTGTCATTTCTGAACTAGCCGGGTTTCACGGGAGGGGAATATACTGACCTCTAGAGGTCTGCATAGCACAGAGGAAGGGACTGAGTGCTTCACCTTTGGGAAGTCGCTGGGCCTTCACGCTCCCACCGAATGGCTGCAGCCCGCACCTCCAACATGGACAGCCCTGGAGTCTGACGTACCAACAGCTTTAATTCTCTCTGAAGATCAGAGTAGATGACATGCTCTAAACCCAGTCTGCATAGCAGCAAGTCAGATTGGGGCACTGATCCAGGGGAAGTTTGTTTTAACCTTATCCATTAAAGAGAAGAGCATGAGAATACTCTGTAAGGACTAGCCATCAAGTTGTTTCGGAGAAAAACTGTACTCTTGTAGGCAACATAAAATGTTGAACATCCATAAAGGTCTTTAAGGATAGATACAATTTGGTCTGGGTCTTCCCTCTCTGCCTAGGCCTATAAGCGTGCTCTCATCCTTTGCTTCATATCAAATGATCCAAACATAAAAATAGGCCTGGTCCGTGAACCCAAATGTCTTGCCTTTTTAAGCATTCACTTCTTCACCCATTCATCAAGCACCAGCACACAGTCTGCCCCTGAACACAGGACATTTCCTTTCCCTGGGAGATACATGTCGCTCCTTGTCGCTTAGGCTTTGCAGCACTTGCTCCCTCAGTTCCTGCTTAACTCTTCGCCATAGCTGGAAACAGAAGGGCTAGATTGCTTTACCAGAATTGGCCACAAAGTGCCCAGGTAAATGCTGGTGCCTCAGGTAGAAGGTGTCCAGTCCCCATTAACGCCCAGCTGCTGCTTTATATTACCTGCTACGGTATATTGCCTCTCCAACAATAGCAAAGAACACAACACATAAACATATAAGGAGGAAGACAAAAAACAAAACAAATGAAATACAAGTCTCTGTATACTGATATCCTGCCGACTCAGCCAGATTGTGACCACGGGGTCAGATGACAGAGTAATATTTATTCACAAGCTATTCAGTAAAAAGTCAGTCTTGGGTTTGTTTTCTCAGGATGGAGTGCAATACATATTAGGGCCCAATAGGCCAGCAAGAGGAAGGTAGTGGCTGCCACTAGGAATATTACATGTAATCATGTAGGGGTTAATTTGATCAGCTGTTAGGGAGAGGTTACCTGTCCTGGAAGAGGAGGAGACTGACACACCACCCGTGCTGCTGATTCTGTTGCTATTCACGAACACACACACACACACACACTCGCATAGGCACAGGTACTACAAAGAGTGATCACTGCAAATAGTGAGAGGTGCCGTTACCACTACAAATACTGTGTGAAAGTAATGAAGGGGACTCAGATCGGCTGACCTGCCCCATGGAACAGCTGCAACACTCTGTTTCTCTGGAGGGGAGAAGGGAAGATATGGTTGCTATTGGTAATAACTGGCTGGGTCAAGAAAGCTAGATGTTAGCATTACCACCATAACACATTACCACAGCAAAATACTGGGGCAGCCAATACCACACCTGTTGCCCGACACACCACATTGGAGGGCAGATAAATGAACACAGCCATGCCTATGTTTAGGCCAAATCAATCGGACAAACAAAACAAAATAAAAAAACAAAATGAGGCAAAAGCTACAATTACTTAAATCTACAGGAGCCAAAGCAGCAGTGGCAATCTTTCTCTAGGAATACACCACTCAACATGAATGGAAATGGGACTCCTGGTATCTCTCCAGTATGCAAACCTTAACGCATCTCCCAATAGACAGTGCAACCTCGCCGTGGCGGCGTCTTTTCAGTCAAGACCTGGGGTAGATCAACAAACACTACCCGGAAGCGTCTGGTACACAGCCAAATACCTTTCATAGGTGACAGCACAGCGGAACACAGTGTAGGGAGGGCGTATCGGAGCCTAGGGGATCACTTACTAGCCCACCTCCGTGCGGTCTTATAGAAAGTGCCATTGGCTAATGAGTACATAGCCACCTGCAAGCTAACTGGAGGCGTGACCCGATGGGAGAGGAGCTACGGTGAGAACAGGAGGACAAACTTGGTACAGCAGTTAGTCTGCCGGGTTACATTCTACCCCCCATTCTTTTATCAAGGCCCCGCAGATAAATAAAAATATAATAAAAGCACTGGATCTAGGACAACAAATAAAACAGGGTCCTATTAACACCAGGGTCTGAAAACTGCTGTCATATTACTGCTGAACCTGGGAGTTAAGAGCCCGCCTGTCCCTACCTCACCACTGATACCGGGGAGCGATGGAGATTTCCATGTCTTCCAGCAGTGGTCGGGAGGTCCGGGCCGTGGAGCTAGGGGCGTGATCAGGCTAGCTGCTGTAGGAGTTAATGGAGCCGGAGCAGGCAGGTCGACTTGCACCAGGGGCTAGATGGATCCGACAGTTCAGGGGAGGGGCCACTGGGTCAAAATGGGCAGGCTGTGTCTGGACTCCGGTGTGCCCCACCACGACCCACTGACCCAGGTGTGATCTTCAGTCTCATGATCAGCTGCTGTCATGGGCTCCAAGGTACATCGGGAGGCTCTGGCGGTGATTTTGGCGGGCAAGCTTTAGCATCACCGGTGTACTTGCCGACTTCCATTGAGGTCATGCCGCGGGGCTCACGGAGTATACCACACCACCAGGGGGGGGGCACAAGAACCACTTGATGTAGGGTTGGGCTCCAGGCGTCCTGGATCTTGGTGCGCCCTCTCCTCCGTGGTCTCGGGATAGGCGAACTGTCCTACCTCAATGGAACATTCTGGGCTCCTTGGTCATGCCGTTCCTTCCTCCGTCGGGCAGCCGCCCACCCGCAACCTTTCCTTAGCACCATGGAAGACCACGGTTAGATCGTCTCTGGTGTTCCTGCACCCACACTCCTCTGCCACCTTTTTTGGTTCTGGTACCCTGCCCAAAAGGAAATCAATAGGTAGTTGAGGCTCCTGACCAAACATTATGAAATCACGGGGACTCACCCGTTGACTGATGGATTGTGGTGTTGTAGCTGAACACCAACTGAGGGAGATACTCAGGCCAATGGCTCTTCTGCTCAGCCGAGAGTGTGCGCAACAGATCATGCATAGTCGCGGTTAAACCGCGCGCTGACCGTTGCCCCTGCCGGTGGTAAAAAGGTGTCGTCCGGTCTTTGGATCCCGCATTACAGGCTGCACAGCTGATAAATAACAGCACTCTCAAAACAGCGGCCTTGGTCAGAGTGCAGACGAAGAGGGACCCCGTATCGAAAACCACTCCCCGAACAGCACATTGGCCACTGTCGCCGCCTTCTGGTCCCGGTGGGCACCGCCTGTGTGAACTTAGAAAACACATCAGTTATAATTAAAACCTGTTCCTTACCATCTCTGGAGGGGCTCCAGAAAGGTGAAGTCCACTGCTAGGATTTGGTTTGGGCGGGACGCTAGCAAGTGTCCCATGGGCGATGGGGCTTGGGATGAGCGGACTTGGCGAGGGTACATCGCACACAGTCTAGACACCACTGTCTGATGTCTTCCCTCATTCCCCGCCAATAGCACCTCTGCCGCACTAAGTCGGTGAGTGCGTTCCTCGATGCCCTGATGGCGTGATCATTGTGCAGCTGCTTCAGCATCGTCACCCTTTAGGCATGCTGGCAGCAGCAGTTGATAAAGTTCCTCACCCCGCCAGGCCGGGTGAATCCGGGCGGTAAACCAGACCAGCAGTTTCCACCATCTATCCCAGTGGCGGAACAGTACCTTGGTTGGTCCAGGTAGACGCTCACGGGCTGTAGAGTTAGGTGGTTTCTGCTCTCGCCAGAATGGGAGGAAGGCCTGATAGTCGGTTCTGCCCCTTCTAGTGCCTGCAGATCCTCCAGTGGTATGAGAAGGAAAGACAGACATGGCCGCCTGGGTCACCTGAAGACATTCCTCTCTCCGAGCAGCTTGTTGTGCGCCACAGGTAGAGCAGTTCGACACTAATAGCCCTGAAACAGGGTTGGGGCCCTCTGCAGGGGGCTGTCTGGACAGAGTCTGCATTCTTGTTGATCGACCAGAACGGTATCGAATGGTGTAGTTGTAGGCAGACAACTCAGCTACTCATCGCTGCTCGGTCAGCGCCCAATTTGGCTGTATCCAGATGGCTTAGAGGGTTGTTATCAGTCCAGACTGTACACTGTTGGCCCCACAAGTACTCCGAACTTCTCAGTCATTGCCCATTTCATGCCCAGGAATTCCAGCTTCATGGAACTGTAGTTCTTCTCGGCAGGGCTAAGACTCCGGCCATGAGGCAATTGGGCCCGAACTTTGCCTTCCTGCTCTTGTGAGAGAGCACTGCCCAAGCCCGATATGGCTGGCATCCACCTCAAGGATGAAGGGAAGAGTGAAGCTAGCAAAGCCAGGTAGGTGCATTCACCAACCTCCTCTTTAACTCCTGGAAACTCTGCTCAGAGTCTGTCCAGGCTCCATCTAGCCGTGGTCCATGGCCCTTCCCCTCGCCTTAGTCCCTGCTAGCTCAGCTTCCAGACGATGTAATGGGGCCCGCTAGTTTTGAGAACCCCTCAACAAACCGCCTGTAGTAACTTCATAAAATCAAGGAAAGACCTCAGCTCTGAGACATTGGTAGGATGAGGCCAGTTGGCAACGGCAGACACCTTGGCTGGATCCGTGACACGCCGTCACGCGGGAGATTAAGTGGCCCCGATACTGGACCTCCTTCCTGAAGAAGCAGCATTTCTCCAGTTTTACCTTCAAGCCTTCTTTCTGGAGTCGGGCTCAACACCAGATCTAGGCGGGACAGGTGGTCATTTTATGCTAGACGAAAAAACAATGATGTCGCCCAGGTACAGCAGGAGGACTGACAGTTTTGAGCCCCAAACATCCTCCCATTAAGCTGGAAGGTGCCTGGAGCATTGCACAGCCCAAAGGGCATTCGATTGAACTCAAATAGCCCAAATGGCGTGCAAAAGGCGGTCTTTGGGTGGTCTTTCTCCGTTACTGGTACCTGGTTATAGCCACTAGTCAGATCTAGCGTGGAGATCAGATCCCTCCGTGTCTTGTGATTGAGTTGTCGGTAATCCACACACATGCGAAGGCTGCCATCCTTCTTCCTCACCAGAACAATAGGAGAGGCATAGGGGCTACTACTTTCCCGGATAACCTGACTGTCTAAAAGCTGCCATAAGTGGGCCTTCACAGCATCATAGTCAGAAGGGGGGAGACGCCTATACCTCTGCCTAATAGGCCTGTCATCTAACAGGGGAATGTCGTGTGACAGCAGGTTGGTACAGCCAAGATCACCCTCAAAAGCTGAGAAAACGGACTCATGCTTCAGCAGGAAGGCCCTCACGTGTTCTTGTTCAGACTCTGAGAGCACGGATAAGTCAATGGCCTGGATCTGCTCAGTCACACAGTTAACCTGTCCAGTGTGGGCCTTAAGGGTGGCCGTAACAGTATTAGTGCCCTGAACAACCCCAGTAATCCCTGTAGGGAGGCTTTCCACTGTGACATGGACCACCACACCTATTGAACTACGGGGGTAAAGTGTAGCACGAGTAAACCCAACATTAACAATCGGAATAAAAACTGTACCTCGCTCTACATGAACTAGGGCAGGTGACACAAGAAGGCCCTCAGGTAACGAATTTGTAGCTGGTTCAATAAGAACGGCAGAGGCGTTACAGAACTGGGGAGAGCAGGTGGCGGGCACCAACTTGACAGTACCGCCAGGTATATGGATGGGCCTCCGACCCCTAACTTTAACAATCCCCGTTTTAGTTCCAGGGATGTTGAACTGGGCTTGGTGGCAATGCTGCAGGGCTCTCTGCCATGGAGGTGAAGCATGAACCACTGGTGGGAGATCGAACAGGGCGGGGCCATGCTGGCCAAATAGTTCATCATAACATTCTCGAATGATATTCATTCCCAGCACACCGGGCACTGCTGATGAAAGAGACTGACCTGGTGGATCTTTGACTACTAACCAGCCACGATGAGGGATTACCCTCCCCAGCAACTCAACCGTGAACTCTGCATAGCCTGTGTAGGGTATTTCTAAACCATTTGCAGCGCGAAGCTGCAACCAATGACAATGCTGGAGCTGGTCTTGAAAATTATCTACAAAGAAACTTTCCACCATAGTGGACACCATGGACCCTGTATCCAATAAACAGTTAACAATTACTCCCCCTACCCTAACAGCTACCTTGGGACACTGTCCAACAAGAGACGACACAGTATGGCGTGCCGGGTTGTGACCCTGAGAGCCCACACTGCCCCCACCCAACGTGTGGCTCTGCACATTGGAGGGAGCTAGTTTTCCGTCAGCTGAGAAGTGGAAACGGAGTCAGACTGACGATGGGTTTGAGGAGCTAAGGGCTGTGCTGAAACCACTCGCTCATTGTCACACTCCCTTGCATAGTGACCAGGTTTTTGACACCGCCTACAGATGACTGGGGAAGGGCGACTGGACCTGACATTGCGTGCAGGTCCCTGCAAAGCAGTCACACTGCTAGTTAACAGATTAATCTGTTCCTGTTGTTTCAGCAACATCGCTCTCAATTCTGTCATTTCTGAACTAGCCGGGTTCACCGGGGGAGGGGGAATATACTGACCTCTAGAGGTCTGCATAGCACAGAGGGAAGGGACTGAATAACTTCTACCTTGGGGGAAGTCGCTGGGCCTACCTTCACGCTCCCACCGAATGGCTGCAGCCCGCACCTCCAACATGGACAGCCCTGGAGTCTGACGTACCAACAGCTTTAATTCTCTCTTTAAGATCAGAGTCGATGACATGCTCTACAAACTGATCACGCAGCAGCAAGTCAGATTGGGGCACTGATCCAGGGGAAGTTTGTTTAACCTTATCCATTAAAGAGAGAAGAGCATGAGAATACTCCTGTAGGGACTCGCCATCAAGTTGTTTCCGGGAGAAAAACTGCTCTTGTAAGGCAACATAAAATGTTGAACATCCATAAAGGTCTTTAAGGATAGATACAATTTGGTCTGGGTCTTCCCTCTCTGCCCTAGGCCTATAGCGTATCTCATCCTTTGCTTCACCATCCAAATGATCAAACATAAAATAGGCCTGGTCACGTGAACCCAAATGTCTTGCACGCACACAAGCATTCACTTCTTCCACCCATTCATCAATACCAACACCTGATCTGCCCCTGAACACAGGACATTTCCTTTCCCTAGGGAGATACAGCAATCGCTCCTTGTCCGCTTGAAGCTGCCGCACTTGCTCCCTCAGTTCCTGTAACTCTTCCGCCATAGCTGAAACAGAAGGGCTAGATTACTTCTGGGGTGGCCACAAGAGGGTGCGGTGATATGGTGCCTCAAGGTAGAATTGTCAGGTCCCCCGATGTGCCAGCTGCTGCTTTGCCTCTATTACCTGCTTTACGGTATATTGCCTCTCAAACAATAGCAAAAAAGAACACAACACATAAACATATAAGGAGGGAAGACAAAAAAACAAAACAAATGAAATACACGTCTCTGTATACTAATCCTGCCGACTACGCCAGATTGTGACCACGGGAGTCAGATGACAAGAGTAATATTTATTCACAAGCAATTCAGTAAAAAGTCAGTCTTGGGTTTGTTTCTCAGGATGGAGTGCAATACATATTAGGCCCAATAGGCCAGCAAGAGGAAGGTAGTGGCTGCCACTAGGAATATTACATGTAATCACGTAGGGTTAATTTGATCAGCTGTTCGGGAGAGGTTACCTGTCCTGGAAGAGGAGTGAGACCGACACACCACCCGTGCTGCTGATTCTGTTGCCTATTCACAGACACACACACACACACACACACTCGCATAGGCACAGGTACTACAAAGAGTGATCACTGCAAATAGTGAGGTGCACGCTACCACTACAAATACTGTGTGAAGTATCAAGAGGGAGGACTCAGATCCGGCCACCTGCCCCAAGGAACAGCTGCAACACTCTGTTTCTCTTGAGGGGAGAAGGGAAGATATGGTTGCTATTGGCAATAACTGGCTGGGTCAAGAAAGCTAGATGTTAGCATTACCACCATAACACATTACCACAGCAAAATACTGGGCAGCCAATACCACACCTGTTGCCGACACACCACGACGGAGGGCAGATAAATGAACACAGCCACGCCTATGTTTAGGCCAAATCAATCGGACGAACAAAACAAAATAAAGAAAACAAAATGAGGCAAGAGCTACAATTACTTAAATCTACAGGAGGCAAAGCAGCAGTGGCAATCTTTCTCTAGGAATACACCACTCAACATGAATGGAAATGGGACTCCCTGGTATCTCTCCAGTATGCAAACCTTAACGCATCTCCCAATAGACAGTGCAACCTGCGCGTAAACGGCGTCTTTTCAGTCAAGACCTTCGGTAGATCAACAAAACACTACCCGAAAGCGTCTGGTACACAGCCAAATACCTTTCATAGGTGACAGCACAGCGAACACAGTGTAGGGAGGACGTACAGAGCCTAGGGATCACTTACTAGCCCACCTCCGGTGCCGGTCTTATAGAAAGTGCCATTGACGCTAATGAGTACATAGCCACCTGCAAGCTAACTGGAGGGCGTGACCGATAGGAGAGGAGCTACGGTGAGAACAGGAGGACAAACTTGGTACAGCAGTTAGTCTGCCGGTTACACTGGCATACTGTAGGTTACATGCGTGTTGCAGAACTGTTTGGATTTACTGTACATACAAGTTGGCTCAATATTGCAAACAACTCATCTATTATATTTTACCACATCTACTTGTGGAACACTTGAGAGAGCTTGCGGACCACACTTTGAGTACCACCGCTGTATGTAAATATAATAAAGCTATTTGTTGAAAATTGACCTGTTTTGTATATTAGTTTTAGGAGTTGCATCAGTTTTTGTCCCTTTTAGGCTAAAGGTTTATCTTACCTTTCATATCTTCTGTCTCACAGGGGGCCATAGTCGTCATAGTCGAATGTTTAGTGCATTTTGAAGGGAGTACATTATGTTAAGGCAGACTGGTTCTAATCCTGGGCACAGGGTCATACAGACAACAGTTCACCGACAAACGATCAGGAAGCGGTTCTTCTTCCTACTCGGATACTAAGATCAAACACATGAAGTTGTATCTCCGAAGACATTTTGTGCAACAATTTTGACTCGAGTTTTAGACAGGTTTTAGCACTGTAAAGTTGAATATGGAGCATAGCACAGGCAGAATCGGATGAGGACGCACTGGAGGGAGCGTCACAGTACTGTTAGCCAATCAGAGGCGAGGTCATTAACATGTCATGAATATTCATGAGCAAGAGTCAAATCCTGTCGTTCCTCCCCTCCCACTTTCCCCACCAAACTAGAACAACATGAAATAGACGCATGAGAGCATTTTTTTCACCAAAACCAGCGGTCCGCTATCTGCCAATCTGATTTTGCTATCTGGGATGGGGCTTTTCCACTGCATGGTATTAGCTCAACTCGACTCTACTCGCTTTTTTTTCGGGATACTAACATTCCCCTTCCCCTACTCCTCGTACTCATCCAAAGCACCAAAAAACAGTTTACACATCCCTATCATCCTTGCTGTCATCATCACTGTAACTGAAAAGTTATATAGCCTGAACATGGGCTCTCAGGACATGCTCTTTCAGAGCAGCACATGTGGGTGGAAGCTTGTCACTCTCTGCCATGTGCTTGCAGAAAAGATACCATCTCAATTCTGGGATATTGTCAATCTGGACCCCCTTTTGGTAAGTATGCAGCACATATAAACTTAGCCAAAGTAGATAGCTGATCCTCTGTTACTTCGTCTGGTCATGGGAGAGTAAACGGCTCATCAGAATGTTCTTGATGTTTGTATCATCTCTAATTTGGTACTGGATAGGGATTCCTCGTCTTCTTTTCTGCGTTGTGATATGCTTGAAAGAATCAGCCTTGTATGTTGATTTTGAATTTCCCCTTGGGGATCAATAAAGTATCTATCTATCTATCTATCTATCTATCTATCTATCTATCTATCTATGTGTCAAACACCAGAATGACCTCATCATAGTCTCTGGATAGTGACATTAGTCTGTCATAGAACCACTCACTTAGATCTTTGACTGTGCCTACGGTTGCTGGCTTTGTCAACTTTTGAACAACCACCATGCCATCTACAAGGGCAATTTTGTGAGTGGGATGAGACATTCTACATTGACATTCTATGTCCTCACATCCAGGTTGTAGTTGCTCCTCATTATCTTTGTATTCCTTTGCCAAATTTTCTAAAAGATGTATCAATTTAGATTTGTCTGAGCATTGAAGTGCATCCCCACTGGAGGCAAAAAGAGCTTGTGGTGTTTGCGTGAACTCATACTGTAGTTGCCCACAGCCTGCTTTTGGTCAACATGTCTGTTAGACATGGCAAGGACCAGTAGTCTCCCATAGAGATTTTTGGTCTCTCTGAGTTCTACCAGAAAGACTCAGTAGACAGAATAGAATCAGTTAACAATTTAATTAGTAAAGGAACGGCTTGGATGCAAGCATGATGGAGTCCTGAATAGGTAACAGTCTTTGGCGTAGGCCCCGTCTCGGATCCGTCCAGCGATGAGCGGATCTCGTCTCCTGCCGATGGATGAAGGCAGGGGCGGGGAGCCTACCCCCCCGACGAGCGGGGACCAACTGGTGGCGGTGGCTGAAGGAAGATGATGTGGTAGGCAGGCCGTGCCCGATGGGCGTGGACTGCTGGCAGAGGTGGCTGGAGGGAGGTGGAGGGGCGTCAAAGTCAGCGTACTGAGAAGCAGAAGCAGTGTTAGGTGGTACATATTTAAAGAGCCCACTGAATTCCTATAGGCTAGCGCTGATTGAATGAGTGAATGATCAGATTGCAGGGCTTTCCCAAAAGTAGGCAAAGCTAAGATTGGCTCCGTGTAAGCATGGGAGGAGTAAGCTACACTACTGAGTCTTCCTAGTAGAACTTTAAGCTGAAGCTATCATTTCTACCAGAAAGACTCAGTAGACAGAATAGAATCAGTTAACAATTTAATTAGTAAAGAGCGGCTTGGATGCAAGCATGATGGAGTCCTGAATAGGTAACAGTCTTTGGCGTAGGCCCCCGTCTCGGATCCGTCCAGCGATGGCGGATCGTCTCCTGCCGATGGATGAAGGCAGGCGGGGAACCTACCCCAAAGGATGAGTGATGCCGCCAGAGGCGGTGACTCAATAATCTGGTTCTGAGAGGAGAGACATTAGTATACATACAAGATGAATTAAACAGCATGACTGGGCGGGGTGAAGCGTTTTGCCAGGGCGCCCGACAGAATTTTAAAGTAGCTAGGTGTTAACCATAAACCTAGGGTTGTAGTGGGGCCCGCAGCATGCTTCCGCTTTAGTGGGATTTAGAAGCTTGACGAGCTGGGCAACCAGCGTCTGGGGCAACCCTAGACCAATGCGGCGGCGGGCAACGGCAGTCCAGAACCCTGGACCATAAGCACTTCACGATCTGGCCCAGTGACTAGCAAGCTGGTACATGCGTGGCGAGCCAGGCCACCGGCATCAGAGCAACCTGGACTTTAGTGCTTCTGCGAGCTGGGCAACCAGCGTCTAGGGCAACCTAGACCCGCGAGGCGTGCCGGGGCTGGCGTCCGAGGCAACCTGGACCATTAGCTGGGCAACCAGGCGTCTAGGGCAACCCTAGACCAGCGTGGCGGCGGGCGACCGGCATCCAGGGCAACCTGGACCCGAACTGGGCAACCAGCGTCTAGGGCAACCTAGGCGGCGTCCACGAGCAGGCAACAGGCGTCGGCCGACCCTGAACCATGAGCTGGGCAACCAGCGTCTAGGGCAACCTAGACAGACATGACGGCGGGCAACCGCATCCAGGGCCACCTGGACCAAACTGGGCAACCAGCGTCTAGGGCAACCTAGGCGAAGCGTCATGAGTCGGGCAACCCGGCGTCCCAGGCAAACCTGGACAGTGAGCTGGGCAACCAGCGTCTAGAAACCTAGACCGATGTGATGGCGGGCGACCGGCATCCAGGGCAACCTGGACAAACTGGGAAACCAGTGTCTAGGGCAACCTAGGCGTGCATCACGAGCGGGCGACCCGGCAGAACTGACCCTGAACCATAAGCGTCCGAGCGAGCTGGGCAACCAGTGAAAAGGGCAACATGCCCATGGCTGAGACTAAATCACCACAAGCTCCCGGCATGCTGGGCCCCAATATGTTTCAGCGATTAGTGCAAGGCGAATGCCAGAAATTTAACCACCGCCACCAGGATTTGTGAAGGTAAAATGAGGTACCTGAGTTAACATGGGAGAGCAACTTCTGAGCATCGAAAATGTCAAGAGTTAGTTTGATGCATCCTGATGGATGGCGTGGATAGCCCTTTTTTGGCGGCAGTCTTGGCTGCGCCCGATCGCGGAATGAGTGAGAAGTGAACCTCTTTGAAGAGAGGTTACATTTAAGCAACACGCGTTAGCTAGATGGCTGCTGAAAATCAGGTAACGTGGAGCGGAGTTTAAGGTAGTGAACGGGGACCAGGGAAGCAAAACATGGTTAGGGTTAAAAAGGTTAAACATGATGTACTCAGGATCAATGCTTGTGGTTGCAGATGCTTGGGACCCGAGCAATGAGTTAGTTGATATGGGTGCTTGAGTAAATTCAAGATCGAAGTCATGTGGTTTAATATTTAGGATAGATAGCATTATGACTAGTTTTGTAGAAGACTAGTGCTTGTGAAGCCAGATGTGTGTTCTGGTTCGATAGCTCACCTGCAGCGCTAGAGTGAGATGAATGCATTGAGCTGCAGACCCAAGGCCAAGATGGATGCGTGTGAGCTACACACCTAGCACCTGCTCTTGGAAAGCCCCCAAAAATAAGATGAGCAGCATCAGTAATGCGAGGGAAGCATGACCTTGCGACATAGACAAAGGACTTCAGGACAATTCATGCCTGTATGTGACAGGAGGAAGAAACATATGTAACTGAAATATGACAAGACAACAAACAGATGAGTGCTGGGGTACCACCATGGTGCTTTATGCATCTCAGAGTGCAGAGGAGCTCTGAGAATGACTTAACGCTGAGACCTTGCTATACCAACTGCACCACTGTGGCAGGATAGTACAGTTTAGAACTGGCTGCTGGAGAGACAATGAGTAAAGGTAGCAATGAGGAGAGAATAAGCAATACATATCGCCCAACTGGATGCAGAAATTATAGCAGTCATGCGCCAAGCACTGGCCCCTGAGTGAGTGGAGGGGTGTGCATTCACGTGACATTCCATGTGGCCAGGACATTTTTAAATCAAAGCGACTGACAATGTACCCTGGGAATCCAGAGTTCTCACGGAAGCGTTTGCTCAGGGAGAGACTTGAATCTGGCAAGGAGTATGATGCACGTAACTTTTGCCCCTTGCATCGCAGGGAACCACTATCTGTGTAGCTGGTATAGCGGGCCAGAGGCGATCTAAACAGATGACAGACGTAGTGTCATCCAATTGCGTCGAAGTCCGGAATCAGGCAGTTAACATTGACCGTATAGCGGTATCCTGAACCATGAGCAACCAGCGTCCAGGGCAACCCAGACAGACATGACGGCGGCAACCGGCATCCAGAACCACCTGGACCAAACTGGGCAACCAGCGTCTAGGGCAACCTAGATCGGCGTCATGAGCGAACAACCAGCGTCCAAGGCAACCTGGACAGTGAGCTGGGCAACCAGCGTCTAGGGCAACCTAGACCAGCGTGACGGCAAACAGGTTAAAAGCTAAAACAATTCTCCCACAATGCCAGTGCAATTAAAAAAACAATTTAGAAGGTAGAGCACAATAACAATAAAAAAGAGCATCAGTGAGTGCGGTTTTACACAGTCAAGAGTCAGTTCTAGACAGGTGATAAGTGCTGGGATTAGGAAGGCTAGTTTTAAGCCGTGCTACAAGAGGAGATATCCTCGAAAGCGCTGGCCTTCGGGAAATTTGTGAAGACGGAGGGATGACCCCCCTCCAGTATGAACTGGAAACATGATCCACACGATTGCATGATTCCGTGAACCGGCACTGCCATCCCTGTAAGAAAGTAGATGTTAGTGTGATATGTGGAACTGCTTCTCCATTGGTTGCATCCCCTCAACGGAAGAGGGAGGCATGATGCACCTGCAGGGGTTAGCAAATTAAAGATTGGGAGGAGAATGTAAAAGGAACTTGCCGTCCTCCCTGGCATATCACTGGGTGAGCATATCTGCCAAAAACAAAACAGCCAAGGCAAAATAGGAGAATGGAAATTAGAGATACACAATACACATTATTTGCAGAGGATCCTGCTAAAACGGCAATTCGAGTCAGCAATCAATGTGACTGATGGCGTGACTAGATGGGCTGAAATCACATGGACACGCAGAGACCCGTTGTGTCTAAAGAGAGTGCATGAAGGGCGCGTCGTTGGCCTGAAGGAGACTTGAGTCTGCCAGTGATGATGGACCGCTCCGTTTGACCTGCGAGAAGGAAGGAGTGGTTAGACAGGCGACATGTAGCATAGTCATTGGTAAAACAACCAGCCAACGGCTACGTTGGTAGTCGTGATCAATACGTGATACGTCCCAGATGATTAAACGAATGCAACGATGAACTGGCTTCCCGCAGCCATGCACAAGGAGTGATACCTGAACCGAAGGTCCAGCAGACGAGTAGCCTAGCCTAAAGCCTATGCAGCCCAACGAGCAGCAAGGCAAATTAAGAGGCTACACAAAAAGACAACTGGTTTTGACGACGCTCAACCAAGGTAGACATCGAGATAACCACAGTGAGTGTAGAACATCAATTAAACAGGTCTTAATACAGGGTTGGGTTCAACGGCAGCGTGGTGCAGGCCAGCAATTTACAGCACAAATCGCAAGGACTATAAAATCAGCAGGAATTATGTAAGGAGGCTTAAGTGAAAGTTAAACCGTGTCAGACAAGTCAGTTTGTTTGCTGCCCGCCCGAATATCGTTGGCAAGCAGGTTGCATGACTGTGGGTAGAGGTGTAGCCCAGCTCGAGGAGCTTGGGAAGAGAAACACGATAACCTTACCAACCAGGCGCTGAAGCTTGAGAAATTGTTGCCGCGACATGGGCCTGCAACAGAGTTGCGCGAGGACAGCGACCGGCAGTAGGCTATCGTGAATTGAAGGCTGCAACAGCGTGGCGTGACTGGCTCCGATATGCAGAGATTAGCGATGAAGCGACATGCAGTGGCCCTGACTGAAGGGCGCACAGGTCTGAACAAGCGCCCAAAATGAGCCGGTTAGGATTGTAACAAATGCGCCACTGAGGGCAGAAGGGCCAATGTAAAAATGCAGAGAGCCCAGGTCCGCGGAAGCCTGAGCTAGGGCGTCAAAGTCAGCGTACTGAGAAGCAGAAGCAGTGTTAGGTGGTACATATTTAAAGAGCCCACTGAATTCCTATAGGCTAAGCTGATTGAATGAGTGAATGATCAGATTGCAGGGCTTTCCCAAAAGTAGGCAAAGCTAAGATTGGCTCCGTGTAAGCATGGGAGGAGTAAGCTACACTACGAGTCTTCCTAGTAGAACTTTCGCTGAAGCTATCATATCCACAGTTTTACAGAGGATTTAAGTTTACCTGACATGAACATATTGTTGTTTTGTTTCTTGACAGGTGACCAAAGGCTGTTGTCACCATTGATTCTGCCTTCAACATAGTCTTCATACAATTTCTGTCCAGTTGCATCAACACTCAAGATTTGTGTTACAAATTCTTGTGGGACATAGGCATGTGTGATCATGTTGTACAACCGGTCACCTTCAGCAGGAACTGGATTGCCATGACTGAGTATGGCAGCCTTTATCTTGTTTATTGCCTGATGGTTTCTATTTATCTCACTAGGTCCTAGTTGAGATGTTTCCATGCATGGTCTGCACCGATTGACACAAACGGAATGCCACTCCTTGTGACTGAGAGACTATCCTCTTGATGTTCCTTCCAGGTCTTAGGATGCTTAGCTTTGAGGTCATGCATGTCAGCAATGTATCTTGGCTACAGTCGCTTGTATCTGATTCTGTCAAATGCAAAGAAAAGTTTGCTAAGTCCTTCTGAAGCCTGAAGATGGAGTGCAAGATCAGCAGTCTGAAAAGCTGCCACAAAAAAGAGGATTGTCTCCACTTTCGATGCAAGTAGTTCATGATGGATCTGAAAATTGCATTTTTAGCTTTCTTTGCTTCCCACTCATTTAATGATTTCACAAATTCTGCATTAGTCAAAGCTTCAAGGAATGTACCGTTAGCCTGCATTTGTGCACTCAACCTTAGTGGATTTGTCCTTCTCAGAGCATGCCGATTCAACTTGCTCTGTTGCCCGCCAGCAAACATCTCTCAGTTGTGGGTTTTCCATTAAGAAATCCTCCAGAACCAATTTGTACAGAGCCACATATGAGTCGATGGGCACGCAAAGAATGCTTGTAGTGTGTACACTTGAGGATTTGCCTCGTTGTTGCTGCACTCCACTTCCGGATATTCGCCAACTGCCTTGCTGAAAACAGTTGGCACAGATGGCCATGTTGACAAATAGCTGCCACGGCCACCATGTTGAAAATTCACGATGGGTCAATATATTTTTGAACATGCTTTCTGAACAAAGTACACAATTTTTCAGCTAAGCATCTCATTAAGACAATAAAACAAAATATCCAGGATTCCCGAAGCTAAGTTAAAACTCATGATTGTTAACATTATGCTGCCTAACACCTCCATGGTGTTTAGAGGGACCTTCTTTACTTGCTGGCTACTATTATATCATTAAACAGCAATGCTAATTTTTAAGGCTTCATCCAATATGTACGTGTCAAGTTTGGACATTTGTGCACATTAGTGCATATTTCAGTAGATTAAGCCTTATTTGCACATTTAAACATTACATTTCAGAAAACTTGTAATGCAAAAAATACTTGTCTTAATGTAAGTGAAAAACTGGGAAAGTTTTGTGGTGATAGGCCTACATAAAAGTTAAAATTTTTACCCTATACCAGTATTTTCTCTCCTGAGAGCAAAGCATCCATTTTTGAATGAAACTTCAGAGACACTGGGGACCTGATTTAAATGTTATACGGTGGATTTGTATTAATGACCCTTTGAACTATCTAAAAATGCTGTATAACAACTTTTCCTCAATTTTTTTTTAACACAGATTTACTTTAATTTCAACTCTGCAAGATATCAGCAAATTAGCCTATGGCGTTTTTAGTGTAATAGTACACCGTTTTCAGGTCCTAAAATGACTGCAGTAATGACTTCTAAAAATTGTCAACCAAAGATTTTCTGATTCTTCAGTTTGTAAGGATTCCAAAAATATATAGTTTTACAAATCCCCCAAAAAATTGAACGAACAAATTGGTCTGAACAAAGTGTCCTTCACTATGCTGGCAATATGTGATACCGGTTAAACATGGCGGTGATCTGACATTCAGCCATTCGTCCCCATAGAAAGCAGTGCCAGTGGTCAACGCTGCATGGTTTCATATCTGGAAACAACTGACGGAGAATCCATGGGAGATTGACTGCCGCAATCTCCGAATGAATATTGTAAAGTGTAATATCGTTGTGTTGTTAAATTACAAGGCTTCCATGAGAAGTGGCTGTTGATGAAACGTGGCTGTGCTATTCTAAATATTGAAAAATGAATTTTAAGTGGGTATACTGAACATTTTAGGTGGGTATACTGAAATACGGCGTATACCTGCGTTCTACGTAGACTATCGGTAATAGGATATTACAGAACATCATATACACTACCATATAACTATATTGTAGTATTTATTGGCCTAGTGCGTATAGGTTGAAGTAAGGTCAATGCAGAACCAGCCTCTAGTGTTAATTCTTTCAAAATCTCCAGACCCGAGGACATGTAGCAAATATTGACGTGGGCCTAAAAACTTTTCCAATTCCCTATGGTTTATTCCGCTTTATCGTAAACCCTTTTAGAAGAATATGGGCTGTAATAACTTATCAACTAAATAAAATGTGAAACGCCATCATCTGACAACAAACTGTAAACAAGCTGCAATAATGCTGTTCATGTCTCCCCACCAGAGTAGTCAACTGGCGCCACAGCCTACAGGTCAACAGCAGCATTGCCCAGTCTGGTGCAGAAATGCGCTTTTTTTAGCGCGAGGGGGGAAGAGAGACTCGCGCTCCTGGGCTGGGTTGCGCTACAGTCAGACGTAGGATACTTCCCACAACAAACACAGGCGGATACGCACGCTGACAAGCCTCTTTGGAAAGACACGACAGAAATACTTGTTTGGACCAAGGTAACGGTTATTTGTCTCATATGTTTTTCCTTAAACTGACTCGTACGCTTGTGGGCGAAGTCCTATTTAGGACTATTCTACGTGTTAGGCGGCTTTAACATTGGATATTTCTTTTGGCACTTGAAATGTAGCCTATTTTATATTAGAGGTATCACAATAGTCTGTTGCAGCGGAAACAGGGGGAAAGAAATACAAAACGAACCTATAAACAGTTAATGTAATGTGCCTGTTATGTGACAAAAACTGTTTTTTTTTTGTTATGTAAACTTTCAGTTCGGTTTGATGTTAGAGACTGACATATTTCCGTGACGTGAAGGCATATATTATTAGGATTTGGCGAGGCAGATCCGCTCCAAAGCGCAGCCCGCTATCTGCAATGAATTACAAGGCTGGATTCCGCGGATTCCTGACACGGCGTGGTGTGAGGGGAGGTATACTACAAAAGTGTGTTTTTTCCTGACAAATCTTGCCGTTCAACACATTTGCTTAAAGGAGTTGGCAAACATGCGACTTAAGTAGGCCTAAGCCTATAAAGAAACCTTTTAAAAACAACATATCATGCTTTAAAAGATCCCGTTCTGTTTTGGGTAAACTTCACTGTTTTTTCCAGCCAACTTGACTATTAACTGGTCATTGTGGTAAACAGTGACCTCCCGGCCTTATTTCTTGTTGTAAATCAAAGTAGCCAGTCCGGGTTTAAACGTTTCAAAGCATTTTCTTGGCCTTTTTCTGATTCTAATCTGATTTCCTGCACAAATGACAAATTAGATTCAAATCAATTAACTTTGTCTTCAACCGACTGTTAGCATTGAACTTGGTCTAGGTCGAAGCAGAGGTGTGGGTGGGCTACCTAACCGTTGTGAGTCATGAGACAGACATTACAGACAAGTGAGAGACACAAATCAATGAGCTACCTGTCGTGGACTTCCAGCCTGCTTGTTGAAACCACGGAACTGGCAGAACACAACAAAGACACAATGATTTGTAGGTATCCGCGGTGTAGGCTACCCTACCGTAGAAAGTTGTAGTGCATCTTTATTGCGTGGGAAATGTTCTACAGTTACGGGGACAGAGACGAATTTACACACACAGAGACTAAATTCAAGGTGAGGTCACGGTTGTAAAGTTATTTTAATGTCTCACTCGGCATGACTCCCATATCCCGTTACATACTGTAGGTGAGGGCGGGGGAGCGCGCGAAGAGAACATGACAGCGCAGAGTATATGTGACGCAGAGCGTGAAAGAGTGATTCCACCGCGAGATCTGCCCTTCGTTTCCCGTTGAGTGCGCGCACACAGAGAAAGAGAGAGAGAGGGGAGAGACTCTTTAGACTGACTGATGTTGAAAATGTGTACCCTTTTATAAAGCCTCTCAGATGTAATTCCAGAGACCATGGAAGTATTTGTCTTTATCATGACCCAGTGCACCAAATGGTATGACAGGTGTGAAAGAAAATACAGAACCGAATGATCCTGCATTCAACACGATAAATGAATATTAATGTCTGCATGCATCATTGTTAAGGGGATATGTAGGGTTATATGTTCATGGGATGGTCCATCTCTGACACATGTGGCGGTTATTGTGTGTCCAATAATCTTGTCTACCTCTCAGCATGGGGGCGGAAGAAAAGACAAACACATGTGGGACTATCTGCCTGAAATATCTACTCTTCACATTCAACTTTATCTTTTGGGTAAGTGAGAGATTTTGTGTGTGTGTAAGTAAGAGAGAGAGGTATAGAGGGCATTTTAGTACACTGGTGTTGTTTCAGTAAAAATGGCTTGTTGACATGACCGCAAAGATGGCACACATGGGCACATGTGGTGGTAGGCCATGCAGCACAGGGAGTATATAGAACACAAATTTTGATATGGTGCCATCAGAACAATTCATACCACATGAAGCAGAGTAAATGTATGTGCATTGGAGTTAGTACCGTTCAAAAGTTTGGAGTCACTTAGAAAGGCCTTTTGTTTTCATCATTATTGTTGTAAATGACTGTTGTAGAAAGAAATGGCTTATCTCTACATAACTATACAGTTGCCCATTATCAGCAACCATTCATCCAATGTTCTAAAGGCACATTCTGTTTACTAATCTGATATAATTTTAAAAGGCTAACTGAAAAAAAAAAACATTGGAGAACCCTTTTGCAATTATGTAAGCATATAATATAATCAGAAAACTGCTGCCCAGATTTAAAAAAAAAAAAAAAAATGCAACTGGTATTCTGTCTATAATGGAGTAAAATGTAAGTTTCTATGTGACCCCAAACTTTTGAACAGCAGTCTATGCATCCCAGTTTATATAACCAAAATCAGAATATTTCAAAAACATCTACCAGACCAAACATGATGACGTTGTGGTGCTGAAGTCTCTGAGTGATTATAATGTCAAGAGTGATGCATGTCTGGCACTCTGACATCACCATCTTGCGTTTGATCTGCATCCAAGGCATACAACGACAACAACAACTTCAGTGTTTGTGGTTGTGCTGATTCCACTAATCTCTAATACTTCTTTGGCAATCTGTAAGGTCAATGTGCAGCTCCAAACTAAAATTATAAGACTTTTAATTTTACTTAAGGAACTCAACAAAATCAATTTGTTGCACAGAAACACAAAATTCAAATGTAACACAATGTCAGTGCTAGAATACTTTCACAGAATACCCCAGCTGTACCGCAGCTTTTTTGAATGCATATGAACTTGACCCTGGTTTGGCCTGGTCTGTGATTTATCTTCCTGCATTGTGCCCTCCCAGTTGGCAGGGGGTGCTGTGGCTGCAGTGGGTGTGTGGACCTTGGTGGATAAGAGCGAGTACATCAGCCTGCTGGCCTCCAGTGCGTACTCTGCCTCTGCTTACGTCCTCATCTTGGCAGGGGTTGTTGTCGTGGCAACAGGAATACTTGGTTGTTGTGCCACCATTAAGGAGCACAAGGGATTCCTGATAGTGGTAAGAATTGCTCTAGCAACTAATCTGCACAACACACACACACACATGCACACATGCACATGCAGTCACACAGTGAGTAAACTGACATCCAATGTCACCATGCAGTCATGTATGTCAGTATGGGCTTAAATATCTCAACAAATAGCAGCAGGAGTGTACAAGGACATTCAACACTCCAAGTGGAGACACAGAGCAATGCCACAAACACACACACACACACACACACACAAACACACACACACATGCATGTGCACACACATACACATGTGCACACACACACATACACACATACACACACACACACACACACACACACACACACAGTTACATACATACACAGACACACACACACAGTTACATACATGCACATACACACGTGCATACATGCATGCGCACACACACACATGCACACACACACACACACACACACACACACACATGCACACACACACACATGCACACACACACACACACACACACACACACACACACACACATGCACACACACACACACAGAGAGAGAGAGAGACTCATGTGTCCTGCCCTGTGATGAAAGTCTGAAACAGGAGTAGACTCACTGACTAGGAAAACACAGTAGTGTCTGTGCTGCCCAGACACTATACACCACAAGCAGCAGATAGTACAGGAAACAGGACTACTATTCCTCTAAACAACTCTGTAAAAACACTAACAAAAGCATGAGTTTAACACATAGCCTGAAATGTGCTGTGTCACTCTCAGCTCAGATTCCCCTGGGTGAGAATGTGCCCTGTCCGTTAGGGAGTCTGTCTCTGTGCTTATCTGTGAGCAGAGGAAAGGGCATGGGGATAGCAGGAACTGGCCCAGATTTCACACTAAAAATAGTCGTGGAAAACATTCATAATCACACTTGATGTCCCCTCCCTTCCTGCAATAAGAAGGGACATTTTCCCCTTGCAATTAATGACAGCTTGTGTTTTACTAATGAGCTCTACAGGTTTAATCATACTTTACCATCTCGGCACAGATTGTGGGGGTTAGAGTTACAGCTCTTAACAGATTTTGCTGTTGCAGCTGACCCCCTACAACAAACACACACACACACACACACTGCCTTTATTCTAACGTTGGAACACTGCCTCACTGGTTTTCCTCCAGATGACTCTGACTCAAAAAAAATAAAAGTTGGCATGGGAGTGTTTTTTTTAAGATGGCATGAGTGAGTGGTCACAAAAAACCCTCAGAGGCCAAATCTAATCCATCTGTTCCCAAAACATCAAGCAGACAGGATTGGGTATATGCCACGCATTCTGTGTTCTGTTCTCCCATAGCAACGTGTGTGTGTGTGTGTGTGTGTGTGTGAGAGAGAGAAAGAGAGAGTGTGTGCTCTACTACACATGCGTTATCAGTGAGGTGTTAGATCTCTGCACTCTGTCTTCATCTGAGCAAGCAGAGGTCCTGAGGGGGCAGGGGGATTAAACACCCTTGTCTGTGTACAGTCCACTCCACACACGTAGAGCGGATTTAGTGTATGATATTATAAGCTGTGTGTCTTTAAGAGCTCACATTGGGGCAATGAGTCAGAGTGAAAGAATGGAAAGTATCAGAGGGAGTCAGGGGAGGAGAGAGGGGTGGGGGAGTGGAGAGAGAGAAGGAGAGAAGAGAGCATGGAGAGAGAGAGAAAGTTGTTGGAAGAGAGAGAGGAAGGAGAGAGGCGAGAGGCAGAGAAGGGTTGAGTTAGTGTTAGAACAATCGAGAGAGAGAGTGTGTGAGAGAGAACAGAAATAGAGGTGAGAAAGTGTTTGAGGCATACACAAAAAGAGAAAAAGGGAGAGTCCAAAACAGGAAGGATGAGCTGAAAATTAGCTACAGCTGAGACCACAGACATGAAAAGAAGTTAGGTCAGAACAGAAGGAGAGTGTCATTTTCAATGTGTGTGTGTGTGTGAGTAGTTTAGGGAGACGTGAGAAGGCGTGTGATGAATGCGCTATTTTGTCTGAGAGGAGGCGACACAAGTGTTTCTGTTTTTTTACAGTTGATAGGCCACACACACACACACACAGATTGTCAGAGCACGTTGAGCCACATACTGTATGTACTTCTGCTATTCTCTGCATTCAGGTCAAACAAATCCAGGCCTCACTACTGAGGTTTTATCTCAGTGTCTCATATCTGTTGTGAATATGAATATGAGTACAATATGAAAATATAGGAACTGTTTGTAGCCCATATGATGAGTAATTATGTAAGCATTCAATTGAATGAGCAAGTATTCCTGCCATTGTTTCTTTTAGCATTTTATAAGTGTGTGTGTGTGCGTGTGCGTATTCGTATGCGCTTCTCTTTGGCAGTACTTCATCCTGCTCCTGTTTATTTTCCTGTTGGAGATCACGGCTGGGGTGTTGGCGTATGTCTACTACCAGGAGGTATTGTTCTCTTTCCCTCCCCTTCCTCCCTGTCTCCACGGTAACGAGCTGGATCCACAGTAGGTGAAGGCCTGACCCATTCCAGTCAGCTTCTCTCTGGCTTGCCTTCAGCACAGGGTCATTTGGGCTCAGAGTGCCACAGAGCAGACACTCAGTGTAACATCTGAGTAGTATTACATTTTTACACTCAGCATAACATTTGTGTAGTATTGAACATTTTTACACTCAGCATAACATTTGTGTAGTATTGAACATTTTTACACTCAGTATAACATTTGAGTATATTACATTTTTACACTCAGTATAACATTTTAGTAGTATTACATTTTACACTCAGTATTTCATTTTTAGGGTGCCATATGGAGTGTGTTGTCTGCAACTATTCTGCATGATAGATGTAATGTTTTGTCCATTTGAAGTGTTTCACTGGATTTGTTTTGTATTTGTCCTGTAATGAAAAAAAGGCAGTGACCTTATTTGTATAGTGTGATTTCGTTCTGTAATAATGGCGTATAGAGGGGGTTAGTATCCTTTGGACATGAAGAGTGCAGGTGAAGTTATGTATACATTATTTTCCAATAGACCCTGAGTCACCAAAGTCACTTTTGCTCCCATAAGACAAAGCCATTCATCCTGTATAGCAACTGCTGTCCTGACTTTTCCTCTGGAACAGAACTTTTGTGTGGCAGGAACTCTCTGGGTGGAGTTTGCTGAATCTCTCGGAATGCTTAACTGTGTGTCATAATATAAATTTATAGCCTGCTGCAGAAGGGAGGTGTCGCTCAGTGACTGGGCAGTTTCTCCAGATGTTTTTTTTTGTTTCCTAAGCAATAGGAAATCTCAGTCTTTTCTAGGCACAGCATGAGACACCCCACCTTGCTACGCGAATGTACAATGAATCTTCCTCTGGTTTTAAGCACATTCTTGTCTATTTATTTTTTTCTAAATTTCTTTCTTCTGAATTTTGTTTCAGCCCCTCCCCCCTTTTTCATTCAGTGTCTGCAAGCTTTTAATCACTCCCATAAAACTGTGTTTAACACCCTTTGAAAAAATACTCTGAGCCAGGAATATCTTTTTCTATGAATAGCATGTTTTGTTTTTGAAAAAAACTATCATAGATTTTTTTTTAATAATCTCACAAAAATGTATATGCATGCATGCCACAGCAATGTTTTTTTTTGTTCTCTGTGCATTTAACATAATCTGCATGCTTTCCATTAACCAGCTCCCCGTTCTTTCCATTCTTATAAACACTTCTCTTCTTCTTCCTCTTCGTCCTCTTCTACATCCCCCTCTCTCTTCCTCCCCGTCTTCATCCAGTGTTTCCCTCTCTGCTATCAGGTAAACACCCTGTCTGTCCTCCATCTGTCCTCAATCTCCAACATGCTGTTTGCTGTTTGGTCTTAAGTAGTTTGCATAGATTTGCAGTGGAATGTGTGGGAAGTTGTACACTATATTAGTGAGTCATACGTTGGTTCTGCTGGATAACATGCAAGAGAAGAGGTGCAGTTTTAGACCACATGTCATGAAGTGACACATCCAGGTTGGATGGTGATGTCTCACTTAAAAAGGCTTCAGAGCTCGAGATGCCTGAGGCTGTGGAATGACAGTGAAAGATGTATGGGGTGTGTGATCCATTTAGACTGATGACTGTAAGTCCATACAGGGGAACATAACTGAGGGCTAAGATAACCTCAACAGAGAGAAGTCTAGGTATCTCCACAGGGGATAAGGAGAGCAGCAGCCATAATTTAAAAGCCTGCTAGGATACCATCCCTATCCTGTCCAGGGTAGTCAGGGGTGTTGTGGCGTATCTGATAGCCTGCATGCTGCATGAAGGTGACTGAGGCATGTGGTAAGAGAGCCCTGAGCTATCTGGTTAGCTGCAGCTGAATAGATTGGTTTCAGTGTGGTAATGGTGACAGGCAGGTATGTGGAGTTAGTGTGACAGGGGAAGATACAGTGTCTGTTATTAGAACTAGTTCTCTGGAGGCAGTGCTGGAAATTAGAAATATAATTATGATAATGTTGTGATTTGTGGATTGTAGCTGATTGTGCATGTATCTTATAGAAGTGCATTGTTTCTCTTCAAAATGTCACTGTGTTTGTCTGTGTGGGTGCTGTGAATGTGTGTTTGTGTATGTATGTATATGTTTGTATGTGCCTGCATGGTTGTGCATTGTGTATGTGCATGCTTGTGTGTGTGTGTGTGTGTGTGTGTGTGTGTGTGTGTTTCCACCAGCTGAGCGATGAGCTGAGAGTGAACCTGAAGGAGACTATGGTGAATAAATATGATCAGCCTGGTCAGGAGCATGTCACTAAGGCAGTGGACAAACTACACCAGGATGTGAGTACTACACATTACCAACACCACAGCATACATATTACCAGTGTTAGAGTGCTGGTTTGCTCAATACATGTTGCATTGTGTTTTCTTAGTGCATGGAGTTTTCTCAAAGTTTTTGATTGATCTTGTACACATAAGATGTACATGACCAGACCCCTAGGATACACATAAATATCATAATATCATAAATACACATTACTAGTCACATAGGATGTTTCACATAGGATATGCATTAAATGTTGTCTTATACATGTTAGATAACGTCTGTGATGTATTTACCTAGTTTTCTAAATATGTAGAGATTTTTACAATGCTGACATACTTTTGTCCAATCTGTAGTCACATTTTCAAAACTCACAAGCACAATATACGTCTGTTGTGGACCATATCATTAACACAATTAATGTATCTTTCACTTAATATACAGAACACTAACTAAAGCTTACCCAATATCAAAATGATGAATATTTATTGTCCCAATATTTATTAAACCCAATATTCAAACCCTCATATATTATAAAGCCTCTACAATAACAGATGCTGTTGATAAGCATTTTTGAAGGAACAGGTCATTGAAAGATTGAAGAATAACTGATTTAGTGTCAGTTGTGTAAACTAGATCAACCATGGCTAATTCCAACCTCAATTCAACATAGCCAGGTGTTGGAATTCTTTTACTTTCTGTTAATGAAGTCCCAATCCCTCTTTCTTTCTTTCTTTCTTTCTGCTTTCCTGCTTGTAGCTGAAGTGCTGTGGCAGTATCAACTACACTGATTGGAGGGATGGGGCATGGATCAAGGATCGGGCTGGTGATAGGGTGGTTCCTGACAGCTGTTGCAAGACCCCATCAGATCGCTGTGGGCGTAGACACCACCCTTCCAACATCTACAATGTGGAGGTGTGGAAGCTAAGAGTGAATATTAATTATCAGCTAATGAGGTTGTTATTAATCGTAAACAATTTATTATGGAGAAATGGTTCACCCATTATGTGCTGAATCAGTTTGCACACTGCACATACATGAGAGCTAATCTTTGACTGTGGAAATGTCAGTCTGGATGTATGTTGTTGTGGTTGTTGCGCTCACACTCTTCTCCTTTGTTGCTGTTGACTGGAGACTATGACACACTGTACTGTATGTCTTCCCGTGTCTTCCACAGGGAGGCTGTATTGGTAAGTTGGAAGAGTTCCTGCTGCAGCACCTGCAGATTCTGGGAGGCGTTGGCATCGGCCTTGCCTTCATCCAGGTACATCCCCTCAGAACCAATGAGAACCTGTCTTTGTGCACAGTAACTTCTAATAGTACAGTTAGCATAAACGAAGTAGGCCTATAACCAGTGACATCACAAACAACAAACCCAAACCCTGATATGGAGGTGTTATGTAAGCCATATACTGCACTGACATGCCACACCAGATGTGCAACTGAAGCGTTCCATAGTATATGCTGCAACAAAAGCTCCCACTGCCATCAATAGAACTGGCTACAGCAGACGCGAGAGCAGCGCGTAGATTTGAAAAAATTAGCAGAGCACTAGAAACAGTGAGCAGAGTACTTCAGTTGCACACCCGGTGTATCCCGACTGTTATGTTATGCTGGAGTCCGATACTGGTCAGTGGCAGGGAGGCATTCTGTACAAGTTACTACATTCTTGATATTCTTGGAAAAAGGAGTGATTCATTGCAATCCTCTGGCTATAATTTCAATTTCCATTTTTTTCACTGCTGTATACTTTATACTTTGTATCACTGTGTGTGAGTTTAGCTGCTGATATGAGCCCATTTCTGAGCGTCTGTTGTGTCTTCTGTATTTGTCAGCTGGTGGGGATGATATTCACCTGCTGTCTTTACCAAAGCCTGAAGGAGGACCCCTACTGACCCTTCCAGAATGTGGACAACCCCCTTTTCTGGAGCATTCTCTTTGTCTGAATGTGTTGTGTACATAACAAAAAGGAAGATGAAGGAAAAGATGGGCCAGCATGAATAAGCAAATCCAAATCCCCAAGCAGAAAGAGGAGAAGCCTTGGAGGAAAATGAAACATTGTAGCTGCTGGACGACTAATCACGCTTTCTGTAACTTTAAATAAAAAATTCCCCTTTTGCTATCAGACATGTAAGGCTGCTTAACAGGAATCATTTCTAAATAGGTAATGAGAGACAGCAATGGACTCTATGCATGACTACATTTTGGATTTCCTTCCTATTGGGCAGTCAACTTCCTGTTTATACTGTACACAGTAGGCTATGACAGAAAATGACAGATTACTAGCCTGTCAGTTTATTTATACAGTAGTAGGCTATTTCTTATTGAACAACATACAGTAGCTTAAGTTATCCAACCAGTTCAGTAACATTAGTTGCTTGATTAAGGTTAAGAACATTTTAATCCCTTTTCATGTTTGCTGGAGGGAGTGGCACACAACATTTTCACAAAGTTGGTCTACATTGCAATGAGACGAGGTCCTGAAAACAATAACTATAGAAAAAAAGCCATATTTGCCAATATTTTAACGTAAACAGGAAGTTCATAGTACAAGTGAATCCAAAATGGAGTCGTGGGGATACACTGTAGTAGCCTAGGCCAGGGGTTCCCAAACTTTTCCACGACAAGGCCCCCCAAATACCACTAAGTTCTGGCCAAGGACCCCCTTGATGTGTTATTAAACCCATCGACAATACCACGGCAAATGTAAAAATACATTAAGCTAATCCTAATAATTATTTTAGCCACAAGCACTTTGCGATAGAGCATACAGTGTGTAAAAATTGTATTTGGGGCTTTCTGCTATATGAGAGCTATCACTCTACTATTATTCACAGTCATTATCATGAAAAATATAATGTCCAGATATGCGACACAATATTATAATGACATTGTATAACAACCCTCATAGTAATAGGTATATTTTACATTTTCAAATGTGTTTATTTGTTCCTTTTATTTTTCCTTCCAACTTGCTGAAGCCCCCCTGGCACCCCCTCACGGCCCCGGCCCCCACTTTGAAAACCACTGGCCTAGGCTATAACCCACTAGATACTTGGCCTCTGAGCCATATATTGACTGTATCTGGTGAATGCTTTGCTTGAATGTTACAGGATGCGTACTGTCATTCTTACTGTTACAATTCACAGAAAATTATACATTTTCCTTTCTATTTTTAGATAATGCATCCTAGGATTTTTGTATCACATGTATATAACAAGTGAGGATCATGGCAATACAGAAATACAAACAGCTCTTACTGAAATGTGTCTCATTTTTTCATAAGGATTATTACAAAGCACCGAAATGAAGGTAGGTAATCATGCTGTGACTTCATACACTACAGAATTTTAGTTGTGTATTTCAATGTTTCTTTAACAGTTATTTCAACCGCGGTGGAATTTCATTAGGCTACACTGTAGCTACCATGGAGGTATTGGTAGCTACAAAGTACCCAACCGCGTTTGACCAACTCCGTTTACGGAACAATATATATCTATTTGGTTTCATAGGGGAAGACATTTATTGACGGACATTGCAATCACATTATCATAACACCAGTGATAACACTGTCAGCTGACACAAAGCAGTCCTTGCGAACGAACGGGCAGTATGAATTGATTTAAGACTGTATTTTTAACTCTTAGGATTATAATAGAATATGAATATAATTATCTCTGGGCAGTAAATAGTGAATCTGGCGGCAGCTATCTTACTGCGTCAAAACGGAAGAAATTATTGAGCTAACGTTATAGGTTGGTTGACAGGCAGGTCCCCTATATGAGAGTGCTGGAGACGTCGCTGGCAAGAGAGTCAACTTGATATATATATATATATATATATATTAATTATATTGGTTTATTAACACTCCGGCAACTGACATGTCCGCTAAACCTACTTGTCTTATTGTGGCAAGTGCTGCACCTCAAGGTGAGTAGCGTTTTGCTATCTTAAATACATTGACTATGTTGCAAGCAAGCACCAATGTCTGTGATTCGCCATAATGCTAACCTAAACCTGTTTAGGGTCTAGTACAGTTAAGAGCAAAATTATTCATACCCCTGGCAAATATTGATTTAATGTTGATTTTCTCTTGACCAATATGTTTGTTCTGACTGAAAATGACACATGCCAAAAGGTTGCAAAACAATGTGGGACAAACATGGAATCAAAAAAAGAAGTGTTTTCATCTTTTTTAACAATTTTATGAAAAATGGTATGTCCAAAATTATTCATACCCTTTTCAAATAATCAATAGAATCATCTTTATTTGCACTCGCAGCTCTCAAAATGGTTCATATAATACCTACCAAGCCTCTCATGGCTCCACAATGATTCTAGACTGTACCTTTTTAAGAGCAATCCGGGTTTTGAGTCAGGAAATATTATTTGCCATCACTCTGGCCTTGTGCTCACTTTTTTGACAGATTGAGGTATGGACTCTGGCTCTGACACTCTAGTGTGTTGATATTGTTCTCTGTTAACCATTTCTTGCCTTGTTTGGCTGTATATTTTGGATCATTGTGTGGCTTAATGGTCAAATGCTGCCTATTGGCAGGTCTCTCGGCAGACTGCCTGATCTTTTCCTCCAATATTCTTAATGTAGCCCCTTGTTTTAGTGTTACCGTTTACTTTGAGAAGTTTACCAAGTCCCATTGTCTGAAAAACACCCAAAACTAATACATTTATAGCTACTCTCCACTTTGGATGGTGTTTTGGTGGTTGAAAATTTCACCCCATCCCAAAATGGATCACTTGGTCATCATGGATACTGATCATGGATCACTCTTCTCCAAACATGCACACTTCAGCTTAACCTTTATATGGGTACACCTGGACAAAGAATTTAGCTTTCACTGGATTGTTTTTTGACCCAGGGACATGGCCTAAGATTGGCATAAAAAAGGAAGCATTAAACCCAAATGACGCCATGACTATTTCAATTGTGGGGGTGAGAAAATGATTCTTTTGGGATGTTTTTCAACCAGGGCGACCTAGTGACTTTCTCAGAGTAAACGGTAACACTAAAACAAGAGGCTACATTAAGATTCTAGAGGGAAAGATCAGGCAGTGTGCCGAGAGACCTGACACAATAGGCGGCATTTGACCATTAAATCACACAATGATCCAAAACATACAGCCAAAAAAGGCAAGAAATGGTTAACAGAGAACAATATAAACATTTAGAGTGGCCTAGCCATAGTCCAAACCTCAATCCGTCAAAAAAGTGAGCACGAGGCCAGAGTGATGGCAAATAATCTTTCCTGCCTCAAAACCTGGGTTGCTGCTAAAAGGTGTGGTCTAGAATCATTGTGGAGACATAGAGAGACTTGGTAGGTATTATATGAACCATTTTGAGAGCTGTGAATGCAAATAAAGATGTTTCCAGTTATTGTTAAAAAGGGTATGAATAATTTTAGACACACCATTTTTCATAAACATGTTAAAAAAGACAAAAACACTTCTTTTTTTGATTCCATGCTTCTACCACATTGTCTTACAACCTTTTGTCTTGTGGCAGTGCAATTTTCAGTCAGAAGAAACATAAATCAAGAGAAAATCAACTTTAAATCAGTATTTGCCAGGGGTATGAATAATTTTGTCCTTAACTGTAGGTAGTGCTGGCAAAATACCTAAATCAGCATGTATAGAATATAGAATGTCAACTTCTGTTGTTAGATATAAATATGTATTTATTTATTTATACATAATGTATCATACAAAGACAGCAAGGTAATGTTAATAAATGTACATTATGTGTTTTTCTATGCTTAGAGGTAATTTTTCAGTGACTTTTTTTGTCTTCCCACCAGGGGTGAATGCTCGCTCGTTTCATCAGGCTTTTACGCTGTGCAGCCCTGTGTTTAACCTGCAAACTGCTACTCCTGGGGTGAGGAGCACAGAACTCATTTAACCTTTTAAAGAACAGTTCCAAAATTGGAACACCTCCCCCCAATATTCTAAACCATATTGCCAGAGAATATATTCTATATTCTATAATGGTCAAGAATTTGATGGTAGGCCAAAAGAGGTGGGAACAGTACCCTCTGAAGTAGGCACAGTGCAATTTTGGGGGGGAAAGACAAAATAAGGGCCCGTTCTTAAAGAAGTTAATCAAAGCCAGCCAGGCATAATCATGCGTACATAAGACACCGGTTCCTCTGCAGCTAGGTGCCCTGGCATGAAACAGTCAGTGTGTATTTGTGTAACATGTGTTGTTTGTATTTGGGGAGTCCACTGTATGCCTCAACAGTAACTCATGCATGCATGTGTGTTGTCTTTGCGTTTGTACCAGGGGAAGCCCATTGATTTTGTGGGTGTGGATGAGAGCACAGCACGGTGGGTGCAGGACTTCAGTGTGAAGCCTTACGCCACCCCAGCGAAGCTGGAGTCCATAGACGGTGAGAGACCCCCCACAGAACACACTGCCTGTAATACACTACAGTACAGCACTCTCACTGTAGTCAAGCATACAACACTGGGACAGAAAGAGTCTTCATACACAGTGGCGTGCACAGCACATTTAGAAAAATAACCCCTTAAATGATTACTTCTGCCGGGTTTTGTGGAAATAAAATGGATAGATTGAGATCTGAGAGATACGACAAAAATATGACATAAACATCAACATATTTAAGACATCTTGCTGTGAAAAAAGATACCAATTACCGTACAAAGCATGATTATCACACCTCAGCATGATTATCACACCTCAGCATGAACTGTGTTATTTGACTGAGGGGCCTTATTCAGATATCAGGGGTGAATACCATATGATTGAGGGGTCCTATTAAGACATATCACATATACCCGTGTGAGAGACCCCATATCTCAGTCTTCCTACATGATTATTTTGAGACAGTTCAGGATCCTTTCTTTTCTGTTGTGAGATAGGGGTCAGGGTCTGCAGTGACATGACTGTTTGTGTTATTACTGTAAATCTGAATGCCTTGGCCTCATTGAAAATAGATACAATGTGTAGATGAGAGAACATCAAAATATCAGCTAACTGATCTGCCCCCTGCAGAAATACAGAAAAGGTATTTGGTGACACCCTAGACTCATGTCATGGCACTGACTTTGGGAAAACCTCCCCTAGAGGGCACATGGTATGGAAGACTGTAGGGCACTGCATCTCATTTTACTAGGATTTGTTCCTTTCTATTACAAGGGCACTTCATAGTGCACAGTGCTAATACCATGTCCTAATAGGATCCGGGCGAGCGACTGTCTTGTATGTCTGTCTCCACTGAATCCATTAAATAAGAGGGCACTTCATGGGGCCTGTTGACCCCAGAGTATCCCAGTGCTGTAACTGATCTAGTCTGTGTGTGTGTGTAGGAGCTCGCTACCAGGCCCTGTTGATCCCAGATTGCCCTGGTGCTCTTACTGATCTTGCGCACAGCGGTTCTCTGGCTCGGATCCTCACTCATTTCACCTCCCAACAGAGTAAGACACAGACACACATTCACACACACTTGCTTTTTCTGTTACCCCCTCACATTATGAGATTACTGAAACAATGATACTGTGATATAGACATGTTTGTGTGTGTGTGTGTGTGTGTGTGTGTGTCCAGAGCCAGTGTGTGCCATAGGGCAGGGAGTGTCAGCACTGTGTTGTGCCACTGAGGGGCAGCGATGGCTGTTCAACGGCTACAGCCTCACTGGGGTGAGTCATTACCTCCCGATGACCAGCAGAGGGCAGCAGCATGCTGTAGAGCAGTTTTTCTGGTGGGTCAGGACCCAAAAGTGGGTCGCGGAGCTTATGGTTAAAAATAAATTTAAAAAATCGCCAATTTAAAATGCTACCTTATCAGATCTAATATTGGACCTTTATTTTGATCATTTATTTGTAGCCTGCATCAGTCATTGCCATGGACATAGATAATGTTTATGTGACAGGTCATGTTAGACATAATTTTAGTGGTAAACGCAAGTTGGCTGCTACTCTGAATATTTGAAGTAGGCTAGGATATGGATTCTCTTAAATTGAGGACAAAATAGGACAGAAACCCCAGTGTGTGGTGTGCAGTAGATGGCTGGCACATGAGCGCATGAAACCATCAAAACTACAATGCCACATGGAAACAAGGCACCTCTGTCAAAGTGATACCTGTCGAGTACTTTGAAAGGTGACATCAAGAGTTGAAGACTTCACAAATGTAATGCCAAACATCCGCATGTTCTCAACAAGTAGGCCTACAGGCACTTTGCGTGTCTTACCATGTAGCTCACCATATCCGTTTGAACGCTAAAAAACTATATGGGTCGTGACTATGAACATGGGAAATTGTGGGTGCCAAAGCCAGAGCAGTTAAGAACCACTGCTGTAGAGTTCCTCTTTGTTTTAGATCAGTGTTTCTCAAACTTTTTCAGACCAAGGACCACTTAACCAATAAAAAAAACCCTCACGGACCACCTAGCTAATAAAAGAGTAGACCTACTTTAACAGTATATTACACAATAGGCCTACTCACTGAACCACCTTGCTTATTGTCTTTTTACCTTGCTTATTATGTCAGAGGATTCATATGATTTAAACTGGCATATCTTACATAGACAGTGTTGCAGAACTGTTTGGATTTACATTAAGGATCAACATATTGCAAACAACTCATCTATATTATATTTTACCACGTCTGCTTGTGGACTACTTGGGATAGCTTTGTGGGGCAGCCGTGGCCTACTAACCTGACTCTCGCCAGATGAATTTCGTTCCGCTTAGCTTCACTCACATCCATCTGGGACCTCTTCCGTTGAGATTTTATGGTAGAGCCAATCAGGACGCAGGGCGGGAGTTTCATTGATGTGACATAGCGTAGAAGCGACTGTGAGACTGTTATCAGCGTCACAGGTTGGCTTCGATGTGAGTGGTTGAAGTAGCACATCAATAGATGATGGACAAGTGGCTTATCCAATCATATGCAAGCATTTTTTGATTAGGCCCAGCCTTCTGAAGCAACACTTCAATGGATTGATCCCAGATGGATGAGTGGGGCTAGGCGGAACGAAATTCATCTGGCGAGAGTCAGGTTAGTGTCCTATTTGGTTAGTGCTTCGGACTTGTAACCGGAGGGTTGCCGGTTCGAACCCCGACCAGTAGGCACGGCTGAAGTGCCCTTGAGCAAGGCACCTAACCCCTCACTGCTCCCCGAGCGCCGCTGTTGTTGCAGGCAGCTCACTGCAACGGGATTAGTGTGTGCTTCACCTCACTGTGTGCCGAGTGTGTTTCACTAATTCACGGATTGGGATAAATGCAGAGACCAAATTTCCCTCATGGGATCAAAAGAGTATATATACTTATATATATATATATATATATATATACCACCCGGACCACACTTTGAGAAACACTGGTCTACTGTAGATGATTGACCTGCCTGTCTCTCACTTGGTTGAAAACTGAGATGTCATTAGTAAATAGGAAATCTATATTTATGGATGTCTAAATAACCACTCAGTGTTGATGTAATCTCTTCTAGCCTTCCGTCTTTGAGCTTGTTCGCTCCCCAGACTTTGCCAACCTGCCCCTCATTGTAGAAGACTTTGTGAAGGACAGTGGGGGCTCCTACACAGGTAAGGGAGGGACTCAACTCAATGAGGTGTAGTAGGCTATAACTGCTGCAGTGTTGCAAGGAATCTAATAGCCTCCTCGTTATTTATTTTTGTATAGGTAAAAGGCAGGGAATTTGTTATCGGTTCCCATCATTTTTAATTGCTCAAGTTGGATACAAATTTCTCCTTATGCCTCAAATAAATTGTAGTTCATTAGGAAGAGGAACTTTTTAAAGTTTTGTTTTCAGCTTTGTTACTATGGAAACCTGAGTCAGCTCTGTGTTGCTAAAGCCAGTGACCTGTAAAACATTTCTGAAGTTAATACACCGCCACTAGCAAATATGTTGTCAGTTTCAGACGCAGGGCTTCAAAAAAGGAGCATTTCAGTTAATCAGAGGTGTTTAAAGAAATATTCAAAGGCATTATATAATATATATTTACAAGTAGATATTAAATGGCCTACACCATTTATGGCTGAATTCAGACACAGTACCTGAGAACTAGGCTATAAGCCCTGCAGATGTTAGTTCTTGTCCCCACACCCACTCAGCCTATACTGATCACTCTCATCACTTTACCTTGTTTCCATAGCGAGCCAAGAGAATGCTTTGCACGTAGTTCTGGACAGGCACCTGGTGACCGGTCAGAATCTCCAGTCCACCACTGCAGCCATCCACAACCTCATCCTCCTGTGCAATAGCGGACGCTAACGCTAGCTTGCGCCCGCCAGACTCAGTACAGCACAGCGGATTCAGACAGGACCAATCGCACACCGATATGAGGACCAATTTTGTCATGTTTGGACATTGTCACGTATTCCACAGTATTGTAGTTATGATTCCTTATTAGGTGGAATTGTTGAATCAGCATATTACGATGCTGTTGGCAGTTTTTCTTCAGTGAGTGAAAGCGATTCTAGACTGTTGATGATTTATGGTTGCGTTGTATTAGTCATATTCAAAACACTCCAAAAGACACAAGAAACATACATTGCACAGCCATACCGTGGACCATCTTTATACTATTCCTCATGGTGCATTATTTATCTAGAAGAAAACTGCCAACTGTATCTTTAAATGAAAAGAGAGAGAAAGGTTTCCAACCATTCTTCTGTTAAGTGCCTGAAAGATACATATTTGGCGTAGCTGAGTAAATGGTGTAAAACCGCAAAGAAAGGTATGACATGACCATTTCACAGGAAACCATGTGATGACCAGCTTCCTTTTGAGCTAATAGTATCGTTAAAAGCCTTACATTCACTAACCATCACGCTATGTGTCACCCAGTACCCCACCCAGTGTCATCAAGTTATGTGTGTTTGCCACCTAAATACATGTGCTCTCATTTCCTCCATGTTCACAGTATTACACTGTATGTAAAACATTGATTTTTATTCAAATGAATAAAAATGAACATGACCATCCTGATGTATGACTTGTTTCCAAGGTAACCATAGATATTGGAACATGATTGGCTGAGCTGTCCGGAACAACTCCTACTCAAAATTACATCTTTCCTCTAACAGCACTGGATGTGATGTGAGGGTTATTTGCAATCGGTATGCTCCAGCTCTGAAGGAAAATAACTTCCTGGATGACCCAGCTGCTGTTTTATTACCATGCTTTGTGAGGGTGATGACAACACATAATATCTGTATCCAAGTCTTGATTTCTTATTGTCCTTCATGGAAGCTATCAAGTTGGCCTCCCTGACAGCTAGGGTGCCGTGGTAATCCCTGAACAATCTCTCTCTCTCTCTCTCTCACACACACACACACACACACACACACACACACACACACACCACTAACGTGTGTTTGGTCCCTGTACCACTGATCAAAGGAGGTCGTAGAAGTAGTCCAGGCCTTGGCCAAGCTCCCACATGGAGATGCCAGTGCCCAGCTCGGTGGCCAGCTTCACTCTGAGATGAAAAGACTGAGAAGGGAGGAGAGGGATGTGAGAAAAGGAAAGAAAGAGAAAATGGAATCCTCTTCTACATGACCTGGCATCCTTAGGACACTTCCTTTGTACATCCGATGAGGTTGATGAGGCTACATTAATCATAAGCCTTCTACTAGTGAAGACTACTCACATAAGATACATAATGGAGTTCACACCTTCCTGCAGCTACAGTATGCCACAATCGCAATTCGCAATCTCTAACTCTCAATCTTGCACTATCTTTCTCTTCACCAAGAATAATGGAGAAGTTCCCTTTAGTGTATACATTTTCTTAAATGAGTGTTTCTCTTACCTTCAGTGTTGGGTAGTAGACCACATGTTTGACCCCGTTACTGCTAAAATGTGAAGAATAAAAAAAACGAGCAGGTCAGGTCAGATTCTCTCTGTCACTCACACACACACACACACACACCTCTCTCTCACACGCACACACAAATAAACACACACCTCTTGTAGTTGAAGTAATGCTCTCCTGCCTGTTCGTCCCACTGGATTTTCGGTCGGATTTCTCTGAGCAGCTCAATGTATCTGTAGAAGTACATTCAGACAGACAGTTATCAGAGATGATTTGAGGATGTCAATATGAGCAGCTCAATGTATCTGTAGAAGTACATTCAGACAGAGAGTTTTCAGAGATGATTTGAGGATGTCAATAGAGCTGACATGCAAAGTTGTAAAAATGTAGAACTCCATTTTAGGTGACAGCTGTTAAAACTCCCACTACCGCAACTATGTGTGTCTGTATGTGACTAACTGTCCTCCCTGAGTGTGCATGCATGTGTGTGTGCTTGTGTGAGTGTGTGTGTGTATGTATGTATGTATGTATGTGTGTGTATGTGTGTGTGCTTGTGTGAGTGTGTGTGTGTGTATGTATGTATGTATGTATGTGTGTGTGTATGTGTGTGTGTGTGTGTGTGTGTATGTATGTATGTATGTATGTATGTATGTATGTATGTATGTATGTATGTATAGTAAGGAAAATAAGTATTGAACATGTCAACATTTTTTTCAGTAAGTATACTTCCAGTGAGGCTATTCGCATGAAATTTTCTACAGACATTAGTATTAACTTAGGTAATCCACACATATTTAAAAATCCAAACATTAATGTCCCTAAGTAGAGTTATGAGTAAAAAAGTGGAGTGCCACAGGAAAAAAGTACTGAACACGCCTACTGAAACCCTTTATTTGTAATGAGAGCTTCAAGGCATTTCCTCTATGACGAAACTAATCAGTCGCAGTATTCAGGTGTAATTTTGGTTCAGGTGCCCATTCTTTTAAACAGATAGTCTTCTAATATTGAAGATTCCAGGGGTCCCTCTTGTAAATCCTGATCTTTAGGTAACTTCCAAAACTGTTAAATTGGATTTAAGTCAGGGCCTTGATTTCCTTTCTCTGAAAGCAATTGAGAGTTTCCTTTGCTGAATGCTTTGGATCATTGTCCTGCTGGAAGGTCTAGCCATGTCTCATCCTCATTGTCCTGGTGGATGGCAAGATTCTCCCAGAAAAAATGGCTCCATTCATCATTTCTTCAACTGTATGAAGTCTGCCAGTATGAGATGAAAAACAGCCCCACACCGTGATGCCTCCACCTCCAAACTTCACTGTTGGTATGGTATTTTTAGGGTGATGCACAGTGCCATTTCTCCTCCAAATATGGTGTGTAGTATGACATCCAAAGAGTTAAATTTTGCTCTCACCGGACCAGAATACATTCTCTCAGTATTTCATAGGCTTGTCCAAATGTTGTGTAGCAAACTTTCAATGAGCTTCGACATGTTTTTCTTCAGTAATAGAGTCATGCGGGGTGAGCGTGCATAGAGGCCATGGTGGTGGAGTGCATTACCTACAGTATTTTCTCTGTAACAATTGAACCTGCTGCCTCCAAGAGTGGTCCTTAGGCTACACATCTGACTATCCTTCTGACTTCCTGGTCAGAAATCTTGTGAGGAGATCCTGTGCATGGCCGATTGATGATGCAGTGATGTTCCTTCCACTTGCAGATAATGGCTCCAATACTGCTTACTGGATGATTCTGAAGTTTTGAAATGCATCTGTAACCAGTTCCATTGATATGTTTTGCAACAATAATGTTGCAAAGGTCTTGGAAGAGCTCTTTGCTTTTACCCATCATGAAATGTTTCTTGTGTGACACCTTGGTAACAAAAAACCTTTTTATAGCTCATCAATATGTACTAACCCAGCTTACATTAATTTGCACTGATAGGAGGGATAATTACTCTAACTATGTATAGATTCCAGCTCATTCCTTGCCTTTGTGTACTGCTTTTTCTTAGCGTGTTCAATACTTTTTTGTACCATTCCACTTTTTTACTCATAACTCTACTTATGAACATTAATGTTTAGATTTTTTTTATATGTGTGGATTACCTAAGTTAATACTGTCTGGTGTCAAATGTCTGGTGAAAATTTCATGCAAATAGCCTCACTGGAAGTATACTTACTGAATTTTTTTTGACATGACCCTCCTTATTTTCCCCGCTGTATGTATGTATGTATGTATGTATGTATGTCTGTATAAATGTATGAGACTAACCCCCACCCTAATTGTGTGTGTGTGTGTGTGTGTGTGTAGGAATGAGAGAGAGACTAACCGGTTCCCCAGCAGTGGTTCTGCTCCGCCCTGTGTAGAGAAGTCCAGGCCATAAAGGTTTAAGCCCAGCAGAATCTTCTGTCTCCACTGGTTGTGCGGGTCCAGCTGCAGCACACAGTCCTGCATCCAGTGCAGTGGAGCACTGGGGCCCGGCCTGCCTCAAAGCACACAGGGGAGGAGAGGAGAGTGAGTGTGTGTGAGTGAGTGAATGAATGAATGAGACCCTTTCTGAAACGAGTGACTTGGCCCTCTCCCTAGCCACTTACACCTCGTTTGCACGCTCACACGGAGGGTCCGCCATATGAAGGGCCATCCCAAACAAATTACTGTTAAGTGCTAGTGTGTTATAAAGCCTTCAACGCCAAGTGAACACCGATGGTCACTTGTCGAGGGTGTGTGCCAATTAATACCGCTTGTCATGGAGGATGTTTCAAATTGTTAGTTCCGCGTGAGTAGGCCATGCCTGTAAACAAATCCATGGTGATTACCAGCTTCCGCCAGGGAGAGTGTAGATCGTCCCAAAGCTGAGTGCAGTATTACAACCCTATGTGCTAAGGGAATTTAATTTAGCTGCAAAGGTGCTTCCCACCCGCATTCACTCGGTAATCGAGGGGGAGTGGGTAGGGATTCATTTCAGAAAGGGCCTGAATGTGAGTGCGTGAGTAATAGAGTTGGAGTGTGTGTGTGTGTCTTACCTGTCGGGGCTAGAGTAGTCATATGTCATAAGGCTGAAGCCGTCCACCACAGGGGCCAACTTCTCAAACTCCTCCCTCCCAAACATTCCTGGCTGGCCTGACCTGTTGACACACACACACACAATATACAGCATCCTTTGACTGAAGATGTGATTCTAAATATATGCAAAGAATGAACATGAGCATTACTATGTATGTACCAAAGACCATAGTGTGACCCATATTTAAGTGCATAAGCAAAATAGGCAGAGTGTTAGCCTGGGTGAACCCAGACAAACCTGTTAACAAATTTGAATTTGCTCTGCAGGTCCCGTCTGGAAAGGATCCCGTTGACGCCTTTTCCAAACTTCCGGTTTTCCAGGGGCATAACCAGCAGAGAAATTACATCTTACCAAAGAAAATACACATTCCTGGGTTTTTGGTGATTCAAAAGCAGATATCAATGGGCTCTTTTCCAGACCGACCTGCAGAGCCAATTCAAATTGGCTAACAGGTTTGTCTGGGTTCACTCAGGCTAGCAGTGTCTCTGAGTGTATCTGGAAGTGCGAGTTTTACCCTGGAGCCACAGCAGGTGGGATGACCAGCACACAGGTCAGCTTCCCAGCCTGCAGAGCCTCACACAGGTGTGTAATCAGGTGCACCAGCTCTCTGTGACACACAGACACACACACACACACACACACACACACTCGCACACACACACACGCACAAACATTAACAAAATCCTGCCGATGGGGCAGCAGAATGTTCCCTTTGAGGTTGCTTCACCAGGTGCATAAGAATCGAATAAGAGTAGAAAAAGATAACTTTAGAAATATTTTGTGTGAAAAACCATTGTGCATGGAGATAGGATTTGCACGTGTAAGTCCGTTTTGTGGCTGTATAAATATTGTGCATGTGTGGAAATGTTTTGTATTTATACATACATAATTTGCAATGTTGCATGAATTGACAAATATTTCTACAGCTAAAAAATTCTTTGCACACATATATAGAATTTTACACAGCTGCAAACCTTTATTTGTATTACACATGTTAACATTATTTCACAAACTCTAAATATGAATGACCCATGTTTCATACAGTAACACAAATACTGTATGTCCACACAGACACACATGTACTCACTTCCTCTGGTTTCCTCCTAGCTGACTCCACAGCTCCAGCGTAAAGCCATCAAAATGTTCTGCCTGCAAAGTCAAAAAATATAAATAACATTATTCCTAAGCTTTCACCCCTATGTTTTCAGCTATCATCCCTATAATAATAATAATAATAATTTTTATTTGTATAGCACCTTCCATACACAGAATGTAGCTCAAAGTGCTTTACATTTGGAGCATTTAGCACAGTGATAGAGAACAAATTGTAATAATACAAACAAACAAAACAACAAATAAAACAGAGATTTAGAATGAAGTACAAATGAGAATTCACAAGATGGTAAGGAGATAGATACAACAACACATACAATACAACTAATGCAATGAAAATAGGAAGAACCTGTGAATACCAACAGTAGCATGTAAAATAATGTGAAGAAATAGGCTACAAGATAAAAGTGAGTTAACTAAAAGCGTTCATATACAGGTATGTTTTCAAGTCTTTTATGAAGATGTTTACAAAATTGCCTGTTTGATGTATAAAGGCAGGGTGTTCCATAGCTTCGATGCATAATGGATAAAAGCAGCTTCTCTGCTTTTCTTGTGGAGCACTTTGCTTTGCTATGCTTTCATGTATATATAATCACTATACTATCAGCATCGCCATCATATAATATGTCTGTATAAAACACTTATTCCTTCATACAGTTCTCATTTTACAAACAGCCCAACTAAGTCCACAATGTGTCTAGACATATGTAACCGGACATATGTTTATCCTCAAGAAACCCACAGGAACCCTTAAAACAGGAGCCAAACAGTTCACTCCTCAGCAAGCCTTTACACAGGACCAAAGGGTTCTGTCTTCACACACCTGCAGAAACCATTTACTCAAAACCAAATGTTTCTGTCTTTATACACCTACAGGAACTATTTATATAGGAACCAAACGGTTCTCAGACACCCACCTTCCCCACCTCCACCACCTCTCTGCCCAGCTCCTCAATCTCATCCTCACTGTCCAGCACACTCATGTAGTCCTGGTAGGACCAGCCGTCAAACAGCAGACGAGGCACTGGGACAGAGAGGGAGGGAGGGAGAGAGAGAGGGAGGGAGAGAGAGAGAGGGAGAAAGATTAATAATTTGTGCATGACAACTGAAAATACGAGTAACTTATTTCTTTTCTCACGTCTGGAGTTCGACCTCAGAGTATTCCACTACAGCCATACTCACATATTCTGTTCTTTTTGTTGGCTTTTCGAACAGCTTTAACCCAACCTGAAACCCAGAAAAAGAACAGTGGAAATGAGGCCAGTGAGAAAGTAAAAATATAACTGGATGAAGTGTATAGTCTAGGCCTAGGGGATGAAACCACAGCTGGATTCAGGAGCACTTGAGTCTACAGTAGAATAAAGTGCAAAGACTTGCATGTAGTGTAGCTAAGAGTAGTAGAGAAAAATAGTGTATCTGTGTGTGTGTACGTACCAGGGTCATGGTCATGAAGGCCGGTGATGTGGAAGCTCTCAGGACCTCTACGTCGGAGCTGAAGCCACACCGGAGACACCGAAGTCAGTTTGGGACCAAAGAGCTTAGCAATGTCGTAACCATGGGAATTCCACTGAGAGTTTAAGAGATAGAGAGAGAGAGAAGCAGGGCATCACATCAACACTCTCTTCAAGACCTATCACTCCAATGACATAGTAAAAGCACCCAAATGTCAAATGTGTGCACGCACACACACACACGCACACACACGCACACACACACACCATAACTTGCCTTCAATCAAATTGTGTTCCCTATCTGTGTGTGGACTCACTGGGGTGATGTAACCTAGAACTGATCCTTGGAACTGGCGTTTGGCTACATCCTGAGGACAGAACCTCCTCTCCTCTCGGACAATGTCTCTCCACTGAGGGTCGTTCACGATGAGACCTCGCTCCAGAACCGGTCGGTCAGCTACTGAAGTCTGAAACACACATGGAGTGAGAGAGAACAGTCAGACACTCAGATCCTATTTTAAAGTGACATTCACACACAAAATCAAACCAATCAAGTTTAAAACTCACCTCTGTGTTTTGTGCTTTAGAGGCCCTTTTGCCATCTGTTTTGGATAAGGTGGCACCGACCAGCGACGAGGATGTGTAGTACACAATTATTAACGTTAATATTGCTCTCATTTCAACTCCTGTTCAAAAGAGACGTGTACAGTATATCTCATTTACCTGCACATTTACATATGCCTCAGCTAACATGCAGACAGGCGATAGGACAGGATCCCTTTGGTAACGCTAGTCTAGTGAACAACCACAATGGCAGAAGACACTATCTGGAGGCTCAGCTAACAGTGAGTACATTTGCGGAAAAGGTATGCATTCTAAATAGATACAAGGTACAGTAATGCTCAAGAAAGCCTGTCAAGAGATAATTCACCGATTTTTTTCGCCAGTGAAACAACATGATAAATTGTCCATCTTGCTATTGGGTCGACCAGTTTTACAATTTCTATGTCCTATCTACTGTCAGATAAAATGTATCCTCCTAACCATAGACTGTAACGTTATAAAGAAGATCCCAAAATGAGTTAGCTAGCCAGGCAAGTTAGCATCAAGTTGGCCATGTACGCGAGATATCAATGACGAACATCACAATGAGTTTGTACCTTTACACCTGCACCATACAAGTAGATCTTAACAACTTACCTGATGTTGTCGTCCCTGAGATATCTGTTGTAAGGAACCGTACACAATCTACTACAATGATACGGTACCATCACCGTCAGCAAGCAGCTCATGCAACTTGCCAATCGTAGAAGGCCACGTGACCAAAATGTCAAATTCGACTTCCGGAGTGCATTGCTACAGCAGCAGTTCGCAGAATAAAATATCAGATGTCAATACGCCGCGTCTTTGCTTGGAGCTACAGCACAAAACCACAACCGTGTTCATGAAAAAAGGATTAGATAATAAACCCTCCTATGAAACTTTTTTAGCAGAGCATCCAGGGCTGTAGTGGAGGCTAAACGCAAGTAAACGCAGTTTATCCACCTCTGAAATTTCAGAAATAGAGTTTATCTACAAATCCGATACCGCATGGCCCAATAGTCCACCTCACCATGATCACAGAATTCATATTTTACCCACCTTTTATTTTACCACCCCTGAGAGCATCCCATATCAATCATATTTCCTTTCAGCAGAGTATATGAAGGCCTAGCCTACGCTATTTGCAGCAGGTGGGATCAGGGGTGTAGCTAGTGGTAGATGTACAGTACGGCAGAGCGGTACAAAATATGACCACCGCCCAGTCCTGCACATTCTCTCAGCAAAAATAAATCGCACTAGTCAATATGTCTCCACCCCCTATATTCTTGCAACTTTTGTGTATGTTAATGAGTGTGTGCATGTGTGCGTTTGCTTTTGTGTATGTGTGCTTCTCTCTCTGTGTGCGTGTGTGTGCACGTGTCGGCTTGCCTGCATGTGTGTGTGTTCGCTTGTGAGTGGGGGTAATGGTGTGTGTGTGTGTTTTTATGTGTGTGTGTGTGTGTGCATGTTTGTGTGTGCATGTGTGCGTGTACGTGTTTTTGTTTAATGTGTGCGTGTGAGAGAGTCTGTGCGTGCGTGCCTGTGTGTGTGCATGTGAGTGCGTCATGTGTACATATGCCTGCATGTCTACTGTGTAGTCTGGACCAAACATTGTAAAAGGCCTCAGAAAAGAGGCAGTAGGCATTTTTGAGGAAAAGTTGTTATACAGCATTTTTTAGGTCCCAAGTTTCTCAGAATTTTCCTTCAACAATGGATGCCTTGCTCTCAGGCGAGAAAATACTGGTACATAGGGTAAAAATGTAAACCTTTATGGATCACCACAAAACTTTCCCAGTTTGTCACGTACATTAAAACAAGTATTTTTTTGAACAAGTTTTCTGAAATATAATGTTTAAATATGCAAATGAGGCTTAATCTACTGAAATATGTGCTAATATGCAAATTTACAAACTTGACATGTACACATTGGCTGAAGCATCAATTGTAATTTTGAGGAAAAATTGTTAATTGTCAGGTCCCCAGTTTCTCTGAATTTTAATTTAAAAATGGATGCCTTGCTCTCAGGCGAGAAATACTGGTAGATAGAATAGCTTTGTAGAAGATCTTGTGACATTGCTTTCTACTGAAGAATTCAAAGGGATCACAGAAGCCTTTGTTGCAGCTAACACTAACCCAAACTTCAGGTTTTGGTGGGGCTACATGCAGATGGTATATATTCTTCTTTCATTCATTCATGCACAGAGGGATGGAATCTGGGATCTGCACCTTTGTGCATTCCAGAAATTGTTGCCCTTTTTCATGCGGTATAACCACATTAATTATGCACGGTGGGGCACTATCTACCTAAATGAAATGCACCTGAACCGGTAAAAACGGAGTTTGATGCCGGAAATTTTGTAGTCAAATGCTCTTTACACCGTTTCAACCAAGTGGACCCGGATCATAGTCAAGAGTGGCTAGGGTGTATTGGAAAGAAAGGCGGAGGCATTGTTGGAATCACAAAGACATCTTCAGCACTCAGTAGATGGGCTCTGTCTTTCAACCTCCGATCCAGTCTTGCACATGACACTAAAGTTGCTTTTGGCCAGGGACCAGATGATAACTACATCCATAGTGAAACGACAAAAGGCAGAATGAAACAGGACAATGCAGATGAAGATGTTTTGCTTGCAGTCTTGCAGAGGTTTGACCTTTTCTCTGCCAACCTGTCCCAGACCCTGCAAAACTTTGCAAACAAAGACTTGGCCACGCAGGATATTGAAAGCGAGCTGTTGACAGCACCACAGAAAGGTCAAAGTCAATTAGATACATTTGTTGGTGAGAGGCTGGGGGTTATTTGACGTTTGCGTCTTTGTTTGAAGTTAAGAAGTCAGATCCAAAAACTGGAAAGGTGAAAACTGTCAAGGCAGACCGAAACATTCTGCAACGCCTCATTGCTGCATATGATGGGCACCCAGTCAATCTTCAAGCATTATGATGCATGAACTATTTGTTGTGCCCTTGTCTCTGGCAGATGTAAATGGACAGCTTCGTTCAGGTTCAAAGGCAGTGTTTACTAAGATTCTAGCTGCTGGCATTCCATGTCCGTACCAACTTGATAACAGAGACCTTCGGGATGAACCAATGCTCATCATTGATGGTCAAGCTCTGGTCATTGCCATTGGAAAACCACAGGCAGGAAAGAGTTTTGGGGACCTTGCTGATGTTTTTGTGGAATCTGTTCTCAGAAGTGGAGCACAATTCCAGCGAATTGATGTTTTGTTTGATCGCTACCACACATATTCTATCAAAAGTGGAACACGAAAGTATACGGAGCCCTAGAGGTGTCATCGCAAAATGTTTTGCATGTTGAGAGAATGTGCGCTCGTTTTACTACATTGTGCGCTCGTTTTACTAAATTGTGCTCTCGTTTTACTATATTGTGCACTCGTTTTACTAAATCGTACGCTCGTTTTACTAAATTGTGCTCTCGGTTTACTAAATAGTGTGCACAATTTACTATATTGTGCTCTCGTTTTACTATAGTGTGTGCTCATTTTACTAAATCGAGCTCTCATTTTAAGCATACTAAAAACAAGGGCACAATTTATTAAACGAGTGCACTATTTACTAAAACGAGCGCACGGTTTACTAAGACGAGGGCACGATTTATTAAAACGAGAGCACAAGTTGTGAACATGGTTATAGAACATTGTGTGCACGATCTACTTAAACGTGGCCACAATTTGTAAAACGTGCACTCAATATTGTCTTGACACATGTAAACATGAGCACGTTATAGTATATTCGAGATATCGATCTACTAAAACGCACCCACGAATAATTAAAACGTGGGCTCGAAGAAATTAAATTGTGTGCACAAAAATGTAGTGTGGTGTCAAGGTGTATCCCCTGGAATGACGTCGGGAGCAGAGCCATACAAAAAGAGAGTTGCGACACTCTTTGAAGTCGCCGCCACGCGGTCACGTACACTTCAACAGTTCCAAACAGCTCTTTGCGTGTAGTGTTATTTCAATGGGATAGACAGCAGCAAGTGCGTTATTGGACGGAAAACATTACAACAAAACAAAAACGAGTGTTATTACGTGTTAGCATGCTTACATTATAGTGTCAATTACATATTGCGAGTATTGGTCTGCAACATCGATCTAAAATATGTTCTTTGATAGTTCTAACATTGGACGTTTGTTTCCTTGCTGGACATAAGCTGTTATTGGATTCCTGCATTTGCCTGTATCACGCTACATATACTTTACTTACATTGTCAAAATGTAGGCTATGCATTTTGTATCCCTTTGTGTGTGGACATTAGATCCAGTGTCCTTCTCAGTTCGTTTGGTGAGATGAAGGTGCCCAGACCCCCAATCTACAGCTTTGATCATTGTAAGACTAGCAATAAACATCTATCAAATATATAAATAGCATTCAGTAGCCTAACAGCTTACATTTTAAAAGTTTCATCAATGCATTAAATCTGTTCAGTTCTTTTAGAGAAATAGCCTAAAGGTGGCCTTGGTAGTAACATTTTAAGACTAGCCATAAACATGTCAAAAACACATATGCTAAATAAGAATCAATAACAACTTAAATGTGAAAAGTTTGATCAATACTGCAAGACACCCACTGTTTCAATAACACACTAAGCAATAAGCAATCAACTGTTTCAATAAAATACTTATAGCCTAACTTATATTTCAGCCGCCTGGTGAGACTACAGCATGAAAAGGATGACTGATGTTAGATTTTCAATAGAATTTTTATTAAGTTTTCAATATGTGTTTAAAACAAGAACAAGAACAAATGCAAAAAAGACTGGGAGGAAGGTATGGTGACACTGCAACATAAAAAGGAGGTCTGACACTAATTTAGGTTTCCAAAAAATAAAAAGATTTCAGTATCCAAAGTTTAAACAACAATTGTGTGTGAACTACACAAAAGACACAATGTGGAAGGGATGGATAGCTCTCCATATACTCTGTACACCTCTAAGAGGGACATGGTGACATTCTTGAATTTCCCCTTGGGGATCAATAAAGTATCTATCTATCTATCTATCTATCTATGTATCTGGTAAGGAGGATGCAACACATTTGGCTGGAGTCAGGAGTGTTATGGGAGGTGTGGAAGATGCTGGATCAACACAACTCCCTTTGTGTAAGGGCCCCATTGTGTGGACCTCAAACATAAAAAATGATCTTATCTGACCATTCCAGTCATATATCGCACACCTTTCTTTTACTCTGCATCCTTGGTCCTGGATAAGCAGAACAGGCACAGTGGAGAATAGAGGGAGAGAACAGAGCAGGTAACACTCCGTGTATACTTGGGACAACACATTAAGTAAGTAACAGAAACCTAAGCAAGAGGCCAGCAAGAGTTTTACATAGGCTACCCATACACAGCCAACTATTTGCAAGGCTGGTTGGGGGTGCCACAAGTCCACACAACAACTATAACAATAACAACATGAAGAATGTTGGGAATTACTTTCAGAGTGATCTATGCCCTATTAACCTGACTACACTTTTCAGTTATCCAAAAAAAATACATTTGTCCTACTTACAAAGATCACTGACCTAATGAAAGGCAATGCCCTCGTGTCACGTCAGTCACTTCCATGGAAACTTCGCTATGTATTTGACAAATTACTTGACAGACAAAGCAATCAAAACTAGACTGCATTTCCGGCGGGAACTGCAAAAGTGTGCTTGCCCTGGTCCGGTCACCAACGTGAGCAGACAGTGGCATACGCTATGCTGAACCTGGCTTGATCCAAGCATTGTAACAGTGCCTTTCAGTGTTGGAGCAGTATCAATACCGCAAAAGCTCTAGGAGAGGGCTATTCAACTATTGGCTTGCGGGGTGAATGCGGTTCGTTGGATTTTACCTGTGGCCTGCCTTTGAATTTAGCTTCTATGACTAAGATCAAATCCATAAAATAAAACAACAGCAGTGATTGGCTGCAAAAATAAATAATGTCACGCGTCTTGCACCTCTCAAACTGGGCTATCAGGTAACCTAGAAGAATTGAAATTATGAAATATGACTAAGGAATTCAAATGCTGCTTGTTTGTCAGGATACTTTTTCACTGATTTATTTTAAAAATATGAGCTATGAGTGTGAATGTTATATATTCCATCCCCTAATTCTGTTTTACTGTTTTTTTTTACAAATAATCTATATGGATTTGCTCTATGAAAGACCTTATGTCTGTTTAGGATTGTTTTGAGAGCCTATTGATGTATCTCAGAATAAAGTAATGTTCACAACATTAGTGATGTTTTTTTTTGTGTGTGAATGTATTTTACTTAACTCATTGAATGTAGCTGAATACTCATGAACGCATGTCTCTAATAGCCACAATAGGAGTAATTTTAGCAACACCGTATTTTGTGTGGCCCATAACGACCCAGTGGATCATGAAAACGTGCCATAATTCACATTCCTTGCTTGATGTTGGTACATTAATCCCATTCAGATTGCCACTTATCTGTGATGTAAGAGTTCAGTATAGGTTTAAGGTCTGGGGCACGGATTTGACATTCTGTGACTTCTTCATTGAGGGCTTGCTTAGCAGCACTGTCCGCTTTCTCATTTCCCCTCAGACCAACATGGCCTGGGACCCAGCAAAAAACTACACTGAAGTTCTGGTTCTTTAGACGTTCAGCTTTGGTTGTACTTTTTGCGTGACATTAAAGCCTACTGGAAAGATTTTTAATTGCAATTTAATTTAATTCAATTTACTTTTACGATTAAATAAAATTAATTTATCCCTCTCACCCATAGTTTTCTATTTATTTACAAATGTACATAGGCCTACTGTACATTTATACATAGTTATTCTACTGATCTTTATACTATTCATCCTGCACATAGACTTATTCTTACTACTCTTATGATGTTGTTTCTGCACCATGACACTGTTTCCACACTGTACATAGCTGTATGTTATGTACATATCTGTTATATATTTGTCATATTGAATATCCATAATTATTCTGTTTTATTATATTCTGTTAATACACTGCATATATCTATATTATTATTTCTACTATTATACTGTTACTGCTTCATCTACATACATTATTCTACTTATTGTATGAGGTAACTGCTAATACACTGCACAAATTTATATTTAATTCATATTACTCTAAACCACCTTCTGTAAATCAACTGTATACTACTGTCTACATTGCACTATATTTCTTGACCTGTCTCTGTATATTTCATCACCTTTCTATACTTTGCATCACATTGAATGCATACTGTAGGCCAGCGGTCCCCAACCACCGGGCCGCAGGACATTCCTAACCGGGTAGCCTACGACATGAGTTTAAAAAAAAAATGCATGCAAACTAAACTAAATTTAATTCGCAATAATGTCACGTTTTTACATGGCATAGGCCTATATGCAGTTGTTTGATTGCAAGCATGTTTGCATTTTGCAAGGTCTATTTTCTTACGTCTGTCTGTCCCGCCTTCAACACTTTTACATATTGCCTTCAGCGCTGCGCAGCCTCAGGTCAGCTCACTTCACTTGATCAGTTCTTGGCGAACGGTAGTGTCACACGAAGTTAGCTAAACTGCTAGAATGAGCAACAAAAAACAAGCATCTTTAGCAGGTCACTGGCCAGAGTGTTTGAGTTGCGAGAGCAGAAAAAAAGTCACCGTTAGCTGCACATTTTAGTGATGAGGACTGGGTGTCAAAACTCGCTTACCTGTGTGACATATTCTGGTTGCTTAATGACCTCAACCTGTCACTCCAGGGGAGAATGACGACTGTCTTTAAACTGGCAGATAAAGTCGCTGCATTTAAAGCCAAGCTTGATTTGTAGGGACGACGAGTGGACCGGGGTGTATTTGATATGTTCCAAAAAGTAGTGGGGGTTTTGGGAGAGAGTGAGGCAGGGCCCTTTCTCTCGCAGCTGGTGCGCGATCACCTTGTTGTGCTCTCAAATGAGTTTGAGCGTTACTTCCCATCCTTCAAAGATTCACGGCAAACCAATGAGTGGGTCCGCAACCCATTTGTCAATATCCTAACTTGTCAGCGCAGGAGGAAGAGCAGTTGATCGAAATTGCAAATGACGGTGGTCTTAAGAGTGTGTATCAGGAAACCTCTCTGGCGGGTTTTTGGATCAAAACCAAAGCAGAATATCCCGAGTGGTTTCCCACCACGTATCTATGCGAGGCCGGGTTTTCGGCAATGACTGCAACTAGACAAATTGCGCAATCGACTGGACATTTCAAACACACTGAGGGTGTCACTGTGTTCCATCACCCCCAGATGGAAGCTTCTTGTTGCAGGGAAAGCAGGGCTCCCACTGATTATATTCGTAATGCACGTTTAGTTCCCATGTTTTGTTCCCATATTTTGTTACGCATGTTCACACTTATAGATGTAGCTTCAAGTTGTTCAATATTCATACAGTAGTTCATATTGTTCAATTTTCACTTCTTCAAGTTCACGTTTTTCACAAGAGATCGTTACCTTCACTGTTCATACATAACTGGAGCTAGTTCTTTTCAAGTAATGCATGCACAACACATATGGAACATGGAACCCCCAACATGGAACCCCCACATTTCTACAACACCATCGTTCCTTTTTACGATACATTTTATGATCAGTTTTTTTTTTCTCTCTGACAAACACGTTTGTTTTACCGGGGGGTTGCTCCCAAAGATTCTGGAGCGCTACGTGCATTCTTAGAAACATAAGCTTCTAGACCAGGCAAAGCGTGAGCTTGTAGCCATCTGCATTCGGTAGGCTATATTCACCAGACCCATGGCTACACTGTACATGCAACTGTGTTCTGTGCCTTTCTCTGTCTGTTATCTGCAGCGTTAGGGCATGAGGGATGAGATTGCTATCCGCGGATCAGCGAAGTTACAGGCTATGCCCATGCTTCTGTCACACGTCTGATCATTTGCGGCACAAATTAATGGTAGACTATTAATGAACCGGTGGCGGAAAAAAAGTAACATTTTCCAGATTAGGAAATATTCCTTAATTGTGTGTGATTAAATAAAGATGCATAGCCTACAATTGGGGGTAGTAACGTGGCTCATTCAATGTCTATGCGTCTGCGCCAGTGAAACTGAACTTAATCATAAAGACACCGTTCTCAGCAACTTTTCTGTTCAATCAGCATAATTGGCATTACGATCCACCCGGCGTTTCCCTTGTCTACCCGTTAAACTTCAGGCTCTCGTGTTTTGCTGAATGATATTACTCAGCAGATCACCCTAGTAGATAACCAGAATTACAGTCTCTAGAATTGTAGGTCAGAATGTAAACTGGGCCACAGATGGTAAGCACAATTGCATTAACTTAAAACTATCTAGTCGAGTATAACCTAAAACTAGCTTAATTAAAATGCCACAGCCCATACTGATTTTTCCTTTTAGAATATAGATATTAAGAGAATAAATCATTATGCAAATACTTTACTTTTAATACTTAAAGTACATTTAAAAGCAGGTACTTTTTACTTTTACTTAAGTAGGGTTGTCATTGTGGTACTTTTACTTTTACTAAAGTAAATATTTCTCTGTGTATTTGTACTTTTACTTAAGTACTGAGGTTCAGTACTTCCTCCACCACTGATGGTACATATGGGGACCCCTGCTGTAGGCTACATGAATCACAGCTAAGATCTTTGGTTGCTATGAAGGCCAGTCGTTCTAAATGGATGGTTGCTCTGGCCAAAGGCCAGTTCTATCTCTGCCGTTGTCAAGCGGGCATATCCTAACCTTATCTTATTTGAAGCATCTCTATTTTACTTGCCTACTTCCATACAGCGAGTCCCATTAAGAAGTGGCCACTTCATTCACACTTACCGTGATCCACGCAGCAACATTATTAAATTAATCTGTCACCATATGCCTATGCCAATGTTTGCAAGGAGAACATTTTAATTTGATTCACAATGAAACGTTACATTTAATGTACATGTTGACAATGAGTAGGCTAGTTTTGGTTGTTGTTGGTGGGGTTACTGCATCCCTTAGTTATGCCTACAATGCAAAATTGTTTGTTAGCTCCTGCAGACGCATTTCAAAACATCGCGACGTGAAATGCCACCACAAAAAATTGTTCGGTCTTAGTGAGTTAGGAGTCTTCGCGACTTCTTTTAAGCTATCACAGACTCAGGCGCTACTTTTAGGGCTAAAATGCTTCCTGAATTACTCTTAGTAAAACAAAAAATAGGAGTCCTAAAGTTACGAGTACAAGCATCTCATATCAAATGACCATGGCATCACGCTAAGCAACATAAATCCCATACAGCAACATCTCCTCCCTAGCTATAGCCACACAAGAAATGAATAATGTTAAATCTCTGCTTAGCATGCTTCTCCGCTTAGCATTCTAATAACAGAAGGGGCACATTTATGTTGACCACTACCATATGACTCATTATATCTGTATAAAACACTTTTACGCACACCATCCAGCACATACACATGGAAACCGATATTTTAGGCACTTGGCCACGAACTCAAAACGTGTCTCTCTGAAGCTCTGTTCTAGAATCTTTGCTCTGTTGTTCCCAGAGTTGCTAGGCAACAACAAATAAATGAAATTACAGTCTTTGATACCAATGGTATCAAAAGTGTACGAGTGATTACGAATGGATGTGTGTGGTTTGCTATTAGAATAAACAAGAAATAACATTTCCAATAATTTCCGATGATAAATTACACCTTCCTTACTTATGAAGCTCACTAATGCCACCGTATTAAGTAAAATGTAATACAACGTTGCCACCTTCAGATGTATTTAACATTAACGTGACATTGCTTGCTTATTCTTTCGTCAACTCCATGCTTTTAGGAAAACAATCTTTTTATCATAGTTCCCTCTTCAATGAGCGATTACCAGCTCGTTTTTGTAACAGAGATAGCTGTTTATTGTCCCTACAGAAACACAGTTTACAGAAACACCTATTAATACGTAGCCTATGGAGTGCTGCCGACCACTGTTCATTACGGCCCAGAATGCCTTGCATGTCTTTACAACAAAACAACCCGGTAAAACCTAATTTCCCGTAAACATATGCATTTGCATACTTGTAACATTTTTAATAATACTCTCCCATCATGACATTTAACAATAAGGAAGATTTTAATTTGAATACCGTCAATGTGAAAACAACTCTATTATGTAAGCTATATATAGCTACTGTTCTCCTTCGCTATTTCAGTTCTTAAGTCCATACTGTCCCATGGCAGAGCAAGGTTTTCATGAATGGGCAAGGCTGCCCGGAGACATTATGCATACTTGGAAGGCATTGAGATAGAAGTATAAGTGTAAAGGTGATAGTTACCGTATACCTGTGGGTGGTTTGCCAAATGATGGAAACTTTTGGAATATTTCTTTTTTGTTTTTAGCTTATGCACCCTCACACTGGAGTCCCGAGTTCATATACAAAATTTGGTATCGATATGTGACAGTGTTCCTGAGATATGGACAACTTCCTGTTTCGGAGCTTCGCCGCCGATTTCGTTTGGCTGTGACGGGCAAACGCTTCTGAAAATCAAAAATCTTTTCTGTACCTTTTGTGAGGCTTGGTCCAAGGATCATGTACGTCAAGTTTCGTGAAGTTCTGACCAAATTTGTGACCTGTGAAACTTTAGTTTCGCTTTCTATTCAATCCAATATGGCGGAAGAATGACAAGGGTCAGTGACGTCATTTTCAATTTCCACACTACACCGATTCCGGCCGGACGTCCCAGAGTTGGATCGGTGGTGATATCTCAAAAGGTCTAGGAGCAGGAGCTGGCCCAAAATCGGGCTTACAGGAATAATAATAATAAGAAAACTTAAGAAGAACAATAAGTGTGCTGCTTTGCAAGCACACTTAATAATAATAAGAAAACTTAAGAAGAACAATAAGTGTGCTGCTTTGCAAGCACACTTAATTATTACACCAAGAACACCAACACGAAATGTATAATTACTGAAAACTAAATGAACTAACCTGAAACCGATTATCAGTTGGAGCAAAAACTCCTACTGTAGGCTACTATAAAGACGCCACTGTCCCACGACCATGCTCGTGCCACACTCGCCTACCGCTTGTGCCACTGTCCCATTTGGAACAGTGATAGTGGCACAGGACTGGGCTGGCAAGGGACACAAGAGCCACGCACCAGTAACAAAAACAATAACTTATAATAGTCTAGGTTTTGCTCCTACTGCTTCCCCTGAAATTCATAACTGAAATCCCCTCTTTCACGAGTCGTAGGTCCACGACTCGTGAAAGAGGGGATTTCAGTTATGAATTTCATGTCATGTTCAGGCCACGGTTCATTTCATGTCATGTTCAGGCCACGGTTCAGTCCATAACGCCATAAAACTCGCCATCTAGCAAGCTAATCTATATCAGGTTTAAAGACAATAATCACATTAATTTGCTCCATTTTTCACCAGAAGAGCGTTAATCACAAACCCATTGATAACCAGCACATCTAAATATAGAGTTACCATGCTGAATGAACTGTAATTTTTCGTGTTCCCCCTCATAGCATGTCTAACGTTTACACTATTATGTCAATGAGCTGACTAGCTAACGTAAGCTAAACACAATCAATCAGGTTTGATAAATATAGCATTATAAACATAATAAAAACCTGTTGACAACCAACCTATCATCTAAATGTGCCCTACTACAATAGGCTAACCAAATGTGTTTTGTCTGAAATTCATTATTGACGTAGGAACATTATCTTTAAGCTAACCTCTCTCCACATCAAGGTTTGCAGGCTAACTTTTAGCTTCGAAATTTCGGTCAACATTTAAGCTATAAATATCAGTTAAACAAGCAGCACAAAATCCTCAAAGAACAATACCAGTATCTACTAGTGCAGTTGGTATAGGAAATGCATATGCCAATTGAAAAAACGTCGTACCTTCGTCTACCACTGACAATATCAGGCAGAAAGCAATGGAAGTGAATGGGGCTAAAGCCGTGAATGTCAAAGTTAGGAACTTATGAGCTCAGCATAACGCGGAAGTAGCCTAAAGCGCTTTCAGACATACGTGTAAGACTGGAGGTTCTGCCGATGTTAAATGGTGGGGCCGTATATCTGAATGACATAACCGGTCATATGGAAGTCCGAATTTACCTGGTGTTTATACTACTCCCCCCTTAGTATTTCCTCCGGACATTATGTAAATGTGCTGTGTCTGAACGAGGAGTAGAACATGCTGTTAAAATTAACACCTAGTGAGAGGGCGTGTTGGTGACGTTTCTTTCGTACGTCCATGTGGTTAGATCTGACTTAAATGCCAGTGTTATGATGGCATTTAAGTCAGTGGCATGCTGTCCAGAAAATCTCCGACCTGGAAAAATGCAGACATCACGGAGCTACTGTCCATGAGGGCATACAACATTTTGATAGAACACCTGAAGGCAACGTTAGAGACACGTTAGCCTACAACTGCATGGCAAGACAAACGAATTCAGAAGACTGAATCATCATAAGCAGAAGGCGCTGAAAAGGCAGTAGCCTACAGCGACGTCGTTGACGACAATAACAGGAGTATTTAATAAATTGTTAGCCAACACGGTTTTCTGTTCATTGATAGCCTTCATGACCTGCTGAGCTCGCTGATATTTGCTGAGCATATATGCCTAGAGAAAATGAAAACGAAGAAAACCCAACTTTGTTCCAAGCTCCTTACGTAAATGCGACACATGGGGAGAGGATGCTTTTGGAAAAAATAAACCATGAAAAAACGAACAACTTCACTGTTATTGATGTTAGTATTTTGTGTGTTGCTTAAAAACGTTGTATGATCTTGAAGTCTTGAGTTAGCCTACTGAATTGGCTGGTAGCCTCCCATAAAGTGTGTGCATGCTCTCTCTCTCCAACGCAAACCAGATTTGGGGTTCTATAGCTAATTCTGGTACATAACGTTGAAAACAGATAAATGTGTTTATTTGAAGCACACATACAAATACTGTAGGCTAGGTCAATTTCAAGTGCGCACTTACGTGACTAGCCTACTTCAAGTATTAGCCTATGCACAATAGATTTCTCTTCTTTAGCCTACATAATGCATAGGCTACACTTTGTTAACAAAATGCAGCTGTGACAGGCAGCGGCCGCATATATTCTGCGTCATATCTCGCATCTTGTGAACTCTACAAGCCCCCACCCCTCACTCGACAACCACACGGAGATTCTGTAATGTGCGTGTATGTCGTTCACACATACGTCCGTATAAGGTCAGTATTAGGTCCGCAGGTTAGCATCATATCTGAATCATCCGAAGGGTAGGACCTCCGTTTGACAAACCTCCTCATATACTCCGGAGGTTATATCTGAAAGCGCTTCTAGAAAAAGCGCCGCCATTGTTTCCTATGGAAGTCTATGGGAGTGTCGCAACTCTCTTTTTCTATGGCTCTGGTCGGGAGGTGTGTCGCTTGTAGTGACGTAGGGGGAATCTCATTGATAGCAGTGCACCTGGATATAGCCCCATTAGGTAGGCTATAGGTGGGAGAGCAGATGATTGTGTGTGTGTTTGCACAGGCCCCTTGCCATCTTCGTCCAGCTGAATGTTTGCCGAAGTTTTGAGTGTTTGTTGAGGTCCAAGTTTATGCAGAGCTGTGGTGTTTATCGCGAACGGTGTGGGCTACATAGCGTGAGAAGCTGAGCATCGTGTACGCCACTCCAGTAGGTAGTGGAAACCGGCCATTACAACAGAGCCCGAGTAGCCTATGTAGCCTAGTAGAATTTCCCCATTATGGGTCTCCATAGCTGGCGGTTGACACCACAGGTGACCCTGCTACAAAGAGTAGAAGTCCGCTATAAACCATCCTGACCACCTAAAGGCTTTAATTAGCTGCCTACGTTTATCATCACATTACTAATATGAACTGTAATGTTACAGACAGCTGTAGGCCTAGTCCATGCCAAGGTAACACGAAGTTGCCACCACAGCACAGCGAGCGGTGAGAAAATGTCGGGAATTACTAAATGTGAGCACGAAATACATATTTCCAGAGCTCAATTTAGGCCTATAACGGGGTCACATTTTATTAATTTGAGGGCTCAATTATAGGAAAACGTGCATACGTTTTATTAATTCAAGGGCTCAATTAAAGGAAAACGTGCTCACAAATTATCACGACCAGACAAAAATATCACTTAAAGTGAGCTCTCCCGGGCTCCGTACTACGAAAGCGCCGTGGAAGAGGCTTGGTGGCAATCAGAAGACCAATTGAGAGCAGAGATTTGCCTCTTCCTGCAAAGTGGGATAACTTTATTGCTCATGCAGACAACAAGGCTGATCTTGCACACTTTTTATCCCAACAGCTGATTGTTGGAGCTCCAGCAAATAATATCATAGTTGCTGCAGGTGGCTTCAGTGATGAAGAGAGAGTTGAAGCCTCTAATTCAACCTTTAACACGGACTGCTTGGAAGCCAAGCATGAAGAAGCAGACACAAGAATTGTTCTTCACTGCATTAGAAGCAACACATCAAACATTGTTGTCTCAGCGAGACACCGACATCTGCTGATTGCCCATTTCCACATGATGTCATGCCAAAAGATCTGGATGAAGGCAGGTACAGCAAAGGACAGAAAGTACATTCCAGTTCATGCCATAGTGGAATATTTGCAGATGGATCCTCGATCTGCTTCCAGGTTTTCATGCGCTGACTGGAAGTGACACACAAAAAAGTCATGTTGGGATGTATTTGTACAGCATCATCATCTGTTAAAGGGGCTTGGTGAAGGTCCTGATCTTAGTGAACTCACCATTCAGAATGTAGAAAGTTTTTTCTGCAAACTGTATGGAGCAATGATTGTTGACAACATCAATGACGTTTGAGTAAGCATGTTTGTGAAGGGCATGACAATAGAAAGACTGCCACCAACCAGAGATTCTCTCTACTTCCACATTCAGTGTTCTCACGTCTAGGCTTTGGTCTGGCGGCAGGCCCACATGCAGCAGCCAATTCTGCCACCCCCTGAGACCATGGGATGGAAAATGGAGGAAAGTTCACTTGTTCCTCAACTCATGTCACTACCTCTGGTTCCGGATGCTTGTGAGGAGTTTATCTCCTGTGGTTGCACCAAAGGATGCAAGACAGCTAGATGCAGTTGTAAGTCTAACCCATGTACTGCTGCTTGCAAATGCAGAATGTCATGTGATACTTGTGTATGAATCAATAATAAGTAAAAATAACATTTCAGAAAACTGAGTTTTACGGTTGATATCTATGCCCCCCCCCCCCATTCATACGGTGGTGTTTTGAAAGTGTCTGAGACGCATATTGTTTCTGTACAAAATATTAATGAAAATGTTATATAGTGGATTTATATTCAGGAGACATTGAACCTTCAAAATATCATGTATAACAGCCATCACCAAATGGCGGACCGCGGTCCGAGTCCGGACCGTGACGTGATCCTATCCGGACCCAGACCATAATAGCCTAATTTAGATTTTCACGTAAGATTTCAAAGCTGCGCTAAATGTTTCGTTAGTTAGGATAACAGCATTTACTTCAGGAGCTTCAGGAACCATTATTTCGCTTGCTGCTACTCAGCCAGTGAAATCTGTGAATTCTGATAAAGTCGAGTCAGTGAGTAAAGTAGCCTACTATGGAGAAGAGACTGATAGCCTGAAACGAGCGAGGAGAGGAGACGGGACGAGAAAAAAAAAATCAGATGGATATCCAAGTTAACGATAAGTAAGTTATTTTCAAATCAGGCAAATTAATTTGCTCAGCCTGTACGTCTAGTATCAAACCATAGGGATTTCTATTGGCATAAAAAAACTAAAAAAATTAAATTAAACTTGCTGATTAATAGGTTCAAGGAACCAGCTGTGGAATATCCATCCTTGTCTCAGCTCAAATTTTATTTTATTAAGTTCACGTTAAGATCTTAAAAATAGCCAAGGCTAGGCCTACTCAGTTTTTCTTATCTTCTTATTCTTAGCAACTCTTATCTTGCCTTATTTCTCCTCATTTCAAATGTTGCCTTTTAGGCTACTTATTTTATTTCACATTAAACTTTAGGCCTAGGCCTACAATCTTCTATTTCTTGAATTTCCCCTTGGGGATCAATAAAGTATCTATCTATCTATCTATCTATCTACAACTATGCTCCATCCATCCATCCTATTATACATACATATACATAGCCTAAACACGCATGTTAAACATTATGATGCTCCGGACCTTTGCTTGAGGAAATTTTCCGTAACTGGACCTCGCTGAAGATTAATTGAATACCCCTGATGTATAACAACTTTTCCCCTCAAATGGCTTCATCCAATGTGTACGTGTCAAATTTGGAAATGTGTGCACATATTTCAGCAGATTAAGCCTCATTTACAAAAAATACTTGTCTTAATGTAAGTGACAAACTGGGAAAGTTTTGTGATGATACATAAACGTTTAAAATTTTACCCTATCTACCAGTATTTTCTCGCCTGAGAGCAAGGCATCCATTTTTGAAGGAAAATTCTGAGAAACTTGGGACCTAAAAAAAAATGTTATATGGTGGATTTGTATTATGGACCCTTTGAACTATCTAAAAATGCTGTATAACAACTTTTCCTCAAAAATGCCTACTGCCTCTTTTCTGAGGCCTTTTACAATGTTTGGTCCAGACCACACAGTAGACATGCAGGCATACGTACACACGACGCACTCACATGCACACACACAGGCACGCACGCACAGACTCTCACACGCACACATTAAACAAAAACACGTACACGCACACATGCACACACATACACACACAAACATGCACACACACACACACATAAACACACACACCATTATTTTTGAAGGAAAATTCTGAGAAACTGGGGACCTAAAAAAAATGTTATATGGTGGATTTGTATTAAGGACAATTTGAACTATCTAAAAATGCTGTATAACAACTTTTCCTCAAAAATGCCTACAGGGTTACAGAATCCTGAAATCTGGTCCTGACTAGTGTGTGTGTGTGAGTGTGTGCGTACCTGTTTGTGTGTGTGTGTTTACAGTACAGTATGTGTGTGTGTGTATGTATGCCTGCATGTGTGTTCATGCATCTTTATGTGTGTGTTTGCATGTGTTCATGAGTGTGTGTGTGTGTGTGTGTGTGTGTGTGTGTGTGTGCATGCATAGTGTAGTAGTGTCACTAAATGTACACGTTAATTTACTGTATGGTCCCCCATGAACGGAATTCCATGAAACTTGGCATGCATTCAGAGGGTCATGATCCTACACCTCCAATTTTGTGCAGTTTTTACCATGCCAACCAGAGATACCAGTGATTACAACACTTAACTTTTGCTTTTTCATTTTTATCTAGGTGACGCTACACATCAAATGAGTGGTTATATGGGATGGGTTGACATGGCCCCTTGAGACCAACATACAAAAAACTGTGGTTCACCTAGGGGGGCCCTACGGGAGAAAGGGAGGGGGGATTCGGAAGAAAAAAACTCTGACTAAACCTATCTGACCGCCGCTTCACTGAGCGGAGGTCATACATAATAAGAGGTGGCAACTGAATTATGTGATCAGGTTGGACTGTGCCATGTGCAGAGGCATTTAGAACATGTTTGATGATGGTGGAGGTTATTGTTGTTACCTCCACTACAGCCCTGGGTGGAGTGCAATTTATCGTTCCTCCTGCTTTCTCAAACTTATTCCTTTCTTATTTCTCAAACATATTCCTTTCTCATTTCCTTTCCTTACATACAGTATTTAATGTACAGGAGGAGATCTATTTAAAATTGCTGCATTCAATTACTGCTGCAACCTCAATTTTCAGTTACTTGGATGGTTTTCATTATTAAGCACTAGATGGTGGTGTTGGGTGATTTTCTATAATTCCCTGAAGCTGCAGGTGTCAAGTGATGAGTGGGTATGAAATGAATAGACCTTTGAAGTTCGCCTACAAAAAAGCTACCATTTTTGCCCATAACTAGCTCTGGGTAGCAAAAATCAAAGTGTGCCGCCTTCACGTACCAGAGATCACAGTACTCGAAGGCAGAGGGCAAAAGTGTGTTCAGGAAAACGTCTACATTTTTTACTTTTTCATCCCCGCGAGAGTTTAACAGGTGCGATAATTCATGTCATGTTATTCATGTTATTTTCCCATATAAAAAATCGGCAGATACCGGATCTCAAAAATGGCAGCATTTTTATAGGCGAACTTCAAAGGTCTATGCACTGAGCAATTCGCCTTATTCATCCGGCGACCATTGTAAGCCAGAATGAGGCTACAGATCAAAACACAAAAACAATTGTTCCATGCTATCCTTTTGGGGCTACATGCCCACCAAGTTTCATGCATCCCGGTCTTTCAGTGTCCCGGATATCCTTGACGGAAAATTGCATGCGAAAAAAAATAAAATCTAGGGCCTACTATGATTTACTAGTCATTTACTATGACTAAATGACTAAACCTATATGCTTCGCTGCGCGGCGGTCATAAGAGGTTGTGAATCAGTTTCACCTGCTTTGGTGTCAACAAAATTAACAACAGGTGTACTAGGACAACAATGAGACGGCCCCCAAAACAGGAATGGTTTTACAGGTGGTGGCAACTGATAATTTTTCCATTTTTTATCCTTCTTGACTGATTTTTCACTAGTTTTGCATTTGGCTAAGGTCAGTGTCACTACTGGTAGCATAAGCCAGTACCTGGAACCTATAAAGGTTGCACAGGTAGTCCAACTCCTCCAGAATGGAACACCAATATGTTCCATTGCCAGAAGGATTGCTGTGTCTCCCAGCGCAGACTCAGGAGACAGGCAGTTGCTCTAGGAGAGCTGGGCAGGGTGGTAGAAGGTCCTTAACCCAGCAGCAGGACCAGTATCTGCTCCTTTGTGAAAGGAGGAACAGTAGGAGCCCTGCCAGAGCCCTACAAAATGACCTCCAGCAGGTCAAATGTGTGAATGGTGTGAGGAGGGTGGCCTGAGGACCCGATGGCCTTTAGAGGGACCTATGCACACTGCCCAGCACTTTGGAGCTCAATTGGCATTTGCCATAGAATACAAAATTGGCAGGTTCGCCACTGGCGCCCTGTGCTTTTCACAGATGAGAGCAGGTTCACTCTGAGCACATGAGACGTTTTGCTGCCTGCAACATCATCCAGAATGACCGGTTTGGTGGTGGGCCAGTGATGGTCCAGGGAGGCATATCCTTGGAAGGACGCACAGACCTCTACGGGCAAGACAACGGCACCCTCACTGCTCTTACATGTAGGTATCGGGATGAAATCTTCAGACCCATTGTCTGACCCTGTACTGGTGCAGTGGGCCTTGGGTTCCTCCTGGTGCACAACAATGGCCGGCCACATGTAGCGAGAGTGTGCAGGCAGTTCCTGGAGGATGAATGAATTGATATCTTTGACTGCCCCCCCAAACACATACTGACTTAAATCCAATTGAACACATCTGGGATATTATGTTTTGGTCCATCCACACCACCAGGTTGCACCACAGATTGTCAAAGAGCTCAGTGATGGCTGTGTCCACATCAGATCACATCCCCTAGGTCTAGGACACCATCCGCCATCTCATTAGGAGATGCCACATGCCATCAAGCATGTCAGGGCCATACATACTACTGAGTACCATTATGTGTTGCTGCAATTAAATTTAGGCAAAATGGACTAGCCTGCCACATTATTTTTCACTTTGTTTTTATAGAGGTCTTTGAATTCAGTCCTCTGTAAATTGGTTATGTTCATCCCCAAAAAACATTGTGGCATCCTTTTGTTCCTAACGCATTACCCAGTCCATATCAGTATACTGTAGATATCCAGCATGGTGTTTTTTCCATTGAGATCTTCTGTGTTTTCAAACAATTCCTTTAAAGGAGAATTCCGGTGTGATATTGACCTAAAGTGTATTGAAACATGATACCGAATGTGAACGTATGTCTCATAGCCCATCTCGGCTTGTCCCCTGCACTCCAAAATCTGGCGCTAGTTAGCCGAAGCTACCAACAGCTTTTTCAATGGTGGTGCTTCGGCATCTGGCTAGCCATGCAAATAAATCACTGTTTTACACCATTTACGAGGCTCAATGTATCTCCACACTTCATTGGTAGACTTCCGAGGGCCCTGACATTTAAAACGAGACATTGAGAACTTTGAAAATGCACTGGTAGTTTACTTACAAGACGATTTATACAGACAGTATCATCCGCGAAGTTTAAGCGTTTGCAGCCATCTTGAATTTAGTCCGATAAATTCGGCGGCGAGTAAGAATGAACAGGTATGATAAGGGATCAGATTCCAAAAATAATTCAGTGGAAATGAATCAGCAACTGGAATCCATGCATTTCCACTGAATTATTTTTGGAATCTGATCCCTTATCATACCTGTTCATTCTTACTCGTCGCTCGACTTATCGTGACTAAATTCAAGATGACTGATTATATAGGTACTACCATCAACAAAAATATAGAATAATTGTCTTATTCTAATACACATGGTGGCCATATTGGAATCTTAACAGATTATACTTGATGCCTCTGATATTTTTGAGGTCATCTGATCAAATGACTTTTCAAACTTAAAACAATTTCAATCACGAATAACAATAGAGAGGGTCAGTATTTTCACATTTGGTATCCGCCATATTGGATTTCAAAATGGCCAACATCATGTTTGTTTGGAAATCTTGTCAATAGCTTTCTTGACCCTGAAATGAAGTGTTAGAACTTAAAATATTTTTTTTTATCTTGCTTAATTTTTAAGTTGAATCAACAATTCTATTAAGAATATGGCCATATTTGAATTCAAGATGGCGGCCACTAGGGGGTGCACAAGTTTTGTGCTTTCTACAAAAACTGAACGATTCTGGTGCTTAGCCGCTGTACTATAAATCACAATCAAGTCTGAACCTTGAACATATATACAATATAATTGTAGCAATAAATCTTATCCTAGACCTCTTCTTAGACCATAACATGGAGCAAAGGGTATGTCAGGGAAGGAAAGAGAAAGTGTGCCACTGCCAGGACATCAGTGACAGAATCTTTAATGATTAGCACAACAAAGACATCATCCGCTTGGAGTGTGCTGTGCATGTGTGGTAGTAAAACCTGATTAAAACATTATTTTTTCACAATCTATTGACCCTTCTCTGTCGGTTGGCTGAGGTGAAAATTCTTGCTTAAGGCCTGGGGTATACTTCCTTTTTTGCAAAGCGTTCATGCAAATTTGTTTACACAACAGGCTGAACAGTTACATAAAATAGAAAAAAGACAATATTCTCCTCGTTTTGCAGGACGCAAGGTATTACATTTTGACAATTGAAGTTGTTTGCGTCATGATGGTTAGTCACTAATTAACCTGAACATGTGTGCTTTTACACTCATCAGACTTCAGCCTCATCAAATTTGAGATATCATCAGCAGTGGTATGAAAGATAGACACCTGAAGCCATCAGTGAGGCCCGTTTCATACTGTCTGTGTTTTATGGCAGGATACCTGTTGATTTTCATTTTTATTTTGTCTCCCATATCAGGATAGAGAATCCATGCTGCCTGCATACGAAGCACATTTCAGGCACTTTCTTTTCTCGCTTTTAATGAAAATCACTGGAAATCAAAACGTTCTCCACATACAACAGAAGAACAGTTCATGCAGTGTGAAACAGGGATAATGTGTAGATGTCTCTGCACAGAGACAATCAATCTCTGCTTTGACAGAAAGACTGTAAGTAAACCATGAGTCAAAGGATTATGCAGTATCTGTACTCGAGCCACAGATAAAGGTGACTCCTTAAGTGTGACATGGCTAAGGGTTCAAACACAATCAATTTTGAGCCTTGAACATATAAAATAATTGTAGCAATAAAGGTAACACTTTACTTCAGGTTTCTACATAAGAGTGACATGACACTGTCATAACCCCAACACTAACTCTAACTTGTCAGAGTGACAGAAGCGTTATGTCATAAATGTTTATGACTTGTTTATAATGTTTATGACACGTTCATGACAGTATCATGTCACTCTTATGTAGATACCTGCAAGTAAAGTGTAACCTAGGGTATGTCAGGGAATGAAAGAGAAAGTGTGACAACAGTGACAGGCTAATCTTGATAATGATTAACACAACAAAGATATTATCCGATTGCCGTGCATGTGTGTTAGTATATCTTGATTATTATTGTTTTATTTGAGATTTTTTACTTCACAATCTTGACCTATTTCTATCAATTGGCTAAGGTGAAACTATTGTTGAATGCCAATTCTTGCCTTATAGATTTGTACAAGATCAGAGTAAAGGCAACCGATTTATAACAGACCTAATTGTAACTTACACCTGACAACAACACCCGCCTTGATCAAGACAACACTGACAGGATAATCTTAATGACCAGCACAAAAACGCTTGGTAGATCTGCACATGTGACACACTTCCAACATGACAGTGATCTACACCTTCAAGGCACATAACCCTAACCTTAGTGCCTTCATGCAGTGCTGCCTGGAAGATGACGAGGGCTTAAAACACCAAACACCAGTATGAACCCGGTTGTGCTTTGACATCACTCTCTTATAAAAAGAATATCAACTAATTGAGATTGATTACAACACTTTATTTTGAATCAAAAGGTAGACCTACTGCTTCAATTCCAATAGAAACTTCATCTCTGATGAAATTAAATTTCAGTCTTGACAACTAGCAGGCATATTGAATTTGACTTTTCTCTTAAGGGGAGGGGTTATGCAAGGTGAGGAACTCATCACATCATCAATACTACTTTTTTTAAATTTTGACTGACTGGGTCTTTAAGCATAACTTGTACGTGCATTGTCACTTTAAGGTCGCTCAGTCTAAGCTTTCTCATAAAACCCTTTCACCAGCTCTTGTAAGATATACTGTAAGGCTAATCCAAAAACTGTTTGTTTGTGCCACATTAATAACACAATACAATACTATGCTGTGCATAATTTTAAGTTGTTACAAGCAGTTATAAGTTTCATATATTAAAAGGGGATATCAACAATGACACCTGGAACCTGCCAGTCTGTCTCTTACTCTCTGATGCGCACTCAAGATGCGTTTCCCAATTAATTAGAGTAGTAACGTTCAAATTAGATGCTGCTGCATGATCATCCTTGCATGTAACACAAAGTTGGTGCATTTTGACATCGTAAACATTCTCGAAGAGAGACAAGCAGTTAGCAGTAAAGCTATTTATAGGCTATATTTTGGTACCCCCTCTGTCCCTTGGTGCCCTTGTGCGTGATGCGCGTGGTGAATACAATGTTGAAACATTTCCTACAGTTTCTTACCAATATATGCCCTGATGCACTCATTGACGCAGGCACACACACTTGCTTTGGACTCCTTTCCCTGCGGCATTCCCTTTCTATTAGCCTACAGAGCAACTAGGACAGGCGCGTGTAACTACAATGTGGGGTCTGGGTCTGTGGTTGCCCGGCAGTTGCTAGGTAATATTGTAAACTCTATTTTTGCTGCCAACCAACAAAAATCAAAACCATTTGAAACTAGCAGAAATTATAGTCAGAAGGTCATTTTCACCTAAAACCGGGACAATTTGTGTCCCGGGAAATATTGTTAATTATCCGGGACAGTCACTCAAAAAAGAGAACAATCCTGGGAATTCCAGTGCATGTGGCAACCCTAACCACTGTAGGTGTGGTGTGTGTGTTTGGGAATATGGTGTAATGGTGTGTGTGTGTGTGGGGGGGTTAATGGTGTGTGTGAGTGAGGGTGGTGTAGCTGTATGAGGGGTGTGGGGCAAGTAGCAAGAGAGATAGAGAGAAAAATATATAAATATAAAATAAATAAATACATAAATAAATGCAAGACAAATAAATAAATAAATAAATAAGTAAATACATTAATAAATAAATAAACATCTAAATAAATAAATAAACTAGATGTACCACAAAGTGGTACAAAATATGACAGCCGCTCAGTCCTGCACATTCTCTCTGCAAAAATATATCACGCTTGTCAACTTCATCTCCATCGCCTACTCTTGCTACTTTTGTGCATGTAAATGAGTGTGTGCATGTGTGTGTTTGCTTTTGTGTATAAGGAAAGTATTCACAACGCTTCACTTTTTCCATATTTTGTCATGTTACAGCCTTATTCCAAAATGGATTCAATTATTTTTTCCCCTCAAAATTCTACACACAATACCACATAATGGCAACATGAATTTTTAAAAAAATGTTTATTAGAAATGTATTAGAAATAAAGAACAGAAATATAATATTTACATAAGTTACTATTCACAGTGGCTGTCAAAATAACTGATTAAGTTTGATTAATTAATTTGAGAAAAAATAACTGATTAAAAAAATAGCGCAGATTAATCAATTCCGTATGACCTTTGACCCCGAGCCGTTCTAGTCAGTAACCATTAGACTGTAAAATGAAGGGGAGAGAAGAAAATGTGCTGCCTAGATCATTGATTGGAACATTTACTTTAAAAAAAACGGCCTGATGGTGTTGATAAAAATCTAAAAAATATTACCGGAGTTCGTCAACTCTAAAGTCGCACATCAATGCAATGAAATAGTGTTGACATTGAGAGGAGTGTTAATTTATTTTCATTGTGTCCCCTAGGTTATATCTGTGGCCTGAAATGCCTTGTATGTGAAAAAAAAAAACGTCTTCCCGAAACACTTTTGAATTTATTTCCTCAGCATATTAGCTCAGATCATAGATTATTATGGCCATTATTTGAACAGTGAAAATAATAATAAAAGAGTTTTTGAACTTTAATGTCACTAATGCTGATTATTCAATGATTCATTTGAATTGAAATATTTAAAATACTTTCACAGCAAAAATTATATATGCGATTAATTTAGATTAATTAATCACAGAGTATGTAATTAATTCAATTACATTTTTTAATCGATTGACAGCCCTAATTCACAGCCTTTGCTCAATACTTTGTTGTGGCACCTTTGGCAGGAATTACAGCCTCAAGTCTTTCGGAATATGAAACCACAAGCTTGGCACACCTACCTTTGGCCAGTTTTGCCCATTCCTCTTTACAGAACCTCTCTCCATCAGGTTGGCTGGGTTCAATGGGGTTCAAGTCTGGGCTCTGGCTGGGCCACTCTAGGACATTCACAGAGTTGTCTTGACGCCACTCCTTCGATATCTTGGCTGTGTGCTTAGGGTCGTTGTCCTGTTGAAAGATGAACTGTTGCCCCAGTCTGAGGTCAAGAGCGATCTGGAGCAGGTTTTCATTCTGCAGCTGAAAAACATTCCCACAGCATGATGCTGCCACCACCATGCTTCAGGCCAACAGCCAGGCTAACAGCAGGTCGCTGTTCAGGTTGTTCTTCCTGAGGGTTCTCAGGTATGAAGCCTCTGAGTTGCCTTAGTTGCGTTAGTGTTGGCTGTCCAGGTGAGGTCATCGGAGATGAGGAGGCCAAGGTACTTGGAGGAGTGTTCCCTCTCCACACGGTCGTTGTTGATGTAGATGCCGACTGAATACTCTTCATACGGCACTTTATCTTCAAGACTTTATGGTCAATACTAAAAACAAAGCTCTTTAAAGAGAGGAGTCTTATTATTTTAGTCGTATCCTCTGATAATAGCCTTCAGTACATATACAAAGGCATTTTGTGTAAACTTGGCTGACCATTAAATGTTTAAAAGGATTATAAAACATAATTTTACAAATGCCATCTAGTGATGCAATGCAGAGTAAAAGCCACTATTTGATCATAGATCTGATTGTTATCATGTTGTTAACCTGGTGAGAGGCATAACGTTTAACACCTGATCACAACACCTGCCTGGGTCATACTGAATGGAACACGTACACATAAAAGTATACAGTATGTGGATCACGTATAGTATTTTAAATCAACTGAACTGACGAGTTCTGTATGTCAGCATGGATGTAGATGCTATTTTTGGAATACGAATTGTTCATTAATAAAGGAGAATAGAGAACATGCTGCTCTTTTTGCAGGACACAAGGTATTATGTTCTGATAATTTGTTTTACAGGGGTTAGTGACTAATTAACTTGAATGTGTTTGCTTTCACTTTCTACATAAATCAGACTTCAGCCTCATACAATTTTTACCTATTTCTATGAGGTGTCTGTTTAGGCCTGAGTTATTCTGTGTCAAATCAAACAGAATCCAGGAAAAAAAAATCTACATAATGTTTAGGTCTCAAAACTGAGACATGTAAAATAGTTTTGGTCAATTTAGATCCATGATTTAAAAAAAAAAAATAATAATATTTTTTACACCCTTAGAAATGCCTTATTTTGGTGGCCATGTTTGGGCATTACTGTATTTCAAAGTATTATTCCCAACCGGGCAAAACAAAACTAGCTATTGCTACTGCATGCCCAAACACTGAGCTACATCCACACATATTTCTATGTGCCTGTTACATACTATTTTAATCCAATGAAAATTACTGAAAAACACCACCTTCCTTTGTTTAATACTTAAAAAACATTGATACAATACTGTATTGTATGTACAGAAAGGAAAAATAATTGATACCAAATGCTTATACAAAATAGGTTTAGTAATGTCACTCTTTTTGCACTTCTTCCAACTGTATAGGGATTTGTGAAAAATCATTGAAGTCATCAAGTACAAACTTGTAATGGTATTAAGAACATGTTTGCCATCCATCCAACAATGTTTTGGCTGGCTATGAATAAAACGTTTCATGATATTAATGCCAAACATTGCTTCCCAGATAAAGTGTTCCAGGCTGTAAAACCGAACTGAAACAGGGCTGAAAATAATATGAAAACATACATACATACCTAAAGAGAAATACTTGACAAGCTTGGTCTTGGGACCCATTCATATAGACAAGGTTTGAACAAAATCTACCTTATCTAATTTGACACGGAATGACCCGCTCCTGGTGGTATTATGGAAGGTTTTGAACAGAAAAAGGGATTATGTGTATATTTATGTTTGTATAATAACTCCCTTGATCCAGTCTTTCTAGAGGATATTGATAACCACTTTGGAATATTCAGATGTAAAGTGTTTTTGTGTAATGACATGTAATGTCCATGATTTTCCAGCTATTGAAACATTAGAGAAATAAAGTCTAAAAAAGGCATTTGACGCATCTGATGTTTGATAGACTGGTCTTCCTTTTTTGAGAAGTATTACTGTTCCACGTGTAATCCCGCCCCCCCCCCCCCCCACACACACAGACACTTTAAGAGGAGTTACATCATCACAACTTCAAAGAGAAAGAAGAGACAGGAACTCTAGAATTCCAGTGCTAAACACATAGGTCTGTACTAACTTTCTTCACACTATGCTCTGCACTGCTGCTTTTAACATATTTCATATAATATTCGTAAGACAGTTAGAAATAACTATCTGCTGGAGTTGATGCCAAAATATCTACTATGTATGTATTATGGTATTTTTTAAGTTTAAGATTAAGTTTAATACAACATGCTTTACCTGCGTAACCTGAAATCTATCACTACTGTAGTAACCCTTCTCTCTTCTGTTGCTCACCATATAACACTGATATACCATCATATCTTTCAGGTGATTTCAGCTAACCATGTCACAGAAAAAGGAAAACAGGTACAGTATTTATCCGTCTTCTCCAGCTGGTCTTTAAATTGCGAACTATTTGTTTCTCAGCAAAGGCCACGACGAAACGGTAACAAATTAATGTAAAGAGAGGACGAATGAAGCCAGTAGTGAAGTTTTTTAAATTATTTTGTCTAGTAGCCATATAATAAGCGCGATAATGTATGTAACACCGGTCATTATTAGTAAAATTTCCCAATACTGACAGGCGTTCCATACTTCATCACTTACGTGATGTTCTAGTTCTTTTTAAGTGTTCATATTTCCATTGCAAAATATGAATATGAATGAATATGTAACCGTATTGTATATCAACTCCGTAGTAATTTTTTTATCTCTTTTTAACTACTCAAAGATACTTGCACAGGAAAGTCCCATTTTACTTACATATGGATCATGCCATACTATGATATCCATGTTGATCCTTGGTGTGTCACAAACTTAATCATTTCTAAATCCTCACTGTGTGTGTTGTTTGATTCCTTGTATAGTGCGTCAAAGGGCAATGATGTAGCTGAACCCCAGAGCCCAACTTGGGACAACATCACCGTGTCAGGCAACATCGGGACAAATGTCACAGGCAACATCGGGACAAATGTCACTGGCAACACCATCACTGGCAACGTCACATTTGGAAATATCTACTCTGGTTGAGTAAATTACGGTTTTTAATTTCCTTGCATGTTCTTTTTATCAAGTATAGGGCTTCTAATGTTGCAGTTAGTTTCAGTTGCATGTGAACACCCCTTCATATATCATATCCCACCCAATCTAAAAATATATACTTTTGATTTCTTTTGTGAAAAGTCCATGAAAAGATCTTTCATTGTACACTACTTATTCTCACCAGTACCAGTACAGACTTAAACAGAGGTAATAATGACTTGATTAGATTACTGTTGTAGTCATTTCATTGTTCAAATAGACTTGGGGCATGAGTACAGTACTTCTCAGTCTTGGCCACACTTCAGAGGAATACATGCAAAGAATAACTTTAGCAACTTGATTATAATTGTGAAACAATAGTGGCCTGTAACAAAGTGTCATGACAAATTCTGTCTCTTTGCCTCCTAGGACCCCAACAAGCTCCGCCTTCAAAAAACAAAGGTATTCTACTATAACACACTGACATTTTAATATAGTAGACATGATCTAATATTAAGAATGAATTGAACAGTATTTAAAAAAAAACAAAAAAAAACTTGTGACCTTACCCCAAAGTAAAAATAGAAAGTGGACACATACAGCACTGGACTGATTATCCACACCATCTACTGTGGTAGTGCTTGCAAAAATGGCTGCTGCACTGTCACGGCTTGAGCAGCAGGGGGCAGTGGAGTGCACACAACAGCAGTGCAGCAAAGTGACATGTTACATAGTGCAGTACCAGGTCAGGATGAGATACAAGTATGGATAAAAGCTGAGGTTGGTTCTTTGGTGCTACAGACAAAAAGTGAGTCTCAACCAGACATAAATGGAGAGAGTTTGGCAAACTCAGTTTCAGCTGTGATTGGTTAAGAGCTATGTGACTAATGCCATGTTGTAACCTAGCGTTCATGGGCTTTGAAAAAACGTTTTCCCAGTGAAAACATCATCATTCCGCATCATTCACATCACGTAGGCTAATGTGTGAGTCAGAGGTCGGAAAACTGGGGCTAGATTTTGCTAACAGAGTTGCCCAGTTAGGGGCTCGTCATCACTTTTGTCGTCACGTTGTAGTTTGTTTGTAGTCTATGTGGCCTTTCATGTCCAAAAGTTTTAATGTGAACTTGGGAATTTGCCGTTTTTGTCACTTGAAAGCTGCATATCTTTCTTTCACAAGCGTCTTACACTATATTTTAAGCAAATACAGTTGTTTATTTAGGATTAGTGAGTGTATGTTTTAACCTTTGTTGTGGCATCCGTGTTTGTCACACATTCCGACGGCAAAGCACATGAATACTTGCTGTGGGAAAAACAAAGTAGCCACGGGGGCGGTCCTTGCCATTCCAAAGTGCCATGAATGCACCATTATTAGACATTCTCTGGTGCAGATTTGTCCATCCTCCCTCCATTCCTTCCGTCCTGCTGTCCTAACTAACCCCTCCTTCTAATAATTTGAAACTCACTTTGAAAACCACTGACTGGCTACCGGTAGGTAAAGCGGGAGATGTGTTGCTTGCGGGCCGCATAAGCTGCAAAGCACTGAGTGAAGCACTATAGAAATGGTGTATTCTGCCTTTTCACACCACACAGGTTTGTGGATATGAGTGTCACGAATGGCATTATCGTTACAGCCCTAAAAAGTACAAAAAAAACACAACTAAGCCTTGCAGTTGTGTATAGCTCTATCAATTATGTTTGACACACATCTGAGAATCATTGTCATTGTTATGTAGGCTAGGCTAGGCTACTGTATGTGATGTACTGTTATGCTATCTTATGCAGAAAGCAGTTCAAGCAGCTGGAATAGCAATGTTAGTCAACCTTATTTAGTTTTACTCCAAAAATAAATGTTGGGGAAATAGTCTTTCTGGCATGTCATAAAATATTATAGTGCAACCGAAAGTTCAGACCCTTTCAAGTTTTCCATATTTTTGTTTTGTTTCAGACTCATCTTAAAATGGATTCAATTAATTTTCCCATCAATCTACACACAATGCTCCAATAGCCCACAAACAAAAAACTGGTGTTTGGAGTGTTTTGTAAATTGCAAAAAATAAATAAAATAAAATAAAAGACTGAAATATCCCATTTACATAAGTATTCAGACCCTTTATTATGATGGAAATAGACCTTATGCACAAAAGGCTGTTTAGGTAGCTTATTTGTTTCCAGTGAAGGTGTGTTGAACCTGTACCGCTATTGTTAATGTAATTAATGTCTACACAGACCCAGTTGGTTGTTGCACCTAGTGAATCACCATGTCACGATGTAAAAGGATTAATGCGTGGCGTGCGTTAAAATTGTTATTATTGGGCAAACAATATTGTAACAAACTGCAAAGTTGTCACAGAATGGCTTTAATTGGTTACGCACCAAAACACACGAACACATAATTCCGGGCCAGACCTGGCCCTTATGCTCCAGCACTAAACATCTATATGAGGCTGTATCTACAACACACACTAGTTAGACCCGGTTATGAACACTGTAATCAACTATAAACATAAACACGACAGACAGGACGCACAACATTGGTAACTTGCATGGTTAACATTAACATTCAACATAACACATCACCTGAACAGCATCATGGGAGCACAGTCATAAGCCAGCTAGGCTCAGTTCGTTACACAGCCCCCCGAGACTTAGTCCATGTCCCCTTGACTCAAGTCTTACCCTACATCAGTCCATGAGCCTGGCTGGGAAGCGACGCTGGCGTTGTGGGCACCCCGCTGTCGCGGCGGTGACTTACGGTGAAGGCTGCACGGTGACCGGTGTTAGAGCCACAGCTCCATTGTCACCAAGTTCCACAGAGTCAGTGTCCAGGTCTCCACGACCCTCAGCTGAGGCCAGGGGTCGATACGGGGCCAGTCGATCACGGTGGAGAGCCACAACTCTCCGACCCTTAATCAGTCTCACACGATAGACCACATCAGACAGCTTCTCTAAGACATCGCACGGCCCGACCCACTGGCTAGTGAGTTTCGGGAAAATGCCTTTCTTTCTCTCCGGGCAGTACACCCACACTTTATCGCCGGGCTGGAACTCCTGGCCGCGACAGCGCGTATCGTAAGCTCGCTTTTGACGTATTCCAGCTTCACGCATAGCCTCGTGTACTCCTTTCAGTCTCTCGCGTAGCAGCTTGTAGTATTCCAGCCCTGGCTTACCTCCAATCTCTGCTTCCGGAGGCGAACCGAACACCAAGTCCACTGGCGTGCATAGCTCTCGCCCGAACATCAGAGCTGCCGGTGTGCATTTCATTGACTCTTGCACCGCTGTGCGATATGCCCAGAGCACCAGGGGCAAGTATAAGTCCCAGTCCTTTTGTCGGCGGTCGGCCAATATGGCCAGCTGCACTGCTAGAGTCCGATTAAACCGTTCCACCAGCCTGTCGCTTTGTGGATGCAGAGGTGTCGTTCTCGTTTTCCGGATGCCCATGCGCTGGCAAACACCTCCGCCTCGAAATTCCGCCCTTGGTCGCTGTGGAGCTCTTCCGGTGCCCCGAACCGGCAGAACATCTCAGTGACCAGTCTGTCCGCTGTCGTGTGGGCGCTCTGATCTGGCACCGCATACGCCTCCGGCCACTTAGTGAAATAGTCCATGGCCACGGGCACGTAGTGATTTCCCCGCTCTGTGACTGGCAGTGGGCCCATGTGATCGACGGCTACCCGCTCCATGGGAGCCCCGACTGCATATTGCTGCAGCGGAGCGTGCGAGCGTCGCGTGGGGCCCTTCTTCGCTGTGCAGGCGTCACAGCAGTAAACATGCAGTTCAACGTCCAGCCAATAGAAGTGGCTTCTCGGCCGACGAAGAGTCTTTGCAATGCCGAAATGAGCCGCCCCCACTGCCCCATGCACATGTTCCAGTACACAGGCTTGTAATCCAGCAGGAACCAGCAACTGGAAAATGTCAGATTGTCTATCGGGAGCTCGCCAGTGTCTATACAACAGTCCTTGACGTGCTACTAATCCCGGCCACTGTGAATAAATCGCTTTGGTCTCTGGATCGAGTGCTGATACGTCAGTCCATGGCGGTCACTGACCGGCTTCGATCCATGACATGCTGAGGCAGAGGAGGCTGAGGACATGGTAGTAGCAATGGCCTCTTTGACAAAAAAGTCAGAGAACTGAGCTGCTGACTGAGAATTTATACAGCGAGAGTAGCGGCCATTAGCTTTAGCCGCCTGCATAGGGTTAGAGATGGCAAAGTTAAATAAAACAGGTAAATGGTCAGAGAAGGATGTTTCCTCAACCATAATATTACCTACAGAAAAACCATGACAAAACAAGATCGAGGGTATGACCTAGTATGTGGGTGGCTTGATCAATATGTTGAGTGAGACCAAATGCATTCACAGCATCACAGAACTCTTTTACCATTGGTTTATCTGGGCAGCATACATGAATATTAAAATCACCCAGTACTAGTAAGCGGTCATGCAATGACACAAAATGAGAGAGGAAGCCTGAAAATTCAGCAATAAAATCTTTATCTGGCTTAGGAGGTCTATAAATCAACACACACACCAGCGAGTTCGTTTCAATAATTCTTCTCCACTCGGTCCAATGAGCGGCTGAAGTATGCGACCACTTGCACCCCCACGACATGGCCCAGGAACCCGGTTTGCCTCCGGAACAGGTGGCACTTTTTCGGGTGCAGTTTGAGCCCAGCACCTCGTATGGCGTCGAACACCTTCTCCAGATGTCCTATTGCACCAGTGAAGTCCGTTGCATGACACAGGATGTCGTCCAGGTAAACCACGCAGCACGTCCAGGTAAACCACGCCAGGAGATGCTCCATCAGCCGCTCTAAGTTCGCTGGCCCGTTGCATAGGCCGAACGGAAGTACCCGGAACTGCCACAGCCCTTGCCCGATGGTGAACGCTGTCTTCGGCCGAGCTTCCGGGGCTAGCTCAATCTGCCAGTAGCCACTGCGGAAGTCCAGCGAGCTAAACCAGCAGGAGCCGGCAATGCTGTCCAGCGCATCGTCAATGCGGGGGAGCGGGTAGGAGTCTTTCTGAGTAACCTGGTTGAGGCGCCTGTAGTCAACACAGAACTGCCACGAGCCGTCCTTCTTCTGGACGAGTACAGCTGGCGCAGCCCAGGGACTACTACTTGGCTCTATTACTCCTGCTGCGGCCATTTCCTTTATCTTTTCTTCAGCTGCTTGTCGTTTGGCGAACGGTAAGCGATGAGGTTGAAGTCGGCATTTCCGGTGTCGATATCGTTGTTGGACCAGGCTCGTTCGGTGCAGTCCTCATCTCTTGGCGCGAAGATGTCGGTTATGCGCTGCTAGTAGCCTCCGCACCTGGCTACCCAGTGCTTCACTCAGCCCCTCACAGCTCACGAGTGCAGAGTTAATTTACGGCTTGCCTGCGTCTCTACAGAGGGCAGCTCTCTGGCGGAGAGTGGTGATTGCTCAACCCGCCTCCTGGCTCCTCTCTAGTGGGTTGAGCTGAGCAGTGGCCGGACTCCAGCAAGCGGACCTGGATGAGACCTGTTGTTTTCGCTTGGCTTGAGTTTGGGGCTTGTGTGGGGAGGGGCGAGTCTTGGATGGCGAGCACTCTTTTTCGGCGAAATTTGCTTTCTGCGGGCTTGTGGAGCAAGTTGGAGGTTCTTCGTCGGCGCCAGCTCTCCGCGCCGTGCTCTGTCTTCCCGCCCGTGTGCAACTCTACGCTGCTCGTCCCTAAGTGTAGTGTGAACCGGGAAATGTCCACCACAGCCCCCATTTCTCTAGCATCGCCCAGGCCGAGAATGCAATCATCCTGAATGCTAGCCAACCAAAGCTGGCGGCTCGCCGTCTCAAGCGTTGATGGACCGCACACCACTTTTTGTCCATACAGTTCCGCTCGCTCTCGGTAACTGTGGTAATGCGTGTTTTGTCTCTTCCCAGCCTCTGGGTCTGGCTACCAGCGTGCGGGTAAGAGAGACGGGGCGCCCAGCGAGATGGTGGAGCCAGTATCAATCAAAGGCGAAACCGAGTCCCGTCTAGCGTGCAGTCCACATAGAGTCCTCTTGTTTGGCGAGCGGCCCAGCCGTTATGCAGTCCATAGCCAGGGAGGTAGTGAAACTTGAAGGTGGCATCCCTCCGCCGTGCCACCTCCCTCTAGTTTGACTGGGGCACGCGCGTGAGGGGTGCTGGGCCGGGACAGTACCTCGCGATGTGCCCCGGCTCGCCACACCGGTAGCATCCGTCTCCACTGGCCGGCCTCTTCCACTCGCGTAGGCGGCGTTGTGGTGGCTGTGCTGTGGTCTGTCGCGTCGTCTCCAACTCCTCCCAGTCTTCCTCCATCGATGTCTGGCGTACGCAATGCATCGACTCCGTTGTGTGGAAGATGTTTTCCACCCGTTCGGCCTCCGCCAGCGCCATGGCCAGCGAGCTGGGGGCACTCAGTCGAAGGTGTTCTCTCAGCCGCTCCGGGTGGATGCCTCAAACAAACGCTTCCAGTGCCATCTCTTCATGTAGACTCTGGCTGTACGTTGGGTAGCCCCGCCAGGCATACAGCTGCAGGTCAGCCGCGAACTTGCCCAGTCTCTCGTCCTTGTGTCGCCGTCTGGAAGCGAGTTGTTCTCGAGCATCGCTGGTGAAGATTCTCTGGCCGAGTCGTTGTTGCAGAGCGGCTTCGATTGCGGTCCAGCTTGCTTGCTCTGCCGGTGGCAGGTCTTCTAATACTTGTAGCGATTCCCCCTCCAGAGCCAACGCCACCTGTACGCCCGTTCTCTCCGCCGACCAGCCATTCAGCTCGGCTACCAGCCTTACCTGCACCAGGTATGTCGCCAGCGGCCTCTCACCATTGTAGCGCCGCAACTTGGCGTTGGAGCGCCCTTCTGCCGCCGTTTCCCTTGCTCCCGTGTGGAGCGGGTTCCAGTGGTGGGATGCTGCCATCAGCCCGGTTTGTCTCCTCCTGTGGCCTGGGGCGGGCTTCTTCGTTACGGTCACGCTGCAGGCTGGCTCCGTCTGCTGGGCCCAGCAGGTGGCCATGGGCGAGGACGCTGTCGAAGAGTCGCCTTGGCAGGAAACTCATCATCGCCGGGATATCGGTTGCAGCTTTCTCCTCCCGTCCAGTAGGGGTCGACATCCCACTTCTGACACCAATTTAACAAACTGCAAAGTTGTCTCAGAATGGCTTTTATTGGTTACGCACCAAAACACAGCTAACGCTCCACCGGAAACAAATGAGCTACCTTTCGTACGTAGGGTCTATTGAACTCTGGTGCCTCCTACTTCTATCAATGGTCTTTGAGATACTTCTACAACTTCCACCTGTGCCTAAATTAATTCTTTGGACATGATTAGGAGAGGCACATATCTGATTTTGGAAAACTTTGTGTGTACATTTGCATGTAAACTGAGAAGAGTTTTAGGCAGCCAACGTGCGACCTATGTACATTTTCTACGGATACCATGGATTTCAGAGTAGCAATCACATTTATGTTGGTGCAAACCTTTTTTGTTTGTTGCTTTTGCAGTTCAAACTTACAGGTGTGCACAATGTTATTTTTGAGAACGAAGAGGGTGAAATGTCCCTTTATGAAAATAGCCGGCCACGTATAAACCAGGCTTGTGCAAAATTCCAGAATTGAATTGAAACTGGCTCTTAAATTCCAATTCAATTCTTGAATTTCACTTTGATTTCAATTGAGGTAGCAAACAGGAAGCAGAATTGCAATTCGAATTGTGCACAACCCTGGTATAAACATAGCCTATATAATGCCATGTTTACACGTGGCTGGCTATTTTCATAAACGGAAATTTCACCCTCTCCGTTTTCAGAAATAACATTGTGCACACCTGTCAGTTTTTAGAAAAATCTTCCTTTAACCCTGGTATATGCCTTCAAAAGCATGCCAAACCTGTACGTGGCAGTGTAACGAGAAGCTCAAGCCCATGTTAACCAATCAGAATCCTGAAAATATCAACAACAGCAACAAATCACTTCCTCTTTCTCTTTTGAACTGACTAAAAATCTCCGCCTCGTCACATAAATCTCCGTTTGTACCTCTTTAGACGCAAACGAACAAACAGAGTTTTCCCAAAAAAACGATCAGCCCGGAGTTTTTAAAAACTCTGTTTGCTGGGGGATAAAACCTCCGTTTGCGTCTAAATGACAGAGTCAAGCGCAGAACAACATCACCGGTTGCATCGTTTTCGTTGTCGTCTAAACAGGGCCTTAGGTTTCATAGCTGATGGTGTACAGTATGTCAGAGTGAAAACCAAGCCTCAAGGTCGAGAGAATTGTCTATAGACCTGCGAGACAGAGTTGTGTGAAGACAGATCTGGGGAAGGATAAACATTTCTGCAGCATTGAAAGTGCCCAAGAGCACGGTAGCCTTCATCATTCTCAAATGGAAAAGATTTGAAACAACCAATAGTCTTCCTAGATCTGGGAGGGATTCCCGAAAGCATCGTAAACACTCATAGATCTATGAGTGATCCAAAGTTCTTGTTACTGTCTAAGAACATCTTAACAGGTACTTCTCACTGAGGTCACTATTAGGACAAACAGGGGAATTACAACTTAGAATATAATTATCCAACTTACGTTCATTCTTTATTGTACAGTAATTACTGGTGATGAATCAGATTTTAGCGTGCAAAATAGCATAGCTTACATTTAATGGTCATAATAATGTGATGTGAAAAGCGGACAAAAATGCAATTAAGTTATGAAACGAGACGTTGCCAGAATAGTTTGGCATTGTCTTTGTGTAAGTGTAGGCTCTCTTTTATTAGGCCTATGAGGTAAAAGCATAGAAAGGAACATTTAGTCTGTGCTGTGTCAAAATCTAAGCCTACACATTTCCTCACTTTCTTACTCGCCCTATTTTTTACCTTCAGACGTCTTCTTAAGTGACACCACAAAACATTATTGCACAGGCAGCACACACAGTTGGACTCTCACAAGTAAAGAACTGCATGACCGATGTACCGAGTAGCCTAAGCTATAGCCTAGGTATACTGTATGTTCATATATCTTCCAACAAACATAAAAACAGAGCAACAATCTAATCTTAAATAATTACAATTATTTATGCCCGTGTGTGGTAGCCTATATAGCATACTTGGGATGCTTACATGAAGATCAAAGTTTTTCTATTTTCGTATTGATGTGAATTAATGTGTAGGCTAGATCCGAAGTTTAAACGGTAGGCCTAGCTGTGCCTGTGACGTGCAGTCACCTGACATAACACCATGAAATGAAAAGATATTTCAGAACTATTAACGTGGACAGTTCCCCTCAAGAGCATCTTGAGAACAGTGCAGGCACGTTCACACTACGAGCATCTTCGGGAAACAATCGGGAAAACCAAACAAACGATCTTAAGATCGTAGAAAACCCTTGTAAATGCATTTATCCATCGTTATTGGGAAACCAGGCCCTGGTCTCCCAGTCAAACTGAGTAATTGGGGACAGGTCAGTCAGGCAACCAAGGTCTAAATCTGGGGTCGTCAAATGGCGGACCGCGGTCCAAGTCCGGACCCTGACGTGATCCTATCCGGACCCGGACCATAATAGCCTAATTTAGGTTTTCACGTAAGATTTCAAAGCTGCTCTAAATGTTTCGTAGGTTATGATAACAGCATTTAGTTCAGTAGCTCCAGGAACCATCATTTTGCTAGCTGCTACTCAGCCAGTGAAATCTGTGCATTCTGATAAAGTTGAGTCAGTGAGTAAAGTTACTATGGTGAAGACACTCACTGATAGCCTGAAACGAGTGAGGAGAGGAGACGGGACGAGAAACAATCAGATGGATATCTAAGTTAGGATAAATAAGTTATTTTCAAATCATCGATTGCTCAAAGAGGAGAAAGCTAGACAGCGAGAACAGAGCTTTATAAAACAATACGGGGGCAATGCCACGCAAAACTGTCACATCCGTAACGCCAACTAAATAGGCTACCATGGCATTATGTTGGCGTTAAGGATGTGACAGTTTTGCGGGGAATTACGTGCAATTGATGCAACCCTGTGGCTGCAACACGAAACTACATGAAGCAAGAACTACCTAAGCCTTATGCCACAATGTGACATACTCATAAGTTGCAGCTCCTCTCATACATATACGAATTAACATCCCCCGACTGGACTATTTGAACTTTCTGACACTAAATTAGGATTAATGCATTATCATACCGGATATGTAATCATCCCACCTCTTGTAACTTTCACCTCAGGTGGCTTTAAACACCATGTCCTATTCTCTACACCTGACTATCATATGAATTTGTCATGTATACAGACCTTACTGTCCTGTATTTGACCCTAGGCAGATGGGTCATCCCCTCGTGGATCTGCTCGAGGTTTCATCCTATATGTATCTCCAATTCTAGGGAGTTTTTCCTCTCCCCTGTTACCCATTAACCTGACTCCGCCAGATGGATTTGCTCCGCATTTCATCACTTTTCATTGAAGAACTTTTGGGAAGGGGCGGAAATACTGGATAGCTGATTGGATAAACCATCTGTCTATCACCACCTTTGTTGGTTATCGACGGGCCAAATCAACCAATTAGATGAACAAAGTGTTCTTCTAATGCCTTCGTTTAACATACAATTAAGTTAGGGAACGTGACTAACGTTAAGATGTTTTAACTTACCATTTGTATGTGACATGAACCTAATCAACGACAATTCCCATCAAGTTTTCACGGTAGGTCCTACACTTCTTAGTCCATATCGCTGTGATTCTATCAGGCCAATCAAATCGTGTATAGAGTTAGGCGGGCTTAACATAATGATTGATGGCAGAGTTGCAACGGTTTGGCTTGAATTCCCTGCTACTTGAAAACAAAGATGGATGTTGCTGTTGGCCAACAGTGTGACATGAGTTAAGCTTGTTTAAGTTGGCAAAAGTTTGAACTACTACTGAGTACTGCGAACGGTGAGTGCCCAGACCCTACATTTTAATGTGGGTCTGGCTCGTCAGGCTAGTTTTTCGCCTGATTTGGGCTCGCATTTTTCACGACATAGCTCCCCCTGCAGCTTCGGTAGCAAGTGAGCTAGCCATCAATAAACCAAGCTAAACACATACAGGGCTCACAATAAAACGGTCGAGCAAACACATTGTTCAAGAGACTATCAAACCACATTACAAAAACGAAGTTCACCCAAGGGTAGGTACAACTAACCTGACTCTCGCCAGATGAATTTCGTTCCGCCTAGCTCCACTCATTCATCTGGGATCAATCCATTGGAGTGGTGCTTCAGAAGGCTGGGCCTAATCAAAAAATGCTTGCATATGATTGGATAAGCCACTTGTCCGTCATCTATTGACGTGCTACTTCAACCACTCACATCGAAGCCAACCCGTGACGCTGAGAACAGTCTCACAGTGGCTTCTACGCTACGTCACATCTATGAAACTCCCACCCTGCGTCCTGATTGGCTCTACCATAAAATCTGGTGCCGAAATCACTCTCAACGGAAGAGATCCCAGATGGATGTGAGTGAAGCTAGGCGGAGCTAAGCGGAACGAAGTTCATCTGGCGAGAGTCAGGTTAAGGTACAACAGCAACAAAGCAAAGTCGTTTTGGAGTCCGTTTTGCAGTCTTCTTAGAAACTACAATCTGACTACATTTTCGAGGCGCGATTGGATACTTCCTTATAATTATTGTACTTTATCTTTTATTACTTTTTTTACTACTTTTGACTTTTTTTTGCTTACTAATTATCCTTTATTTTTAAATGATTTTACCTTGTGTTTTATGTTTTCTTTTTATTATGATCTTTACCTTTTAGCTATTCTTTGACTATATTGCCTTTCTATGCTTTTTATTTGTTATTATTGATTGGTTTTGTTTATGAAAGTGTAACGGATGCCAGCTAGCTTAGCTGTGCTTGTGGAACGTTGGTAAACCTCACTCCCCGACGCCTCAAGAGTACTGCTGGCATGCAATAGCCTGGGCTATTGGCTCAATTGTTAGCGCACTCGCCTCCCGATCCGAGGTGCTGCTGTTCGCGGGTTCGAGTCCGGGCGTGTGCAGGGCTGAATCGCGCAGGTTCAACACAACGCAGGTTCAACACAACGCAGGTTACATAAAGCACTAGGGATCAACCGAAATGGATTTTTTTAGTGCCGATAACGATTTTTTTCCATCAGCCTTAGCCGATGACCGATACAGGCGGCCGATTTTCTTGAGCCGATATTTGGAGCCAATACTGCTTTTATTTTGCTCCCTCAATTTACATCATACAAATGACACATAATTACACAAATGATGATAACAAATGTTATAAGTCTCAATTTAAAAAAGGAACATTTATTGAACTTATGGATGGGTGCACTGGATATGGTTAACTGTGCAACATGCTTTCATCAACATCTTACAACACAGCCTTGATGATGCATTGCTTGCTGACATATTATAACGTGGGGTCAGATGTTTCTGTTCTAAACTGCATCAACGTCAAAAGGTATAAAAACTGCTTTTATTTTGCTCCCTCAATTTACATCATACAAATGACACATAATTACACAAATGATGATAACAAATGTTATAAGTCTCAATTTAAAAAAGGAACATTTATTGAACTTATGGATGGGTGCACTGGATATGGTTAACTGTGCAAAATGCTTTCATCAACATCTTACAACACAGCCTTGATGATGCATTGCTTGCTGACATATTATAACGTGGTGTCAGATGTTTCTGTTCTAAACTGCATCAACGTCAAAAGGTATAAAAACGTATCTCTCAAAGTTTTAAAATCTCTCCTTCAGGTAGCGCAGCTCTCTCATATCGCTGTGATGCGTGTCCTACTGAGTGAGACAGACCAGACGCACACACAAACTTCTGTTTGGTAGCTGACGAACCACCATTGAACTGGCTAATGATAATGTTAGCAAACGGCTCTAAACAAGTAAGGCATGTCTGGTACATGATAAACGTTAACACGAATTAATATTCAACTACACGTCTCTCATTTTTAAAGCTCTGATATCACTGCGATGGCAACTCCACCCAGCTCGAAGGAGAGGGGGAGGGAGACGCACACACCACACACGTCCAAAACTCAGCCAGGTGGTCGCTGAATAAAACTCCCACAAATATCTCGGAACAACGTCGGCATTACTTAATCATATGATTGACCAGTGTTCGTAACAGCTACCGCTAACGCATGCATACGGATAGCCTACAACTTAGCTATTTGCAGCTCCCTAAATACAATGGCAAGCATGTTTTATAGAACAGGCATTCAGGGAGGGAGACACACACACACACACACACACCACACGCGTCCAACACTCAGCCAGGTGGTCGCTGAATAAAACTCCCACAAATACCACGGAACGTTGGCATTAGGCTACTTAATCATATGACCAGTACAGCTACCGCAGGAATATGGATAGCCTACAACTTAGCTATTTGCAGCTCCCTAAATACAATGGCAAGCAGTTTTATAAACGATCATTAGCATTAAAAAAGTAGCCTACCTATCTATCATTCGTGTTTTCCATTTGGACCCACAAACTTGCTTCCACCTTCAAAGTGTATGGCAATATTTCAGCTAAGTCAAACAGTTAAAAGATGCTTTGAAAGTTTAAAGTTTACTGTTGTCTTGAAGAGCAGGCTTTCAGCACTCTGCTCGTGGGGGAGGGGCAGTCTGCACGTGAATTGCAGTTTCTCCAGCAACACAGAGCTGCCGTAGACGCCTGTATGTAAATAATGCGGGGGAAAAACTATTGGCGAATGCAGCCGCTTATCGGCCGATGCCGATACACGTAAAAAACGCAAATATCGGCCCGATATATCGGCTGATCCCTATAAAGCACATTGAATGACCTCTGTGTATGAAATGCGCTATATAAATAAACTTGACCAGAAAGTTGCATATTCGGTTTTTCTGCGGAGAAGCACTAGGGGGAGACAAAGCACCTACCAAACGACCCAAAAAGTGTTGTAGAATCATCAGAACGACTCTCGGGGGGGACTTTTAACAGGCAGCCAGTGTAGAGATATGGGAAATATGTTCATATTTTTTAGTTCTAGTGAGTGTGCGAGCAGCTGCATTTTGTATAAGCTGTAAGCTCTTTAGACAGGTGTTATTGCAGCCAGGGTATACTGTAGAGCATTGCAATAATCAATCCTTGAAGTGACAAAAGCATGGATTCATTTCTCAGCGCCTGGCAAGGTTAAAGACTTCCTTATCCTTAAAATGTTCCTTAAATGATAAAATGAAGTTTTGGTAATCTGTTTTATGTGATTATTTAGTGATAGGTCTTGGTCAATTGTAACTGCTAGATTTTTAACACTTGAGGATGAGGATAGTCGTAGATCAGTAAATGTGATGAGGATAGGATATCCCTCATCTTTTTAGGACCTAAAACCATGACTTCTGTTTTATCGGAGTTCAAAAGCAGGAAATTATTTGTCATCCATGTCTTTATGTCTCTTATGTGTCAAGTTTGGCTAACAGAGTTAATTCATCAGGTTTTATAGAAAGGTATAGTTGTGTATCGTCTGCTAAGCTAATGAAGCTTAAATGGAAGTTTGCGGAATGTGTGCCGTTTGGTTCAATGGTCCAGTCAAATCCCCTAGCTGAGCTGTTGTAGCTCGACTTAACTGTGCATGTAAACGTACTGTCTGACAAAAAGTCAGAATGAGTAATTATAACTGACGAAAAGCCCTGAGGACATAAAATATCTTATTCAGATATCAGGGTTGGAGAACGTAGTAGTGACTTCACACAGAGGCTTGAGCTTCAGGGCCCTCTGAGCCCATGGGCCTGGGCCCAGTAGGCCCGTTGGTAACACTTTATAATAAGGTGCCATAATAGCAAACTAGTCATTACCTAACCCTTTGTTAATATTTGTAAATTGTTACTAAAATATCTATTAGGCACAAGTTAATAGTTTTCTGTCTATTGCCCCCACAATCCAAACACCCACCACCCCCAACAGTTACACACAATCTCTAAACAGCCTAAGGCACAACCCACCTCCCCAATGTTCAATATGTTAGGACATGGTGTAAGACCCTAGACATAGACAGATGTGTGTCTCTCCTAATAATGTCCAATGAATTCATTTAGGCAGATGTGGACTCTAATCAAGTTGTATAAGCATCTCAAGGACCATTGATATAAGTAGGGTGCACCAGAGCTCACTTGCAAGTGTCATGACAAGGGGTCTGAATACTTATGGAAATGGGATATTTCAGTCTTTCATTTTGTATACATTTACAAAACACTCCAAACACCTGTTTTTTTGGTGGACTATTGAAGCATTGTGTGTAGATTGATGAGAAAATAACAAAACTTGAAAGAGTCTGAAACTTTCTGGTTGTACTGTTGCTCATTGTCCGAGTCGATCATAAGTTCTTCAACTTTCCAATTTAATCTTTGTTATGGAATTGGCACATTATAGGACAAACAAAGTTACAGTAAATCACAAATAAACTCTACAAATATTGATTTATACAGTTATTGGGATAAACAGACAAAGATGTATTTTTGTATGAGTTCTTACATGTTCTCAGAAACAATAAACAGATATTTATGAGCCTGTGAGTGGTATATAGAAATGCTTTTATCTGGCGTTGCGTGTGTTACGAGGCGGTCCTGGCTCAAGCTCTTCATTATCTAAGGTATGTTCAATTAAATTAAAAAGCCTACCGCAACTCGCAACCAACAGAAACAAACACAGAAAGACCTGAGAAACACCCTACGTGTGGTGCACAAACTTGGAAGTAGGTCCTAACTGTGGTGTGTGTGTGTGTGTGCGCATGTCAGCTTGGCAGGAGAATCAGAGAGCGGTCACCTACCTGTGGCATCCTCGCGCTCCCGGCCTGGTACTCCGATACTTGTAGCCCTATGGCCAGCCCAAGCGATGGTTCTCGTACATGTTCAAGGTTTTTATTATAATTTGATGGTGCTTTTTCAAAAAAAAAAAAAAAAAAATATATATATATATATATATAGTCCACAAATGGCGGCAACGTGCGGGGACAAACAGGCCACAGCTCCCGCTGGGCCTTGCATAACGAATTGCTGCCCAGTTTCTCCTCAAAAGGTTACGACAGGTGTTCAATTTACCAATTAGCCACAGGTAGTGACATCACTGAAACCCCGCCTGTAAGTCAGTGCTTGCCCTACAATGTGACCCTAACCTACCGTAACATACTTCCCCCCCTCAAAAAAAAAAACACAATGGCAAAACAAATGCAATAGCTAACACCACCAAATATTCTTATTTTATAATTTTTATATTCTTTTCATAATTTTTTTGTGTTTTTTTTTTTCCTAAATTTTCTTTATTATTTACAAAATGTACATGTTCTTTAAAACAGAACTAAGAAGAGACCTATTCCCTCGGACATCCACAGCAACTGTGGGTAACCTTGAGGAAATAGAACAAGACCTCACAAAATCCATGACCAAGACCAACATAATTCAAGTCACGCAAGAGAGTCAACAGATCCAATGTGAGCGTGATGTTGAATGCCCAGCACCAGCAGCTGAAGCACAAAGCTCCTAAACATCAGGCGGCAAGAGGCATACATCCTGACCACAGATGTCACCTCATCAAATGGTCCAAAAGAGCCACTCCTAGGGACAGCTACACCTGATACCAGGGATGGCAGACCCGCATCCTGCAACAGCATGGCTCCAATGGCTTTCAAAAAGCCCTGATATTTTCTACAGGAGTAGGCTTCAGGGAGAAACCCACAAGGCACTTTAGCCCCCAAACTGGTTCCAATCCATGGGCTTTCCCCAAAAATCTGATTAACAGAGTCAAGTGATTGCTGCCCAAGTGGTCTGTAATACCCCTGGTCATTTTCAGAGCATTCACCAAAAGTAGCCCTGTACTGTTTATCTTGAGCACAATGATCTTCCGATTTACCACTGTGCACTGGCAAAGTGGATGGCACCTCTGAAGCCTCATCCACAGCTAACACAGGTAACTCACCTGCAGGGCAAGGTTTTATTTCTTCCAAGGTAATATCCAGACCCTCGACTAGGAGGTCCATGTCTTCAATGAGTAACTCATTAATTACCTCATCTATCCAGACATCCTCAGAACATGGCTCCATCTCAAGTTCACTAAACAAAATATGCAAACATGAATCAGCCAGGTCAAACTCATGTTCATCAGATGCCTCAGAAGTGTCACACCCCTCCCAAATTTGCAGAGATGTGCTCAGTTGGGATTCAACAAAAACCTCAGGAGCCGCGCATGTCAAAGGTGCCATGCATGCCTCCATAAACTCAAAACAAGCCTCATCAGGCCTGTTTACAACATCACCACAAGTGAAAATTTGTGTTCCTGTTCGAAACAGGAAAAACTGTTGCCTTTTAAGATATCTGGGGAGTGAGGCAGCAAGTGCAGTTCGAAACCAAAAAAGTAATTTTGCTGCCTTCTAAGATATCTTAGATTGATTGAAAAATTGTCATTTTTGGAGGCAGCATTGATGCACACTTCATGCTCCCTCCTACCCAAAACAGCTGTGAAAAGTAAACAAAGATGGCATTCTTTTGCTTAGATTTGCAGATTTGAGATGAGAAATAAACAATTTATTATCTGATAATAATAATAATAATAATAATAATAATAATACGTTTATTTTATATAGCGCCTTTCTCAAACCCAAGGTCGCTTTAGTAGGAAGGCAAGGAAACACAACAACAAACAAACAAAACAATACAACAAAGACAAAGGCAGGGAAACACAATAACAAACAAACAATACAATACAACAAAGACAAGTTATCTGTATGGAGCTATGTGTTGGGTGTGGAGGAGAAGTGATCATTAAACAGAAAGGTCTTGAGATGTGCTTTAAAGAAAGGAAGAGAGGGACAGGCACAAAGAGGTTGGGGGAGGGAGTTCTAGAGTTTGGGGGCCAAGGCACTAAAGGACCTGCCACCTAGGGTGGTGAGTCTGGAGCGGGGGATAGCCAAGAGATTTTGGTCAGAGGATCTGAGTGGGCGGGAAGGAGTGTAAGGGGTCAGGAGATTGCGGATGTAGGGGGGAGCAAGGTTGTGGAGGGCTTTGAAGGTGAGTAGTTGTACTTTGTATTTGATCCGGGACGGAACTGGTAGCCAATGAGAGTTGATGGAGAATGGTGGTGATGTGTGCTGATCGTCTGGTATGGGTGAGGAGCCTGGCTGCAGAGTTTTGAATATATTGTAGTCTTTGAAGGGTTTTAGTGGGGAGACCAAGGAAAAGTGAGTTGCAGTAATCTAGACGGGACATAGTGAAGGAGTGAACGAAAAGTCTGTGCATCACTAACAGAGAGGAAGGGTTGGAGGCGGGCAATGTTACGGAGGTGAAAGAAGGCAGTCTTAGTGAGTGATCTGATATGAGGATAAGGGTGGAGTCAAGCTGAATGCCAAGGTTTTTAACAACAGGGGTAGATTATATAATACCATTGTTATAACCATTAATAGTGTCTGGTCTGATATATTTGCCACCCGTAAAACTAATTTATACCGTTAGCCTGTTAGCTTACGTAAGCTAATTTAGTTTAACCTCAGGCTTTTGCTAAAGTCATACCATAGTGTTCATATTTTGGTTCTATAGAGTTAGGAACAGGGTTCTAAATGAACTTTTTTGATCACCAGCCAATGTGGCTGGTAACTTTCTAAAATCAGAATTTCCACAATTTTTTTTGCCTTCATGATTTCATTTTATAAGTTTCTTATATTAAAAAGGACATATCAATTATCATCAACAATGACAAGCCAGCTGGAACCTGCCACTCGTTTTCTCTCCCTCTCATGTGCGCTCAGGCTCGTTAAATGGAGTAGCATACGATACGTTCAAGTGGATTTTAATGGAAAGGACCCGAAAAGTATAATCTTTATGTAACATGCTGTTACTGCATGTTGACATTGTAAACTTTTTCTAACAAGAGTGAAAACCAGTTTGCAGTAAAGCTACTATTTATTGCCTAAATGTTGGTCCCTCTGTCTTTTGGTGCCCTACCGTGATGCGTGTGGTGGTAGCGGCACCACTGATCACTGATCAGGCAGCTTTTTTAAACAGAAACTTTTCGCCTACAAGCTCCTCACATTCCTCTCCATCTTCAGCTAACCCCATAGACAATAAAATAAACAATCTTGCGGCTTCAGTTACATGACATCAGTACGACGGAGTATTAGGGCCACACATGAAGAGAAAAAATATTTTTGCCATGGCGAGATTAAACTCGACATGTTGACTTTAAAGTCGACATGTCGACATTAAACTCGACATTTCGAGAATAAAGTTGAAATTTAATGTCGACTTTAATCTCGACGTGTCGACTTTAAAGTCGACATGCTGACATTAAACTCACAATAGGCCCTACTGTTTAAACACAGTTTAAGCTATGTAGCCAACACTAATACACAATATGTTACATGAAAAATGGGCTTCAAATGAAGTGAAGTGCTGTCTCGCGGTTATGGAAATACCATGCACTATGCCGTTTAGGCTAAATAGCTAGAAAAATATATGTATCCAATGATATAATGTTTCTATACAAAATGTTATTTCACTCTGTTTTATGTGGTTAAGGCCACTGCACATCCAAGTAACTGCCCTTTATGACCCACAGGCGTCACTCTCCATAGGATAACATGGCAAAACTCATTATTCTAAAACTGCTTTTCCATGTCTCACCTGCAATACGTATAGGAGGCTAGAAACACAGGTATAGCCTAAGCATATATACTATTTTGATCCCGTGAGAGAATATGTGTGCATGCACTTTATTTATGCACTTTGTGTACATATGTGTGCATGTAGGCTACTAGCCTACAGTGGTCGGGAGGACAGCTTCATTCGTCCCTCCATAGACATTCAGCAATAGGCTGTTTAGCATCCATTACAAACAAAGAAACGTGAAAGTCTAGGATTGGGGAGAGCGCCTAGTATGCCTCTAGTGCATAAGCATGAAGTTGAACCTTTAGATGAAAAACAACACTTTAATAATAGGCCTACAATAAATAAATAAACTGCTATGACGTTTAGGCTACTTTTGACCATCGCATTTATCGCCTGTAACTCCGTGATAAGGACCTAACCTAACCAAGTATTTGGCTGAGCAACGTAGGTTAATATGTTCTATGTTTTGTCCACATGATATAGGCCTATGTCTAATCATTTTTGCACTCGAACACTCTGAATTATTGTTGCACTTGTTGCATTGTTTCATTAGGCCTAGTCCTCCCTTTCAATCGTCCCGAGCGGTCGTTCTCTCTCCAAACTAACTTCTCAAAATGTTGAGTTTAATGTTGACACGTCTTGCTTCAAGATTGTTTCCCTAATATTCACAAGTCTTTCCTCGATCCTAAAAACAAGACAGTCATTATTTTGGATGGGTTAAATGAGTATCATTCTTCTCTTGACTCCAAAAGTGAGGTCTTTAATAATGTAGAGACTAAAGCCTCTGTGGATGAGCTGCTGGTCAACCTCCTCAAGGGAAATCTTCTGGATAGTGCACTCCTCTGGATCACCTCACAACCAGCAGCAGCCAGTAAGCTTCCTCGTGACAGTGTTGACATGGTGACTGAGCTGAAGGGTTTTAACGACCAACAAAAGGAGGAGCATTTCAAAAAGATCCATATCGGACATGATGGGAAGGCTGAAGAGGTGATCTCATACCTGCAGAAGTCAAGATCCCTCAGTGTCTTGTGCGACATCCCAGCCTTCTGGCAGATTTTGTCCAAGGTGCTGCAAGACACTAGCCTGGCGAGCCAGACCCACATTAAAATGTAGGGTCTGGGCACTCACCGTTCGCAGTCCTCAGTCCGAGGGGTGGGATAATCAGTTGTCTTTCACTCTGCACGCAATAGGACGCAATAGGATATTTGTTTTCAAGTAGCAGGGAATTCAAGCCAAACCGTTGCAACTCTGCCATCAATCATTATGTTAAGCCCACCAAACGACTCTTCAATGCCCTGATTAAGTTTCGATTTCTGGAGCTCACAAGCCAACGGAGAGTTGCTAGACTAGCCCTGGCAGCAAATGTAATAGGGGCGCGTCTAGATTTCTAGGCTAGCAAGACACAAAAAAGCCCTTCAGAAGCTGGACTGGGTTATTAGGAAAATTCCTGTACAAGCACATCGACCAGCTGAAAGAAAAAGCAGACACCAATGTAGAAGAAAAGATACTACTCAACCTGGGGAAGCTTGCATGGGACCTACTCGAAAAGGATGAAAAAGACTTTGATGAAAATAATCTGAAAGACTGTAACATTGAGGCTGATGGCTTAGTTGAATTTTCTGGGATATGCCCAGAGTCAGACACACAGAGCAGTGAAACCAGGTTTTGTTTTTTTCATCCCTGCATTCAAGAGTTTCTTGCAGCTATGTATGTGATCTTATCATTTGCATGTGACAAGAAGAATCTAATTCAGGAACCAACTAGTATGAAATGGATAGCAAAGCCAACATTGTTTGATGTCCAGAAGTCTGCAGTGAAAAGGGTCTTAAAGAAAAAAGGACCCAAAACAGGACATCTTGACACTTTTGTGATATTTTTCCTCGGTCTCTGTGAGAAGTTGAATCAGGATATTGTTAACAAGTTCATGAGTTGGATAACAAAGTCACAGTCACAAAGCACAACACTTGCATTGAAGGAAGACAATGAGAAAATGATCAACTATATATCAAAAGACTTTATATGAAGGTACACCACATCAGTGCCATACTCTTAAGATGTCTCCACGAACTGGATGACGACTCTCTGCTGGAGAAAATCAAAAGGTGCATCCGTCACAATATATCAGAAAACCTGGATCAGGATCTGATCGTATTGTTGCAGACACATAAGGGAATTCAACAGGTGTTTGAAATGAAGGACTACATGAAATCAGATGCAGATGTGACAACATTGATCCCAGTGGTAAAAATGTCAAATCGAGCAAAGTAAGTGGCAACAAACTGTGCAATCTGTAATTCATACACACCATAACCATACCTCTCAACATTAAGGGGGGGGGGGCAGTGTTTATACCAGATCTGTGTTTGCATATTTAATACGTTTCATACACGTGTTTCAACACTGCATTTCGGTCATTGTTTTTACCTTGCCATTACCTTACGCATGCCAGTTATGTATCCAGCTGCCTGCCTGCAGCCTACTTCCAAAACTCCAAAGCTGCTTGCTGTCAGATTTGGTTCCGAGGGAAGAAGTTCAGTGTATCAACAACACTCAGTTTATGTGATGTGTTAATCAATTAAATTCCCAACAATTTCACAACAGCTAGTTCTGGAATAGGCCATTTAACTAGTCTGCTTGCTTACGACGAGACTCAGGCTGCACAGAAGGCACCCGCTTCCTTATTTGGGTTTTGGGTTGCCAGGTTTTAGCCTTTGACAAAACAGTTTAAATTGAAACTAAGTGATCATGTATGTGTAGGGTGTATTTCATACACAACCTGGCAACCTGAATGGATCAATGATTTTAAAATGAAGTTTGATGGCCATGCAAATTACGGGAGTTTTCCGGGAGAAATAACAAAACGGGAGGGTGCTGGGAGATGATCTTGAAATACGGGAGAAACCCGGGAAAATCGGGAGTGTTGACAGGTATGGCTAGAGGCCAAAATGTATTTTTGCCAATTGCAGCACCTCCTTGAGGTAAAAGGTCACAACAATTCTTGAGTGTCCTCCCCATAGGGACATGAGTCTATGTACTTGCACAAATATGCATTTTGGCCTGTAGCTGTTCTTGTGTTTGGAATTAAAATATACCAAGTTTAGTTTCAATTGGTAAAAGTGTTAATAAATATGGCGCCCCTAGTGGTCAAAGCACACCAAATTAATTGTGCGTCCTCAGGATGGGGTCTCGAGTCTTATACCAGTTTCAATACGTAAAGGCGTTGCTGAGATATTACCTAATTTCCTGTATCTCTAGCGCCCCCCTAGAGGTCAAAGGTCACCAAATTTATTGTGTGTCCTCAGGATGGGGTCCCAAGTCCATATACCAAGTTTGGTTTCTATATGTGAAAGCATTGCTGAGATATGAGCCTACTTCCTGTGATTATAGCGCCCCCCTAGTGGTCAAAACACTCCAAATTTATTGTGCGTCCTAAGGATGGGGTCCCAAGTCCATGTACCAAGTTTGGATTCGACATGTGTAAGCATTGCTGAGATATGAGCCTACTTCCTGTGATTATAGCACCATACAGTGGTCAAACTTTACCAAATTTCTTGAGCCTACTCCTAATTGGGTCACCAAATTGGGCTAATTTAAACCAAACTTGGTATGTGGACTTAGGAGCACATCTTGAGGACACACAATAAATTTGGTGACCTTCGGCCACTAAAGGGGTGCTACAGTTACAGGAAATAAGCTCATAGCTCAGCAACGCTTTCACGTATCGAAACAAAACTTGTTACATGCACTTTTATTTTCACCATTAGGTGGACGCTTTAATCTCAGGAAGTAGCCTTATAACTCAGCAACGCTTTCATGTATTGAAACCAAACCCAATCCCAATCCAATCCAGTCCAATCTAGTCCAGTCCAGTCCAATACAGTCCAGTCCAGTCAAATCCAATCTAGTCTAATTCAGTCCAGTCCAGTCCAATTCAATCTCAATCTCAACTCCTGCTCAACTGCTTAACTGCTTGGCCGTCTCATTGCTGCTTGCAATCAGCATTGCATGGCATTACATTGAGAATATTGTGATATCAATGATTCATTTATTTAGGATAAAAGCGTCTTCTACAGGTGTTCCCAACCTTATTTGGCAGGTGATCCTATTTTTATGTCATGAAATGTTGGCGACCCCAATCAATTACGTGTAGCGATAGAGTGCAACTTATATCTCCTCTAACATCCAGACGAGTGGAACTTTGATTTCCCCCAAATGTCCTTGCGCGTCTGGTTGTTTTGCTACTTTCAAACAGTTTTTACTTGTTACTTGTTTTTACTTATCTCAATTGTAATGAAGGATCTGTTAGTTAACTGGGATATCATGGGGTTTTTCATATTTTTAATTGAGTTTAGGGACCGTTTGGTATTTATGGAATGGACCACTGAAGGAAAATAGGGGAAGGTCATGTCTTTTTATTCTTTGTTGAGGGGAGAGTCACCCGACTTGTTTTAGTCTGGGGGGTCACCCAACTTTTTTATTCAGCAAAGTGGCTTGTTTGGTGCATATTTTCCATGTAACTCTCAGTCTCAGTCTTCACACTTTGGGAACCCCTCTGCACACCACATTTACCCGTCATTTCCTTCTTTCTTGCAGAGTAGCCTAGCCCTTTCATGCGCAATGATATGTGGACAGTAACTTTAACTCTGATTTCTATTAACTATTAACTCTGTTTATCATGTTAATATACTCCAAATCCACTTGAGGGCAGTTTTAATAGATCCATTGCAATATATTAACAATATGTATCATCTTATATTTGGAATATTGACTGCTTGATGACATCATCAATTCAACATGGCTGACAGTAATGGCCATGTGCTGAATGCTCCAGGCATATCTGTAAAAAGTTTCTAATCAAGAAGGCTAAACCAGGTAAAAAAAATATTATGGTGTACAGGAGAGTGTGTTGAACAACTCTATGAGGTTAGAAATGATATTTGATGTAACGTTAGCTCCTAACGTTTTGACAAGCATATCTACCAATAGCTTTGCTGTCTCCATCCTTTCTGTTTTTGTTGGTTGCAAAAAATATATAGTATTTATTGGTCACTATCAACAAGTGCAATTTGTTAATTGCTGTCATTCTCTCTCCTGTACAAACAAAAATGTGTTACGTTCCAAGTAGCCTAGTGCGTAACTCATAAAGCTTCATAAAGTTGAACAAATACATTTGGTTATTTCACAGAAAAATATAAATAGCCAGTTTATGGTCTACAATGCAGAGTTGGTAAGTTATGGTAGGCCAACTTGGAGTGAATATACAAACACGGGAAATTCTCTACTCATAGCTGAGTAGCCTGATGGTAGGCAGGTGCGCACGTAGACATACAGCCGAACACTATGCAAGCGCAAATGAATTGTGCTCTCATGACAACCACGCCGTTAACTTAAATACATGTAGGTTAACTAAAGACATTGAGAATGGGCAGGGGAGGGTTGTGTCTTTTTTGAAAATTCTGTTCGAGGGTCATTGAAACATTTCTTGCAGGCAAGGGAGGGTCATGCAACTTTTGACTGAAGCACTCAAATCCCTCTGGTGGCCCCTTAAGTAAATAACGAACAGTCCCTTATGTGTATTTTAATGTAATGTACTGGTCAATTGTAAGATATCTCAGGCGACCCCATTTGGATTTCAGGCGACCCCAAGGTTGGGAAACTATGGTCTACTAAGTAGGTCTAGGCTAACTATTACCATTGAATCTTATTGCTCATCATTAGCAACCTACACTGTTTTAAACCTTGACAGCTGGTTTTTGAATGCAAGAGCATCCATGTTCCTTTGAAGAACACATTTTTTTTTATTTTCAAAAATCAGAAATACTGATTATTATTGTTATTATATGCAGTAGTAGATTAACAGTCTGTAATACTGATCTTACTGCAGACTGGCCTCCTGCAACATTACAGAGGGGAGTGGCCAGTATATCGGTGAGCTGCTGCAGTCTCAAACCCTGAAAGAGTTGGATTTGACCAACAACAACCTGAAGGACTCCGGAGTGGAGCAGCTCCTCTCTAGAGGCTTGGCAAGTGCAGACTGCACACTGGAGAAGTTAATGTAAGTCAGTGAACATCTGATGGAAGTATAATCATCTAAGTCAGGAAGTCTTGGGATATTATGTAGGTCTAAACATTACATCACTTGAGAGGGACGTACTGTAATTCTCAATCCTAATGGGAAAAACTATATTGGTAAAAGCCCAAAGTGCAAAGCTTTAAGATATTTTTTGAGAAGATATATGGGGCTTGTATCCATGCATCATTGCCGTGCCTGAATAATATGCATATGTATCTTTCTTAGCTTTACATATTGAGATAATAGTTTAATTTACCACACAAAATGTCCTGTAACCGCAATTTCAAATTCCATGTAGATTGAAGAAATGTGGGATCACGCTGAAAGATGCGAGCTGCTCTAAAGTTGTGTCCGTGGCCATTAAGTCTGAGAAGTGTCACCTGAGAGAGCTGGACCTGAGTTACAATTATCTACTGGACTCTGGAGCAAAGGCTGTCATTGTGGCTGTAGTGGACGCATCCAGCAAGACTGAGAGACTGAGGTTAGGAGGAGCAACTGGTGAAGGCCATGGTTTCTCAGCCACACCTCTCCCTACTCAAATGCACATTTCATTTTATGACAGATATGTGTTCATCACCTAATCACAATATCCAAGTAGATGACTAGATGATATGAACAGAGCTCAACATCATCTACATATATTATATACACACTTCTGGTCAAAAGTTTGGGGTCACTTAGACATTTCCATTCCACTCCATCATAGACAGAATACCAGCTGAAATCAGTCGCATTGTTTTTGCATATGAGGTACAAAGCGTCTAGCATCACCTTTGTATATTTCTTTGTCAATTTAGCCCAATGCTGTCTCATTCTTTCTCCATTGCCTGTCTCTGCAGTCTTGCATGTTGCACACTGACAGAGAAGACCTGTGAGCTCATCTCCTCTGAGCTGAAGGTAGAAAACCTGGCGACCTCCTGCTTGAGAGAGATCAATCTGAGTGACAACAGCCTAGGGTCCACTGGAGCGATTGCACTCAGCAGTGTGTTAAAGAACACCAACTGCAAGTGGGAGAAACTCTGGTAAATGACTAGTAACTGTAAACACCCAATATGAACACTCTTATCACTACAGGTTTGTAAGGTTAGACATCACTTAAAGTCTGGCATGGTAGCTGGCATAACATTTCCTTAGGTGTTATAATGTGGCCAATTTGGTTAATATTATAGTCAGAGCCGGACAGTAACGGAGTACATTTACTTGAGTACAATTTTCAGGGATCTTTACTTTACTTGAGCATCATTTTTGGGGAGTACTCATGACTTTACTCAAGTACATTTAAGAAAAAATATTGTACTCTTTACTCCACTACATTTCTATCCATAACCGTGAGTACCCGTTAACCGCATTTTAAAAAAAAATTAGGAAACCCTCAATTTGTTGTTTCCCTCTCAAACGTGATTGGATTGTGCAGGCGCCACTGATTGGGACAGCCTATCAGCAATCACCTTCAGCTTTCCGCCAAAGTCGAGTTTTGCGGTTGTTACTAAAAATGTGAACATGCACGTTGCACTGTTGTGCGGTGGACTTTCGGAATGAATAGAGTCTGCGTTTCAATATTGAGGCGCCATAGTTTGTCCGATCGGCCTGCTGGTATAAAATGAATTGCGCTGTCTTCCCATGCAGTCAAAATGAATGGGAGTCTTCAGAGCAGGCTTGTCATAGTGTCACCCTGACATGACAGTGCGTAGCCTATAATGTGAATGACTTGAAGATTTCTTTCTTTTTGCAAAAAATAAAGTACAATAGGCATTAATTAGTAGGCTAAATAGCAGCATGTTGAAATGATGTGCCAAATTGCATTTTTTATTACAATGATAAAATTGTAGGCTATGTTTTTTTTTTACTGTTTTGCGAGACAGAGACTGAGTTTGCTGCTGATATTCTGGGGATAGGCTACAACATAGCCAGTGTAGGACTTTAGCCTTTTAATATATTTGCTGCATTGGATCAGTCTTTCTAGAACAGACAAGAGCTTTCTAGCCTCATGTCAGCAGCGCCGCATCACCCATATACATTAAAACAACCAGCGGATGGCGGGCGGGTGCGGTTTTGAAAATTGGTCAAAAAACGTTGGTGCGGATGGATGATAAGTTTTGCTATGCAGTTACGGTTGAAATAATAACCCATCCGCGCATCTCTAACACACACACACACACACAAAATATTTCAAAACAGTGCTTAATCAAACGAAGCAAAACTATAATTGATCTAATAATAATTTGCATTTCTAAATTATAGGAATACAAATTATTGTGATGATTGTTAATTTGTTGTTTCATTGTTTAACTTTTGTGATGGGCTGATGTCCTCTTGGGTGTAACCTGGCAATGATCTTGTTGATCCAGTATCGCACATATACTTTGCAAAATATTTCACCAAATGTATCAGTTTGCTTTTCTCAGTGCCTTATTTTCTGATGATGGTGTTCACAAGACAATTGTGAGAAATCTAGCTAGTTTTAGACCACAAAATCAATAATATTATTGCTAAATAAGGTAACCACACTAATGCTATATAAGATGCATTTACATTTTGCTTTAGGTTGAATAAGGTTATCCAATATCTCAGAGTAAATTGTATTGCTGATTTTATTTGTACTGAATGATCTTTTGAAATAAATGTACTCTAACAAACAGATTAAGTTGCCTCAATGACTTGTCGATGCTCAAATGAAATTATGAAGGTGAGAACCAAATGTGAGAACAGTGATGAGGAGCAGAAGGACACACACTCCCAGAACACACACACACACACACTCTCTCTGTGTCTGTGTGAGAGGGTGCACAGCGTGGTGATAGGTTGTATGGGGGAGTTAGTCATGTAAGTTATGTTTTGGGGCATGGACTTATCTCTGAAAGTCTTTGTTTTGCAAACAGGCAAAGGACAGGAGAGGATGCATACACCACATAATTTCAGTTTCACAACAGGGTTCATATAGGTTAAGCAAAGCAATGTTTACTGCTGTCTTTTGATCTGTTTCTTACTAGATTGGCACTGTGTGTGTGTGTGTGTGTGTGTGTGTGTGTGTGTGTGTGTGTGTATCAGACAAGTGCAGCTGTGGACCCACAGTAAACACCTCAGTGTGTGAGGTCACGTGTGCCTTGGACTGTGTTTGAGGAGCTCATTCTCACTGATATTCCCATCCGAGTTTTCCAGACTCTCTCTCTCTTTCTCTCTCTCTCTCTCACACACACACACACTCACGCACACACACACACACACACACACACACACGCACACACACACACACACACACACACACACATACACATACACATACACCACAACAGAGACAGGGTGCCCAGCGATTGGGCTTCTCTACAGCACAGCAAAGAGAGATAAAGCCAGAGAGGGACAGTGGAGAGAAATAATCAGAGAACAGAAAGAAACAGAACACTATGATGACATGTTAGATGGAGAAATAAAGAAAGAGAGAGAGGTAGAGAGAGAGAAATAGAGAGGGGGGGGCAAAGACAAAGAGACCAGAAATAAATAAAAAAAGAAAGTAAGAGAAACATGGACAAATAAAGAAGAGAGGTAGATAGAGAGAGAAATAGAGAGAAGAAAGCAAGAGTTGGAAGACATTCATGTTCACATTTTTTATTTTCCATCCTCTTCAGGTAAAGCCGGATTTGGTTGTGTAGTTTGTTACCTCTGATTATCACACTGTTTGCCATTAATTCTACACCAATACAAAGATACAGTACCTGAAACAGTAACATGATATCCTACCAAAAAAGACTACTAAATGTGTGTATTTCAATGCAAATATGACAAACTTTGAATAAATAAAAAAAAAAAAAAATCAGCTAAAGCCAGAATAATATCTCTAGTGATGTAGTACTCGAGTCCGGTCTCGGACTCGAGTCCGGTCTCGAGACCAATTTCTGCTTTCTCGGTCTCGTCTTGGACTCGTTCCTTCAAAGACTCGGTCTTGACTCGGTCTCGACCACAGTGGGAGGAGAAGGACTGTAATTTCAGACCGAGTCCTCGAGACCAACGCATTTTTTATGTTCATATAAAAAAACAGACAACACATAACAACAATAATAATAAAATGCTATGTTGACTGGCATTATTTGAAAATGACATCCCATGGTGCAATGCAAAGATACTGCCGTCAGAGCCATTTATTTATCTCTATGGCTCTGCTGCCGGTGAGTGTCTGTAGGTCAGCATAGTCCATATTAAGACGTTAAGACTGCTCATCTAAACAATTCCCAATCTAGCTTAGTCTGTAGGCCTAACTGTTGATTATTAACTGGGGTGATATTAAATTATGAATATTAAAATTGAAATTTTTTTATGGTCTTGGTCTCGACTCGGTCTCGACTCCTAAAGGACTCGGTCTCGACTTGGACTTGCTTCTTCAAAGACTCGGTCTTGACTCGGACTCGACTGTATTTGAAAACCAACAGACTTGGTCTCGACCCTTCAAAGACTCGGTCTTGACTCGGACTCGGCATAGGCGGTCTCGTCCCCATCACTAAATATCTCTGATTAGATACAATGTCAAATGTATAATTTTGTCTAAAAACAGCAAATTTTCATCTAAAGTTTTGAACAGACTATGGAAATATCTGCTACATTTGTTGTAACTTGGATGATTGAACTCAACAAGTGTCAAACCAAATGTGAAACAACTGCAACAAAAGATAATCACATCAAATTAATGACAATCATGAAAAGTGAAATCATGAAAATCATGAACACCAAATACATTTCCCCAAATATCACAGATATGCTGATGAGGACAACAGACAATTAGCTGCATGACATATTACCTGGTTAGTAGACTCATTTCTCATTGTACTGTATCTTATTTCTTTATTTGTCCATCCTCCTTTCCTTCCTTCCTCCTGTCCTAACCCCTCCTAATTAATTTTGTGAAAGAAAGAAAGAAAGGAAAGAATGTTAAGAGGATAGAGGAATCAAGGAGAGACAGAGATGAGAAATGAGAGGCCTTTCTGAAACGAGTGACTTGGCCCTCTCCCTAGCCACTTACACTCCGTTTGTGCTTTCACACGGAGGGTCCGCCATATGAAGGGCCATCTGAAAACTGCTGCGTCAGAAACTGTTTCCGCTAGGCAGTGTCCCAAAGCTGAGTGTGGTATTACACCCTACACACTAGTCACGGTACATGTACAGTATTTAGCTGTAAAGGTGCTTCCCACCCGAGGTTGGTGTGAGAGCGAGGGAGTGTATTGTGTGGTGATGAGCAACCTACATGTTATCTTGCACTGGATCATCTTCCTGAATCTAAATATTCTGATCACAAAAACTCTGGGCAAATCAGAGGCTACATTCATTGTTTTGCACTTTGCATAATGAAAAGAACTACGTGGGTCACGTATACACATAGCTTTTTTTTATCAACTGAAGATTTCTGTATGTCAGCATGGATGTAGAGACTATTTTTGGAATAGAGAATGGAATAGTGAGAATATTCTAGTGGAAAATAGAGAATATTCTCCTCCTTTTGCAGGGCATTCTCCTCCTTTTGCAGGGCATTAGGGACCCAGGGCATTACATTTAATTCTGACAACTCAAGTTTGCGTCATGATGGTTAGTCACTAATTAACCTGAACATGTGGGCTTTTTACACTCATCAGCCTTCAGCCTCATCAAATTTGAGATATCATCAGCAGTGATATGAAAGATAGACACCTGAAGCCATCAGTGAGGCCCGTTTCATACTGCCTGTGTTTTATATATATATGGCAGAATACATGTTGATTTCCATTTTTCGTTTTGGCTCCCATATCAGGATACAGAATCCATGCTACCGGAGTAAGATGCACATTTCAGGCTTTTAATGAAAATCAAAACATTCTCCACACACAACACACAAACAATTGCAAACAGGGCTATGTTTAGATGTCAATGCACAGAGGCAAGCAATCTCTGCTTTGACAGAAAGACTGTAAGTACACCATGAGTCAAAAGATTATGCAGTATCTGCACTTGTGCCATAGACAAAGGTGACTGTTTAAGTGTGACATGGCTAAGGGTTCAAACACAATCAAGTGTGAGCCTTGAACATATGAAATAATTGTAGCAATAAATCTTATCTCGTTAGACCCCTTTTAGACCATAAAATGGAACCAATGGTATGTCAGGGAATAAAATGGAAAGTGTGGCACTGCCAGGACATCAGTGACAGGCTAATCTTGATAATGATTAACACAACAAAGATATAATCCGCTTACTGTGCATGTGTCTTAGTACAGTGTTTCTTAACTGGTGGGTCGGGACCCAAAAGTGGGTCGCGGAACAGTTTTGGGTGGGTCGCAGAGCTTGTGGTTAAAAATAAATAAAAAAAAACGCCAATTTAAAATGCTACCTTATCAGATCTAATATTCAACCTTTATTTTGATCAACTTTATTCGTAGCCTACATATCAGTCATTGCCATGGACATAGACAATGTTTATGTGACAGGTCATGTTAGACATAATTTTAGTGGTAAACGCAAGTAGGCTGCTACTCTGAATATTTGAAGTAGCCTACAGTAGGCTCGGATATGGATTCACTTAAACTGAGGACAAAATAGGACAAAAAATCCCATTGTGTGGTGTGCAGTAGATGGCTGGCACATGAGAGCATGAAACCATCAAAACTACAGTACAATGCCACATGGAAACAAGGCACCCCTGTCAAAGTGATACCTGTCGAGTACTTTGAAAGGTGACATCAAGAGTTGAAGACTTCACAAATGTAGGCTAATGCCAAACATCCGCATGTTCCAAACAAGTAGGCCTACAGGCACTTCGCTTACCGTAGCTCACAATATCCATTGGCTTGAACGCTACAATATATGGGTCGCGACTTTATGAACATGGGAAATTGTGGGTCCCAAAGCCAGACCAGTTGAGAACCACTGTCTTAGTATATCTTGATTATTATTATTTTATTTTATATTTTTTAATACACAATCAATTTGACACATTTAGCCGGCTAGCTCCATAGACCCCCATTGTTTTTGCACTTATTCGCGATCGCCCCTAGCTGAACTACAACAGATTGCAGGTACAATGGAGTTAATAGGGAGTAAACCGGCTCTCCGTAAACAGGCTCTGACTAAACTTAGTACATGTGCTCAGGACCCAATTAGGAGGAGGCTCAAGAAATTTGGTAAAGTTTGACCACTGTATGGTGCTATAATCACAGGAAGTAGGCTCATATCTCAGCAATGCGTACACATATCGAAACCAAACTTGGTACGCTAGTTAGTTAGTTAGTTTATTTGTCCTTACATAGGAAATTTGTTTTCACATACCATACAAGCCTCACAGACCTGAAATACATAGATACACACAGTTACGGTTCTTCACCCACCACCCTGCCACCACATACCCCACCCACATATATCACAACAGTACACAAACAGCACACGTATCACATTACACAGATACAAACAGGAAAACCATCACCAGTTGACATTACAGAGGAATGAGGGCGGCACAGTGATCCATCACCGCTGTGATCTGTTGTTAAGTGCTGCATGGACTTGTACATGGACTTGAGACCCCATCCTGAGGACGCACAAAAGTCTGTCAAGTTCTACTATCTGGAATAGGTGAACACGGCCGCCATATTGCTGGGGGCAAACACCTTACTGGCTATAGACAACACTTTCCAGCAATCAGAGACACTTGTCTGATTTCCAATCAGAGACACCATCTTTTGTTTTCATAAACAAACTTGTAGTAAGGGAAATGTTCACCTAGCATAGCTACAGCATAGACGTAGCAAGTCCCTACCGTGAAAACCAGCCATGCAACTTCCAAGAACGGCGGCCCGCCAAATCTCGTGTGAATCGTGAAACATTACCTTGTCAGGACTCTTTGGAGATAGTTTTTGCCTGTTGTTAATCCTTCACCTCCACAACAAAAAACATTTACATTGTGTACAGGGGGGATAAGTCGCAAGTTTGCTATTTACAATAGCAGAGTAACATATAAATACATCGCGACTCTAGAGTTCTACAAAAATACCTAAACCTGCATACCTGCAATTGCATTTGGCAAGTGTGACAAATTGAGGGGACTGCATTTGGCAAGTCTGACATTGAGGGGCCAAGATGTTAAATGTTTACAACTCTCATGCCCCTCTCCCACTACCACAGAGCACCCTCTCATCGAGTTTGTGTTCGTCAGAGCGCACCAGACTGCACCAGACTGTGAAAGACTGTGCAACTCACCGAGTGGTTAGTGGTGATCGTTGATTATTAAAAGCAAATATATCGGTGCAATGTATGATTTCCAGCCGTCTTATTTGCTATTGTGGAATTATTCACAACCGCTCAATATTTGAACCTGAAGCATAGACGGTGGCGCAGTTAAATCAACATGCAATGAGTCTTCCAACAGAAATCAATGGGATTTTACAAAATGCCAAATGAAACACGACAGAAAATGTATTTCGCTACGCTACTTGTTTTGGAACATCAACGAACACCACTAACCACTCGGTGAGTTGCACAGTTGAAAACGAACGTTAAGGGTTGTTTTAGGACATGTTTGAGTAGCCTACAGTATGCCATTTGGCAGCCACTCTGACAAGTCAAAGGCGATTCAAAACGAGTAAGAAAGGTCGAGACAGGACCAATCGTCAAATTTCGGTGTCCACCACTCAAGTTCATCCAAAACAAACCAGAAAAGGGACTCAAAGTGCTAAATACCGGAATTTTCCTTTAACTCGTGTCACGCTGTTTGACAACAGCAATATCCATCTTCTTTGTTTTCAAGTAGCAGGAAATTCAAGCCAAACTGTTGCAACTCTGCCATTAATCATTATGTTAAGCCCGCCTAACATCTATACATGATTTGATTGGCCTGATAGAAGTTTAATTTTTCCAGCTTACAAGCCAACGGAGAGTTGCTAGACTAGCCGCTAGGGTGCGTCTAGATTTATAGGCTAAAATCCTATGGTTCTCGAGATATTCACAGAAAACTGTGTTTGCCCTACCCTCCTCTCAGGGGGTCCAGTCCAGTGTGTGTGTGTGTGTGGGGGGGCTACAGATCAAAACGAAAAACAATGGTTCCATGCTATCCTTTTGGGGCTACATGCCCACCAAGTTTCGTGTACCCCGGTCTTTCAGTGTCCTGGATATCCTTGACAGAAAATTGCATGCGAAAAAAAAAATCTACTATGATTTACTAGTAATTTACTATGACTAAATGACTAAACCTATATGCTTCGCTGCGCGGTGGTCATAATAATGAATCAGTTGTTGTGAATCAGTTTCACCTGCTTTGATGTCAACGAAATTAGCAACAGGTGTACTATAGGACAACAATGAGACAGACTGATTTTTCACTAGTTTTGCATTTGGCTAAGGTCAGTGTCACTACTGGTAGCATAAGCCAGTACCTGGAGCCTACAAAGGTTGCACAGGTAGTCTAACTCCTCCAGAATGGAACACCAATACGTTCCATTGCCAGAAGGATTGCTGTGTCTCCCAGCGCAGTCTCAGGAGCAGACTCAGGAGACAGGCAGTTGCTCTAGGAGAGCTGGGCAGGGTGGTAGAAGATCCTTAACCCAGCAGCAGGACCAGTATCTGCTCCTTTGTGAAAGGAAGAACAGTAGGAGCCCTGCCAGAGCCCTACAAAATGACCTCCAGCAGGTCAAATGTGTGAATGGTGTGAGGAGGGTGGCCTGAGGGCCCGATGGCCTTTAGAGGGACCTATGCACACTGCCCAGCACTTTGGAGCTCAATTGGCATTTGCCATAGAATACAAAATTGGCAGGTTCGACACTGGCGCCCTGTGCTTTTCACAGATGAGAGCAGGTTCACTCTGAGCACATGAGACGTTTTGCTGCCTGCAACATCATCCAGAATGACCGGTTTGGTGGTGGGCCAGTGATGGTCCAGGGAGGCATATCCTTGGAAGGACGCACAGACCTCTACGGGCAAGACAACGGCACCCTCACTGCTCTTACATGTAGGTATCGGGATGAAATCTTCAGACCCATTGTGTGACCCTGTACTGGTGCAGTGGGCCTTGGGTTCCTCCTGGTGCACAACAATGGCCGGCCACATGTAGCGAGAGTGTGCAGGCAGTTCCTGGAGGATGAATGAATTGATATCTTTGACTGATGACATAGGTACTTCACCATATTGGATTTCAAAATGGCCAACATCACGTTTGTTTGGAAATCTTGTCAATAGCTTTCTTGACCCTGAAATGAAGTGTTAGAACTTAAAATTTTATCTTGGTTATTTTTGAAGTTGATCAACAATTCTATTAAGAGTATGGCCATATTTGAATTCAAGATGGCGGCCACTAGGGGGTGCACAAGTTTTGTGCTTTCTACAAAAACTGAACGATTCTGGTGCTTAGCCGCAGGGGCGGAGCCAGACATTTGAAACATTGGGGGCTTAGCCCAGTGTCACACACAGGAAGGCTAGGAGGGTCCAGGGGCATGCACCCCCGGCAGAAAATTTTGAAAAATAACCCCTTAAAGATTAACTGAACTGGAATTTGAAGTAAAGGTGATATAACAGATGTATTTTATTTCTTCTCATTGGTACAATGATTAAAATGGCTGAATTTATTAAAAGGGATAAAATTGTACGTTGAAAGTGTTGTTGTTGTTACACGGGCGCCGCCATGTTGGATTTCAACAATCGGCTACGTCACTGACATGGTAAGCTACTCTGCACTAGCACTAGCAGCCATAGCAGATAATGAGTCTGAGGCTAGCTGACATGGCTGAGGAAACTAACATCAGGCCTAGCTGAGTTACATATTGGCCATAAGCCGTTTATCATAGGCTAGCCTACATCACAAAATCTCATACAAAATGAAACCAAACTAGTGAAACAAAGGCGAACACTTTAACAGGGGAAATTAATTGGGCATGAATCATACTGAACTGCTATTTTGTCAATGAGCAGAAACACACACGACATTCAAACTATTGATAAGATGTGCACTATGGAAACTGGTCTGTAACTTTGGATGAATAAATGCCATTGACTCGCCATATCCTGACTTAAAAAAAACCTTTTCTTGCTTACTGTATCGCAAACTCGGTGGGGCAGCTTGTAGTCTTTTTCAATTCATAGAAGGGCGAGCCCGATGTGCCATGGAGCCTAAGTTTCAACTTCGGCTTCGTTCACCCAATGCAGTCACTGGTCGCAATTACAAAGTCCGGGAAGGTTCGTTCAATCGTTTAAAGTTAAGTGCAGTAGCCTATCTGTCCCCTTTGGAATAATCTCGAAGTAGCCTCAGATGAGGTCCAGTGTTAGATAGGCTACCATACTACGATCCAACCTAGGAAAGTGCTAGCAGCTTAACACCTTGGAAACACTCTGTCAAACTCCACAAGCTAGCACTCCGACCATAGAGAGTATAAACCATGACTCCGACGATATCACAGATCGATAATAATGCGTTTACTAGCTGGTAACTAAACCACAGCGGGTCTGTAAACAGAATCCAATGTCCCTTTCTACTCACCCTGAAGCCAGTTGTTCACCGTCTCAGGGCAGATTGTTGATGCGAGGGAGTTTAACTCGCAGTGCTGCTATCCAAGAGACTCGTGCAATATCAACATCCACAAGGTAAAAATCTGCAAACTCACCACTAACATTAGCCTAAAATAAACGGCAAACTCATGTATCCTCCGTGTATCTGGGGTCAACTTGGGGTAACGAAGTTTTTAACAGTTTCATGGGAGGGAGTGCGAGTTGCTGTTACGAGTGCCAGTAGTCCAGACTGCGTTAGCCTACATTGCCTTGACAATGCGTGTTATATAGCTTATTATGACCGCCGCGCAGCGAAGCGGCGGTCATATATAGGTTTAGTCAGATTTTTTTTTTTGACCGCCGCCCGGCGCTTAAGCGGTCATATAGGTTTAGTCAGATTTTTTTTTTTTTTTTTTTTTTAGCATGCCCAAATTTCCGTTAATGATTCCCGGACACTGAAAGACCGGGGTACCGCGAAACTTGGTGGACATGTAACCCCACATGGATAGCATCGTTTTTCGTTTTGATCTGTAGCCCCCGCTGAATTGGACCCCGAAAAGGAGGGTAGGGCAGACACAGTTTTCTGTGAATATCTCGAAAACCGTAGGGTTTAGGAGGACCATTTTTTTTTGTATGTTGATCTCAAGGGGCCATGTCAACCCATTCCATAACCACTCATTTCATGTATAGCGCCACCTAGTTAAACACAAAAAAAGTAAAAATGAGGTGGTGTAATTGAAGGTATCTGTGACCTAACATAGTCAAAACTGCACGAAATTGGAAGTGTAGGATCATTATGACACCCTCTGTATGCACGCCAAGTTTTGTGGAATTCCGTTCATGGGGGGCCACACAATAAATTCATTTATGTTACTATACACCAACTGGCCTGTAGGTGGCGGAGACAGTTTTCTGTGAATATCTCGAGAACCGTGGGGCCTAGGAGGTCCACCTTTTTTTATGTTTGGTCTTAAGGGGCATGTCAACCCATCCCATTACCACTTATTTCATGTATAGCGCCACCTAGTTAAAAATTAAAAAGCAAAAATTAGGTGTGTTTCATCTCAATATCTCTGGCTGACAAGGTCAAAACTGCACGAAATTAAAAGTGTAGGATCATTATGACACCCTCTGAATGCATGCCAGTTTTGTGTACTTTTGTTCATGGGGGCCTTACAATAAAATAATTTATGTGTACATTTAGTGACGTGACACCAACAAGGATTCGGGACACTGAAAGACCGGGTACACAAACTTGGTGAGCATGTACCCCACATGGATAGCATGGAACCGTCATTTTTCGTTTTCATCTGCAGCCCCCACTGGACTGGACCCCGAAAAGGAGGGTAGGGCAGACACAGTTCTCTGTGAATCTTTTATGGTATGTTGGTCTCAAGGGCCCACATCAACCTGGCTCATAATCACTCATTTGTGATTTGCCCCGGTAAAAAGTGAAAATCAGTAGGATTAAAAGAAAGCCAAAATAAATATTCATCATCATCATCATGGCTGCATTTTCAGTATTGGCGAGAAGTAGTCGTTTGTCCACTAGATGGCGCATCGTTGCAGTGAGACGTAATTTTGTTGGAAGTTAAAAGTGGGTTGGAAAAAACAATGGACGCTTCATACAAGGACTGTAATTTACCGCAGCGAACATATAATCAGGATAGGACGATGTTCACATGAAGTGTAATTCCCATTTCTTCTTGAAGCGAAAATAAATCTGAGGATGTTTATCGGACATGCTTGGTTTTACTGCAGAATGCGTTAATCTTGTAATATCAATAAGGACCTAGGTAATGTTACCGTTAAGCGTTGGTTGAGTGGAGGCATTTGATTTATTGCATTTGTAGAAAACTATAAATGCGGTTATACCAAGCAAATGTATAGCAGCACTGTTTGTATCTTTCGACTGTCATTTATTGCACGTGCTACAAAATCATTCTGTGCAATGGAAGATTTACCAACGTTACACCGGTCTGATACAGTTTTGCCTATACATGCGTGAGACTGAGACGCCTGTTTATTTTGTTTTAAGTGCGTGCAGGGTGTGAGAGGGGAATCGATGTGCTTTGATTACAGCTTGGTAGTTGTAGTCTGTGAAATTAAAAAGCACGTGTGTGTGAAGTATCCAAACAATGACACCTTCATTTCATTATGGCTGCTTTAGCAAAACACCTTAAGCTACTGTGTAGTGGGTCCCATTTAGAAGTGGCTACTTCATTCGCGCTTTCCTTGACTCATGGAGCTGCGTGAATGTTATTACAACTTTTCGCCACGATATGACAGTTTAAGTCCGCTTGATACTGTAAGGCGTAAGCCATTGGTTTCCAAAGGAGATTTTATTTGTGTCGCCAGCATAGCCTATTGACAATTTATGTTGTCAATAGGCCTACCTTATAATCCTACCTGTAGCTTAGGGAAGCTAACAACTTTCTATTAGGATCTAGTTTGTTAGTTACCGTTTGTCATAACTCCCTGATGCATTTTTGCATTTAGAATAGCCAGAGCGTGTATATCTCAATCGAAAATTAAACAATATCGGTGCCTATGGACTAGGCTGGGTGAACCCAGCCTGATCTGCCCGCTATTTATTTTTTTGATTTCTTAAAAGATTGAGCTTGGTCTGATGAAAGCCAGACTAGCCATGGACCTCAGTTAAACAATGCAAGGGAACATGAATCAGCCTATATTTGCACTAACAATAACGGACAAAAGCTCTTCAACTTTGGCCCGTTAAAATGTGTATGAACAGTCTAGCGACGCATTTCATCAAGGCCCATTTGGACATGTCAGTTATTTGCACCACTGGTTAGATGTAAAACAGCATTTCGTTTCAGACTAAGCTACTGTTACTTAATTTGTGCATTAACAATAACGTTTCAGACTACTGTTACTTAATTTGTGCATTGACAATAAAGTATTACATGAACTAAAGATGACTAAAATCTTATGTAGAAGAAGAAACATTCACAAAAAATCCATCCATCCAAAAATGACCTTTGTTTTTGATAGCTGTTGAAAACGGCATGGAACTGACAGAAATGTTTTTGTTTATAAATACATAAAAAAAAAAAAAAAAATAACATTATGCTGATACCTTTTGCTTTTCCCAAATACAATGTAGCCTACAGGTGTAAGTGACCTTTCATCAATCCAGTTGCAATGGATGAACTGTGATGAACTGCCCTACTTGTGATTGTTAAGAGATTTTAAAGGTTTTTATAACAATTCTACATCTTCTTTGGCTATTCTATAATCTATTCACCTTTTCAGCACCAGTAGGGTACTTTCTGTGCAGCCGCACACACACACTCAGGCATGCCAAACAAGCATACACAAAAGTTTCAAGAGTGGGGGATGGAGTAAAATATGGAGACAAATTGAAGTGTGATTTATTTTCGCGGAACGGATGTACAGGACTGAGCGGCGGTCATATTTTGTACCGCTATGCGGTACATCTAGTTTGTATATGCACAGTAGCCTTCGCATAGGCCTAATGTAGTGGTGGTGGTGAGTGAGTATGCAGTTGGAGTGTGGAGGATGTACAGTAGGCAATGTGTGTGTGTGTGTGTGTGAGGGATGGAGGGAGACAGAGAGACAGTGTTGCTGTCTCAAGCGCCCCTCGTCCAGTTTTCTACATGACCTGTAGGCTAGGTCTACATAGCCTATGTTGTGCCGCACAAAATGTATCTATGTTGTACATTGCACAAAATGTATACCCCCCGAAATAAACACATACATAAATAAACATATTTTTCCCGTCACTTTGGCTTCCTCGAACATTTTCCCTACGTTTCGCCACTGCTTTGTAACAGATAGATTTCAGTGTCCATGCTCCGGCAGCGCCCACACAGTCATTTTCAACCAAATGATCCTACTGAAGGTTGAGCTGGAGCCTGAAACCGATCGTCCCCCATCTAGTGGTAGTCAAGACACTACAGGCCTGTCCCTCACAGGCTCAAATGTGTAACCCATGCCATTAAAATTACTAATTTTCGTGTATACATAATATGCTGCAGCTGTTGCCTATAGAACTTCTCAGGTCCTACCATGCCAGTGACGTCATTGAAACTGGCAGCGTTCATACTAACAAACGCAATTTTGGTGTTGCTTAAAAAAGGCTATGTATTGATTTTTTTTAATTAATTTTTTTAGTGTCATTTATTTTTAATTGTCATAATCAACACATTATCAATGTTGATTCTTTCAGTTCAGTTCATCTTTAAATAATTGTACTCGGCTCAATTTACTATAGGTTATGTCTAGTTACTTGGACCAGAATCAGAAGTTTCTAGATAAGACTACTGGAGGTAGATGGATGCAACAAGCTAAAGTTTAGGTTAGAATAATGATGACATTTAATAAGTAAAAGGAGTGAATTAATAAAATGGTATAAATAACAATAAGTACAATGAATAGATTGAAATAAATAGAATGTACAAAGTGCAGTGCAATAAATAACAATATCAGATGTTCTATATACGGTTCTATATTCGGGTGCACCCTTATCTTACCTAAATTCTAAAATATTTAATGTGATTTTTCAATGTTACAAGAAAATGAAAATATATACAACTAGATGTACCGCATAGCGGTACAAAATATGACCGCCGCTCAGTCCTGTACATCCATTCCGCAAAAATAAATCATATAAATGAATTTGTCTCCATCTTCTACTCCATCCCCCACTCTTGAAACTTTTGGTATGCTTGTTTGGAATGTGTGTTTGCGGGCCGCACACAAAGTAGCCTACTGGCGCTGCAAAGGCGAATAGATTTGTAGCACTTGCCAAAAAATTTGTAGCATTGTTATAAAACCTTTAAAATATCTGAACAATCACAAGTAGGGCAGTTCATCACAGTCCATCCATTGCAACTGGACTGATGAAAGGTACACCTGTAGGCTACATTGTATTTGGGAAAAGCAGAAGGTAGCAGCATAATGTATTTATTTATTTATTATTAAACAAAACAATCCCTGTCAGTTCCATGCAGTTTTCAACAGCTATCAAGAAGAGGTCATGTCATGGATTTTTGTGAATGTTTCTTCTTCTACATATGCATAAGTTTAGTCATCTAGTTCATATGATATTCAGCTTTATTGTCAATGCACAAATTAAATACCAGTAGTCTAAAACAAAATGCCGTTTTACCCAGTGGTGCAAATAACTGACATGTCCAAAGGGGCCTTCATGAAATGCGTTGCTAGACTGTTCATACACATTTTAACGGGCCAAGTTGAAGAGCTACTGTCCGTTATTGTTTGTGTAAATAATATGCTGATTCATGTTCCCTTGCATTTTGCAACTATGAGGTCCATGGTTAGTCTGGCCAAGCTCAATCTTTTAAGAAATCGAAAAGGAATTCACCCAGTTCACCCAGCCTAGTCCATTGTAGGCGCCCGATAGAAATATTGGTTAATTTTGTAATTGAGATATCCACGCACTGGCGCCATCCCTACCTGCCCGCGACGTGTTCGCCCCCAGTTTCAGAGCAATTCTAAATGGAAAAATGCATAGAGGGAGTTATGACAAAACCGTGACTGTTAACAAACTATAAGCTATATAAGGTAGGCCCTATGCTAGGCCTATTACACAACATAAATTGCCACTAGGCTATGCTGGCGACCCAAATAAAATCTCCTTTGGGAACCAATAGCTTACAGTATCAAGCGGACTTAAGCTGCCACCTCTTGGCGAAAAAGTTAATAGTTTTGCATATCAGTAGTAATATGTCACGCAGATGTGTGAATCACGGAAAGCGACACTTCTAAATGGAACCCAACCCACTGTACAGTAGGTCAAGGCAGGGGCGCAGGGGGCACGGGGGACGTGGGGGATATGTCCCCCGCAGTGCTGAAGAGACGGCCGTCGTCCCCCTCACTTTTGATAAGGGAAAAAAGCCTTACAGGTACACTAAATAAATAATAGCCTATAGGGTTTGCGCTAACTATGTAAAACTCCCCATTAACAGCATCACATCACTAACCACAGCTATCTACAGTACTGTAAGACTGCACAATCTCATATTCACTCTGTTGGATATCTGAAGCCAGTTTGTCTACTAACATCCATCATTAGAGATGCGTTTCGTTTGGAGCAGCATACTGGTAGGCTATCAAAAGCATAACATGTTTGGTTTGGGATTTAATTTACTTTTTGACTGTTTGATTACATTGCTAAATGTTGGGACTGATGGGCACTGAAATCTGGGAGATATTTGATGGTTCACTCTTATGTTTCATGCAGTTGAAAAAGTGTCTGGATTTCCACCGCTGTTTATTGCGAGGATAGAAACCTTTTTGCGCAGCCAAGTAGCCTAAATTGAGTTATTGTTTAATTATACATGATTTAGTAGGCTACATTTTATGAAATTCGTAGGCTGGAATGCCTTGAGTCACGCAACAATTGTGTTTAAATGTAGTAGGTTTCAGCCTCTGGCAATTAGCTCGAAAGGGGCAGCAAGACAATAAGCTTGAGAACGTGTGTTGGAGACCCATGGTAGGAAAACGACTTTATTAATCCAACCAACAATATAATAAAATATTAAGAAGAGGTGTTATTTCATTGACTTAAATCGAAGCCATGTCTTCTAGTGCTGGTGGACTGATGGCAATTGTTGGTATGGTATAGGCAAATATGGGAACCTGCCTTTATTTGTCGGGCTATAAATAGAATCAATCCCGGGCATAATTTGAGGATTTATGCAGGCGCGCGGGAACCTATTTTTGACCAGGGGTGCTGAATAACAAAAATAATGGATGTCTGATGATTAACCCCGCCCGGACATGTTTCGGATTTTGAGTGCTAAATACGTAATTTTAGTGCGGTGTGCGGGTGATAGCGAGACATTTTAGAAAAGCCCTGGGCAGCCACAAATTCCAATGTTCCGCGACAACACTCCGAGTCCACTGCACCCACCCTAACCCCACAGAAGCGTACTTGACATCATTAGCCTATTTCAGTATGGCTAAGGAAAATTACTTTTCTGATCGTCAAAACCACACCAGAGATGTTAGGTTTTAAATATAGCCTCATAATCAGGCTGCAATGAGCTCGCAAATAATTTCTGATGAATAGCCTAAAGTGTGTCGTCTCCACAGCAAGTATGTGTCCTAATAATTTCTATCTTAGCGACTAGGATAGTGAAATGATTTCACTAGCTATACATTTATTAATTTTGCAAAACTGTAAAACACAATTAAAGTTTCTTTCAGCTTATCCATGCTTTTTTTGAACGTGTAAATCGCATAGAATATGTAGGCCTATATCAACCGTAGGCCTACACACTTGATCGCTATCACATAGCTGAAACCACGCAACGGTTCTTACAGTAATTGACTCACATTCACGTTGATCTCTATAACTGTTCATTTTTAGTTGAACCTATCCATAACCCTTTTTTGCTATTTGACTCATCATTTCACATACAAAAATATAAATAATGTCAGACAGCGAATTAGTAATTATTTAAGAATATATATAATAATTTTTAAAAATCTATCTCCTGCCAGCAGGGGGTGCTGCAGCACCCTCAGCACCCCCCTTCCCGCTCCCTTTGATTTATGGTAGCCTAGTCTCCTCCTCAATATGGCATTAGCTGTTATGTTTATTGATAACAAACTCAACTAGCCTACTGATCAACTCGTTTTTACTAGCCTAACTATAAAATACAAGTCTATACCCAACGTTTTTGTGCTAAGACATGTATTTCAAAAATAATTTCAAGACACAAATTGGATACTTCAGTTACCTTGGTGCATACATCCCAGAGAGTAGGCTACCACACCCCAGAGTGATGGGCCTTTCTTACATTCAGTGTGAGGTATAAACAAAGATTGTTCTTAACAATCTTTGCATAAACTTCTCTCTGAAAGCGTAACTCTCGCCAAAATGCACCCTAGGGTGTTTTGTGAATGTACACGAGTCAAACTTTCGTTTAAAAGCATAATTATGTCTGAAGCGCCACTTTCAAGCTTGTCCATGTTGTGGAGTTTTGAATGGGAACTATTTTTTGATACATGATCGCGTCAAAATCGCTATTTTTAAAACACTAAGAAGGCTCGACACAGCATGAAACTTTCGATCGGTATCATCAGTGTCTCTATTATGAACTTCGAGCATTGAGAACATTGTTCGTGTACACAGTGTTCACTAAAAGAAAGGTTTTGAACAACTCACTTGGGTTTTGTGCTCGCTGCCATCAGTCAAGGAGTGAGTTGTCCAAAACCTTTTCTTTTAGTAAACTATGTGTACACTAACAATGTTCTCAATGCTCAAGTTCATGTGTAGAGACACTGATGATACTTCGATTAAAGTTTCACGTTGTGTTGAGCCTTCTTAGTGTTTTAAAATAGCGATTTTGACACATCAAAATAGTATAGGCTATACGACTCCCATTCACGAAAGTTTTGACTCGGGTACATTGACAAAAACACCCTAGGATGCATTTTGGCGAGAGTTACGCTTGAATAAGCAATAACAACATATTCATAACATTTTGTGTACTATTTTATTGCCATTGCTTGTGTGCAATGCCAATGCAACTCTTTTCGACCGAAAGAAGCTAGCTATCGTTAGCACAGTAAACGGAAAGTGAATGGGAACGGCTAGGTAGTAGGCTACTGCAGCTAAGGACTTTGGTTAAACTATATTGTTGCAAACTAAACTGAAATAACACGTTCAGCAACTTTGTGGTCTATTAGTCCTAGCATAACTATGTTAGGTTAGGTTGTCAACTGTCTCTGGGTCTAGAAACTAGAGATCAAGTGAGTTGGTGACAGATCATGAACAAAGTTATTTCTCTTTATTTATTTCGTTGGAAAATGCAATGTCAGTGTCGGACTGTTAGGAAGATATGACTTGTAGAAAATGGGCTCGTAACTTACATTGCTAAATGTAGGGAAATTCTGCAGATGAATCCAAGCTAATGTTTTTCTATGCATCCAGACGCCAAAGACTGAGCTGTATTCGCATGTTATGTCCCTTGCTGGCCACCGGTATTTTAACATGGCGCATGTACATGGCTAGTCGCCCCTGTGCTATGTAGATTTAAATGAGGATTTCTAAGCCAATAGGTATGCTTCAAATTGGTGGTGGTCAAAATTAAACATGAATGAGGCCACATTTATGAATGGTAAATGTTGATTTAGTTAACAAACAACTGAAAACGTTACACAGGGGGGCTTTAAATGCTGTTGGAACAAATAGTAGCCTAGTTGATTATAAAGGCAACTTTCTGTTGCAATTTTCTGTTTGTTCTGGACTGGTAACTTGTTGAGCCAACATGTTCTAACATTGCATAAATATTAACTGCAGACACATAGTGGGAGAGTTGATTTGGTTTATAGACAATTTAGGTACTTGTAGGCCTAACTAGGCTATTTGATCATGTAGTCTATGTTTGGATCATAGGCATGATGATTCATTCATGGCTTCATAAAATATCAACATCATGTTGCTTTTAGAGTATTCTACCATTGGCCCAAGTAATAAAAGTAGAATTGCACATAGCAAGAAGCTGGTCTGAGGGCAGATCTGGTGTTGTGCTCATCTCACAGTTTTGACCATTTTTATCAAAAAACATTTTAAAAACAATCAATGGTATTATCTTAATATTCTGGCATGTTTAAAATATGATGGTCGAAAGTGGGTCAGAGGTGGTGATCCGATATCTGGAAATCTGATCTCACTATGGGTTTGTGTTCACAATTTGGTCCCCCTCACTTTCAAAATATCTCCTGCGCCCCTGGGTCAAGGTCTATGGCTAAAGCAGCCATAATGAAAGCGTTATCATTGTTTGGATCCTTCACGTGTTTTTTAATCGCATAGACTACTACTACCAAGCTGGAATCAAAGCACATCATTTATGTAGTTTCAGTCCTAGTTACTTCACTTTGAGCCATGCTCTTCCTTACTTAAATCACCTTTGAAAATAGAGGATTGAAGTAGCCTATATGGGTGTTTGGGAATGAACGTTGACTCAGATGCTTTTTGAGACTTTGAGCTAAATGTCCCAGCCGGTGTTTAGGATACATCATCAGGTTATCTTTCAGGTAGCCTATATTTTAGAAAACCATCACGTAGCGAACGTGTTGTAGCTAACTCACTTAGCTCCTGTTAGTAGCCTAGGTTATGGTTATAAGCAAATGAGATGACAGTCGAAAGATGCAATTAGTGCTGTTATCAATTTTCTTGGTAGCCTATAACCGCATTTATGGCTTTCTACAAATACATCAATAATCAAATTGGCCTCTATCACTCAACCAATGCTAACGGTAACATTATTTTACCTACTCTAGGCTATTGATATAACTTAAGATTAACGTAGCCTACCTGCAGTAAAAAACCAAGCATGTCCGATAAACATTTGCAGATTTATTTCGGCTTCAAGAAGAAATGGGAATTACATGTCATGCAGAAATCATCCTACCCTTATTAGACGTTCTCTGCGGTAAAGTCTTGTCCTTGTAGGAAGCGTAGTGTCTTTCCAACCCACTTTAGATTAACTTTCAACAAAATTACGTCTCACTGCAACGATGCGCCATCAGGTGGACAAACGACTATGTGACGCCAATACTGGAAATGCAGCCAAATTATTATGATGAATATTTGGTTTTCCTTTAATCCTACTGAATTTGTAATTATGTATCGGCCGTTGTAATTGCCGATACTGATGGTATGTGCGTACCTGTGTGTGTGTGTATGCGTGTGTATATGTGGGCACCACCATCTACAGGCCAATGAGTGTACAGTCACTAAATGTACACATAACTTAATTTTTTTAGACCCCCCCATGGATGAAATTCTACGAAACTTGGCATACCCCCAGAGAATGTCAGGTTAATCATACAAATAAAATTTGGTGCAGTTCTGAACATCTTAACTGAAGAGAGGGGCGATTAAAGCAGAATGATATTGCATTTTCATTTTTTACCGGGGGGTGCAAATCACAAATTAGTGATTATGGGCTAGGTAAAAAATGTCATCCTCGGTGCCACGGTTCAGGTAGTTATTTAGGAAAAACTGCATTTTTTGGGTTTCGGGGGGCCCAGCGCGGTGGGGGAGTGGCCCCCGGGGACCAAACGAAATTTTTCCGTAAAAGTCTAGTGGGGCTACATACCCACCAAATTTCATTTGCCCCGGTGGTTCGGTGTCCCGGGTATCGTTGACCAAAAATTCAGGAAGTAGATGACGGGGAAAAAAAAAAAAAAAAAAAAAAAAACTTTGACAATCATTATATGACCACTTTGCTAGCTTCGCTAGCGGCGATCATAATAAATATTCAGTGTATTATAGTATGTATGTGTATCAATTCAACAAAGTGTTTTATCAATATCAATGGGTTAAACAATCAATGTGTCACAATCAATTAACTCATTGAATGCCAAGCTGTTTTCGGGAGCTTTGTCCTAGAGTGCCAGCAATCTAGACCATTGTTGATGATTTTTGTACAGCCACAGCATATTCTGTGTTATAGCTATGAACACATACAATGGCTCGATTAAAAGGTGAGACTTGAAGCTCTCGGTGGGTGCAAACCGTGTATTTCTACACGCCTCTGTTCCTGAGAAATCCCAAGCTAAACAGTGGCTAGTTTTCATCAAAATCGCTGTTTTTGAAGAAATGGAGATATAACGTCTTTCATGAAATATGAAGTGTTGCCTGTTACTTACTTGTGTAAACTTTCCGGGAATGATCAGCGAGACCTGGCGAGACTGCCACCTAGTGATAGACCCACGAAAATGGCCTGGTTTTGACCTGATGTGCATGTGTCACTGATTCGACCCAAAGCGACAACCGAGTTAGGATAAAATGTCCAGATAAAATGTCCAGATTGTGCGTTTTCATAAGTTTTCTATCGTCATATATTTCATTTACATTCATCACAGAGTTCCCAAAATCACATATAAGGTGTGTTAGAGTGTCTAGTTTCGTAATTTAAAAAAAAAAAGCTAAAAAAGTAATATTAAGTTTTTGGCACTCAACGCATGGGAAGGAAAAACGCAATATTACGTTTTTGGCACTCAATGAGTTAATTCAGTTCATTCAGAAGTTATCAGGAGGTTAAGTCAAGGAATAGTCAAAAGGTCAGTCTGGGTCAGTCTTACAGTCCTACCACAGTGGTGTGAAGAGAAATGAAAGGTGAAGGGAAGTTCAGATTCGGGATTCTGGGAGGCTCGCCATCAATTCAGATCTTTTATCCACTAAAAAAAAACCTGACCGAAGCCAGCATTCGATGCAGTACAGGCAGTTCAGAAAGTTTGCAGTTCTCTTTGCAGTTTTATCTTCTGGATGTCTTCAATCCATTCGATTTTGTCCTGTCAATTGTTTTCCCTCCGGTCAGGTTTATGTTCTCGTTCAGGTTTCTTTTATTGAGTTATTGATAGATTATTCTCGTTAGTTCGGTTTAGTTTGTGTTGGTTCGTGTCTCGTTTATACCAGTATACCACATAAGGATGGTTTGGACGCTATGGAACATTATTTAAAACAAAGAACAGTACAAGATCCCACCACAGATTTTTTGTTAAGTTTAACTAAAGAAATCCTGACAAAGAATTACTTCACATTTCAGGATCGGTATTATTTGCAACAACGGGGCTCAGCCATGGGTTCACCAATGGCTCCAAATTACGCAAATTTATTTATGGGTAAATTTGAGTTGGACTTTGTTTATAACAACAATCCTTATTCTAAGTTCCTTAAGACATATTGGAGGTACATTGACGATTTATTTTTCATTTGGAGTGGCAGCATTGATGATTTAAACAGGTTCCATGAATATCTCAACTCGAAAATGGATTCTATCAAATTCACACTAGAATTTAGTTCTGAACGCATTTCCTTTTTGGATGTTAAAAAAGTGGGTACAGTCTTGCATACCGAGCTATTTAAGAAAGAGACAGACAGGAACACTTTTTTACATTTCAGCAGTTATCATTCACCTGCTTTAAAGAGAAGCCTCCCTTATAGCCAGTTAACTAGAGTGAAGCGGATATGCGACTCTGATGAGACGTTTGAGTCCCATGCCAAAGTCCTGTGCGATGGATTTAGAGATAGGGGGTATGGTGATAATTTACTTGACCAACATTTGGGAAAGGTGCGTCAGATTCATAGATCTGAGCTGCTTACATCTAAGTCCAGGAACACTTCTGATCAGGGGTTAGCCATGGTTTCCACATATAGTCCCATATCACCATCAGTAAAACGCATAGTCAATAAACACTGGCACATATTGAAGACAGATCCGCAAATTGCCAACGCTTTTACTTGACCACCCAGACACTTCTATAAGAGGACATCCAACTTACGGGATTTTTTAGTTAAATCTGATTTGCCCGCCACTAGGCCCACACATTTTTTGTCACAGATCCCAGTGGCAATTTCCCATGTCATAATTGCGTACACTGTTATGCTATGATGAAGGGGAATACATTTTTGCACCCCAACACAGGAAAAAAGATTACAGTGAGAGGTAGAATTACATGCAACACCAAGTATGTGGTTTACCTTCTTAAGTGTCCTTGCAACTTGTATTATGTGGGGAAAACAAAACGGTTACTAAAAACTAGAATATGTGAACATAAATGTTCCATACGCAACCACGATGAGAAATCATCAGTGGCTAGACATTTTAACCGGGTTAACCACAGTACCAATGACTTAAAATACATGGGGATTGAGGTTGTGGAAATGCCTCGCAGAGGTGGGGATAGAGAGAATCGACTACTTCAGAGGGAGGCTTATTGGATACACTCCCTGGACACTCTCATCCCCAAAGGGATGAACGAGGAAATTATATTGTCTTGTTTTTTGTAATATGTTTTTTGTAACGTGTGGTATATGGTAATGTTTGGAATGTGCAGGACTGTGACATAGGTGGTTCATGTTTGTCATGTATATGCTGTTATAGTTTGTTGTCTTTTGTCTGTTGTTTTTTGTTTTTTGTACATTGAAACTGGGTCTCCCCCTGTTGGAGAGCGCTGGGTACCTGTGGGGGTTAAAGGTGATGATCTAGTTTATTTAAACACACCTACTTGGGGTCAAGGGTGAAATTTTTCACACTGAAGAAGGGTGTTAGCCCGAAACGTTTGTGAGGCAATTAAAAAGTAAACGATACTGTTGAGTGCTTGCTTTATTTATTTTTCCACATTGAGACTTTAAAAATGTGAGACTCAAGGTAGCCTATATCTGACTGGCACTTTGGATCTTTCAAGAGGGCTCTATAGGCATAGCCTATCTGATCAGCAGGCACTTAGTTAATTAAGCGTTTTTTATGAGTTATGGTTTGTATATTATTGACTAGTATACTATGCTGAGATAACCCTGATGGGATGCTACCTTGTCTCAATACATTTTTACTTTGAACTCTGGCCAAAGTAGTCTTGGTCAGGTTTAGCACAGCCTCACACATTGTGAACCCACTTGTTATAATGTTTAATGGAACACATGAAGCTTTATTCAGGGCTTAAAGTTAATTTTTCAAAATGGGGGGAATTCTCCCCTTCAGTGCTTCATATAGGGGGGACTAATTCAGTTGGGGCGGGGTTTTTTTTATAGGCCTACAGGCGTCAATGAGAGAACAGTTACACATGATTTTGGTTTCGATTTTCTAATTGGAGTAAGTCTTTGTGAACACGTCATGATACATTTGATAATGTTTGATTGTTGTTTTGGTATGAAGCATCTTTGATGAAGCTAATTAATGCGCACTCTAGAAAGTGAAAGTAGCCTAATCTAGGCCTACGCGCTCTGTGTCTGAGCTGTCTGTGCACATCCGCAATTGATTGCGTTCTTCAAATGGAGAACACATCAATCTCATTGTTCTCGTATTGTTTGCCCTAAAATGCATGAAACATGCAAGTTCAAAATCCCGCCGGTAGCCACTTTACATCTCCGTTTCATATTTGCCTATAGGCTACTAGCCTACAATAAATGAATTGAACGAACGGAAGCGTACCTACAGTATGTTCCCCGGGTCCTATGTTCCCCGCTTTGTATGGGACCGGGGAACATAGGACCCTTTTTTAAAACCCTAACCATAACCCTAACCCTAACCCCGAGCGGGGAACATAGGACCTGGGGAACATGGGGATAACCCCAAACGAACTCAACAACAGGTAAATCTACTGATTCGGTCATTGAGACTCATTGAGAGGCTGTTTAAACTGACTGTGCCGCTCTTTCCTGCCAGGTTTATGACTTAAACCGCTACATCTCGGTACATTGCCTAAACTCATCGTGTGGGAAATCAGATTATCTGTCAATATTGGGCTTTGAAAATAAGGGATAGCCCATTTGTTCAGTAATAGTAGCCTACATTTTGTAACATTTATAGAGAAACCAAGGGGAAGTTAAATTAGAAATTAGAATCGTTGGAAATTGAGAACACATACAAAAAAAAAGATTGAAAAAAAATGCTTAGCCGCTGTACTATAAATCACAATCAAGTCTGAACCTTGAACATATATACAATATAATTGTAGCAATAAATCTTATCCTAGACCTCTTCTTAGACCATAACATGGAGCAAAGGGTATGTCAGGGAATAAAAGAGAAAGTGTGCCACTGCCAGGACATCAGTGACAGAATCTTTAATGATTAGCACAACAAAGACATCATCCGCTTGGAGTGTGCTGTGCATGTGTGGTAGTAAAACCTGATTAAAACATTATTTTTTCACAATCTATTGACCCTTCTCTGTCGGTTGGCTGAGGTGAAAATTCTTGCTTAAGGCCTGGGGTATACTTCCTTTTTTGCAAAGCGTTCATGCAAATTTGTTTACACAACAGGCTGAACAGTTACATAAAATGGAAAAAAGAGAATATTCTCCTCGTTTTGCAGGACGCAAGGTATTACATTATGACAATTGAAGTTGTTTGCGTCATGATGGTTAGTCACTAATTAACTTGGAACATGTGTGCTTTTACACTTACCAGACTTCAGCCTCATCAAATTTGAGATATCATCAGCAGTGGTATGAAAGATAGACACCTGAAGCCATCAGTGAGGCCCGTTTCATACTGCCTGTGTTTTATGGCAGGATACCTGTTGATTTTCATTTTTATTTTGTCTCCCATATCAGGATAGAGAATCCATGCTGCCTGCATACGAAGCACATTTCAGGCACTTTCTTTTATCACTTTTAATGAAAATCACTATAAATCAAAACGTTCTCCACATACAACAGAAGAACAGTTCATGCAGTGTGAAACAGGGAAAATGTGTAGATGTCTCTGCACAGAGACAATCAATCTCTGCTTTGACAGAAAGACTGTAAGTAAACCATGATTCAAAGGATTATGCAGTATCTGCACTCGAGCCACAGATAAAGGTGACTCTTTAAGTGTGACATGGCTAAGGGTTCAAACACAATCAATTTTGAGCCTTGAACATATAAAATAATTGTAGAAATAAAGGTAACCCTTTACCTTAGGTTTCTACATAAGAGTGACATGACACTGTCATAACCCCAACACTAACTCTAACTTGTCAGTGACAGAAGCGTTATGTCAGAAATGTTTATAATGTTTATGACACATTCATGTAACTCTGGTCGCTTGGTAGATCTGCACATGTGACACTTCCAACATGACAGTGATCTACACCAGTATGAACACTCAATGGTGTTTTAAGCCCCCACTGTAGACTTGAAGGCAGCGCTCCGACCGTCAACTTCAAGGCACATGACCCTAACCTTATCCTAACCATAACCCTTGCCTAACCTTAGTGCCTTCATGCAGTGCTGACTGGAAGATGATGGGGGCTTAAAACACCAAACACCTATGAACCTGGTTGGGCTTTGACATCACTCTCTTATAAAAAGAATATCAACTAATTGAGATTCATTCAAAAGGTAACTTAGACCTTGGACTACTGCTTCAATTCCAATTGAAACTTCATCTCTGATGAAATTAAATTTCAGTCTTGACAACTAGCCATATTGAATTTGACTTTTCTCTTAAGGGGAGGGGTTATACTAGGTGAGGAACTCATCACATCATCAATACTACTTTTTCTTTAATTTTGACATGGGTCTTTAAGCATAACTTGTACGTGATCAGCTAAACAGTGGTGATGATGAGTGCATTTATATACGATGATCAGCCCGTTTAGCTGAACACAACCAGCGTACAGAGCAACTAGGACAGGCGCGCGCGTGTAACTACAATGTGGGGTCTAGGTCTGTGGTTGCCCGGCAGTTGCTAGGTAATATTGTAAACTCTGTTTTTGCTGCCAATCAACAAAAATCATGCCTTTTATGTCTGTGTACATACACAGTATTTGATCTACGGTAAACACAACCAAGAACAAAACCGTTTGAAACTAGCAGAAATTATAATCAGAAGTTCATTTTCACCAAAAACGGAGACAATTCATGTCCCGGGAAATATTATTAATTATCCGGGACAGTCACTCAAAAAAGAGAACAATCCCGGGAAATCCAGTGCATGTGGCAACTGTAGGTGTGGTGTGTGTGTTTGGGGATATGGTGTAATGGTGTGTGTGAGTGAGGGTGGTGTAGCTGTATTGAGGGGTGTGGGGCAAGTAGCAAGAGAGATAGAGAGAAAAATATATAAATATAAAATAAATACATACATAAATAAATACAAGACAAATAAATATATACATAAATAAATAAACATCTAAATAAATAAATAAATTAAATGTACCACAAAGTGGTACAAAATATGACCGCCGCTCAGTCCTGCACATTCTCTCCGCAAAAATATATCACGCTTGTCAACTTGTCTCCATCTCCATCGCCTACTCTTGCAACTTTTGTGCATGTAAATGAGTGTGTGCATGTGTGCGTTTGCTTTTGCGTATAAGGAAAGTATTCACAGCGCTTCACTTTTTCCATATTTTGTTATGTTACCTGTTATGTTATGTTGCCTTATTCCAAAATGGATTCAATTATTTTTCCCCCTCATAATTCTACACACAATACCCCATAATGGCAACATGAATTTTTTTAAAAATGTTTACAAATTTATTAGAAATAAAGAACGAAAATATAATATGTACATAAGTTACTATTCACAGCCTTTGCTCAATACTTTGCTGTGGCACCTTTGGCATGAATTACAGCCTCAAGTCTTTCGGAATATGAAACCATAAGCTTGGCACACCTATCATTGGCCAGTTTCGCCCATTCTTTACAGAACCTCTCTCCATCAGGTTGGATGGAAAGTGTCGGTGCATAGCCGAGATGTTCAATGGGATTCAAGTCTGGGCTCTGGCTGGGCCACACTTCACAGAGTTGTTCATTCATCTTTCATCATCTTTCCTTCAAACCTGACTAGTCTCCCAGTTCCTGCAGCTGAAAAACATCCCCACAGCATGATGCTGCCACCACCATGCTTCAGGCTAACAGCAGGTCGCTGTTCAGGTTGTTCTTCCTGAGGGTTCTCAGGTATGAAGCCTCTGAGTTGCCTCAGTACATATACAAAGGCATTTTGTGTAAACTTGGCTGACCATTAAATGTTTAAAAGGATTATAAAACATAATTTTACAGATGCCATCTAGTGATGCAATGCAGAGTAAAAGCCACTATTTGATCATAGATCTGATTGTTATCATGTTGTTAACCTGGTGAGAGGCATAACGTTTAACACCTGATCACAACACCTGCCTGGGTCATACTGAATGGAACACGTACACATAAGAGTATACAGTATGTGGGTCACGTATAGTATTTTTTAAATCAACTGAACTGACGAGTTTTGTATGTTAGCATTGATGTAGATGCTATTTTTGGAATACGAATTGTTCATTAATAAAGGAGAATAGAGAACATGCTGCTCTTTTTGCAGGACACAAGGTATTATGTTCTGATAATTTGTTTTACAGGGAGTGAGAAGAGACTTGTAAAATAGTTTTGGTCAATTTAGATCCTTGATTAAAAAAAAAAAATAATTTTTACACACTCAGAAGTGCCTTATTTTGGTGGCCATGTTTGGGCATTACTGTATTTCAAAGTATTATTCCCAGCCGGTCAAAAACAAAACTAGTTATTGCTACTGCATGCCCAAACACTGAGCTACATCCACACAGATTTCTATGTGCCTACTACATACTATTTTAATCCAATGAAAATGACTGAAAAACACCACCTTCCCTTGTTTAATACTTAAAAAACATTAATACAATATTGTATGTACAGAAATGAAAAATGATTGATACCAAATGCTTATACAAAACAGGTTTAGTAATGTCACTCTTTTTGCCGTTCTTCCAACTGTATAGGGATTTGTGAAAAATCGTTGAAGTCATCAAGTACAAACTTGTAATGGTATTAAGAACATGTTTGCCATCCATCCAACAATGTTTTGGCTGGCTATGAATAAAACGTTTCATGATATTAATGCCAAACATTGCTTCCCAGATAAAGTGTTTTCCAGGCTGTAAAACCGAACTGAAACAGGGCTGAAATATGAAATCATACATACATACCTAAAGAGAAATACTTGACAAGCTTGGTTTTGGGACCCATTTATATAGACAAGGTTTGAACAAAATCTACCATATCTGATTTGACACGGAATGACCCGCTCCTGGTGGTATTATGGAAGGTTTTGAACAGAAAAAGGGATTATGTGTATATTTATGTTTGTATAATAACTCCCTTGATCCTGTCTTTCTAGAGGATATTGATAACCACTTTGGAATATTCAGATTTCAGATTCAGTTTTTGTGTAATGACATGTAATGTCCATGAGTTTCCAGCTATTGAAACATTACATATGTAGAGAAATAAAGTCTAAGAAAGGCATTTGACGATCTGATGTTTGATAGACTGGTCTTTCTGTAAGTGTTACTGTTCCACGTGTAATCCCCACACACACACACACACACAGACACTTTAAGAGGAGTTACATCATCACAACTTCAAAGAGAAAGAAGAGACAGGAACTCTAGAATTCCAGTGCTAAACACATAGGTCTGTACTAACTTTCTTCACACTATGCTCTGCACTGCTGCTTTTAACATATTTCTTTGTTAATAATATTCGTAAGACAGTTAGAAATAACTATCTGCTGGAGTTGATGCCAAAATATCTACTATGTATGTATTATGGTATTTTTTAAGTTTAAGATTAAGTTTAATACAACATGCTTTACATGCGTAACCTGAAATCTATCACTACTGTAGTAACCCTTCTCTCTTCTGTTGCTCACCATATAACACTGCACAGGTACAGTATTTATCTGTTTTCTCCAGCTGGTCTTTAAATTGCGAACTATTTGTTTCTCAGCAAAGGCCACGACGAAACGGTAACAAATTAATGTAAAGAGAGGACGAATGAAGCCAGTAGTGAAGTTTTTTTTTAAAATTATTTTGGCTAGTAGCCATATAATAAGCGGGATAATGTATGTAACGCCGGACATTATTGATCAAATTTCCCGATAATGACAAGCGTTCAATACATTATCCCTTACTTGATGTTCTAGTTCTTTTTAAGTGTTCATATTTCCATTACAAAATATGAATGAATATGTAACCGTATTGTATATCAACTTAGTAGTCATTTTTTTAAGCCTCTTTTTAACTACTCAAAAAAACGTGCACAGGAAAGTCCCATTTTACTTACATATGGATCATGCCATACTAAGACATCCATGTTGATCCTTGGTGTGTCACAAACTAAATCATTTCTAAATCCTCACTGTGTGTGTTGTTTGATTCCTTGTATAGTGCGCCACAGGGTAGCTGAACCCCAGACCCCAACTTCGAGCAACATCGCCGTGTTAGGCAACATGGGGACAAATGTCACTGCCACCACCACCACTGGCAACGTCACATTTGGAAACGTCTACTTTGGTTGAGTAGTTTACGTTTTTTAAGTTTCCTTGCATGTTCTTTTTATCAAGTATAGGGCTTCTAATGTTGCAGTTATTTGCAGTTGCATGTGAACACCCCTTAAGAATCATATCCCACCCAATCTAAAAATATATACTTTTGATTTCTTTTGTGAAAAGATCTTTCATTGTACACTACTTATTCTCACCAGTACTCAGACTTAAACAGAGGTAATAATGACTTGATTAGATTACTGCTGTAGTCATTTCATTGTTCAAATAGACTTGGGGCATGAGTACAGTACTTCTCAGTCTTGGCCACACTTCAGAGGAATACATTCAAAGAATAACTTTAACAACTTGATTATAATTGTGAAACTTTTTTTAGTGGCCTGTAACAAAGTGTCATGACAAATTCTGTCTCTTTGCCTCCTAGGACCCCCACCAGCTCCTCCTCCAAACAAAGGTATTCTACTATAACACACTGACATTTTAATATAGTAGACATGATCTTATATTAAGAATGAATTGAACAGTATTTAAAAAAAAAAAAACTTGTGACCTTACCCCAAAGTAAAAATAGAAAGTGGACACATACAGCGCTGTGATCCACACCATCTACAGTGGTAGTGCATGCAAAAATGGCTGCTGCACTGTCACTGCTTGAGCAGCAGGGGGCAGTGGAGTGCACACAACAGCAGTGCATCAAAAAGTGACAAATGTTACATCGTGCAATACCAGGTCAGGATGAGATACAAGTATGGATAAAAGCTGAGGTTGGTTCCTTGGTGCTACAGACAAAAAGTGTCTCAACCAGAGACGTAAATGGAGAAAGTTTGGCAAACTCAGTTTCAGCTGTGATTGGTTAAGAGCTATGTGACTAATGCCATGTTGTAACCTAACTTACCTAGCCTTCATGGGCTTCAGAAAAACCTTTTTCCCAGTGAAAACATCATCATTCCGCATCATTCACGTCACGTAGGCTAATGTGTGAGTCAGAGTTGCCCAGTTAGGGGCTCGTCATCACTTTTGTCGTCACGTTGTAGTTCTTGTGTAGTCCATGTGGCCTTTCATGTCCAACAGTTTTAATGTGAACTTGGGAATTTGCCGTTTTTGTCACTTGAAAGCTGCATATCTTTCTTTCACAAGCGTCTTACACTATATTTTAAGTAAATACAGTTGTTTATTTAGGATTAGTGAGTGTTTGTTTTAACCTTTGTTGTGGCATCCGTGTTCACACATTCCGACGGCAAAGCACATGAACACTTGCTGTGGGAAAAACAAAGTAGCCACGGGGGCGGTCCTTGTCATTCCGAAGTGCCATGAATGCACCATTATTAGACATTCTCTGGTGCAGATTTGTCCATCCTCCCTCAATTCCTTCCGTCCTGCTGTCTTAACCCCTTCTTCTAATATTTTTTGTGAAGAAAACAGGAATGTAAGGAGGATGGACGAATCAAGGGGAGGCAGATATGAGAAATGAGATGTCACGCTCACTCATGTATTAAAAGACGTCCATTAGGCCTACTGATGATGCGGCGCATCACCTCTTCGGCTAGAATAAACAGACCATTTTACACGCAAATGGCAGAGAATATGAACTTATCCCAAAGCCTAAAAATATCATATGAACATGGACTATTCCCACTTATTGACCCTGATAATGACCCTGGTAATATTTGACAGTTCTCGAGACACGAATGAACTCTCATTCGACATTTTACTATAGGCTACAACAATTCAATAGCCTACCTTAGAACACCAGAGGATTACGTTTCAAGGCAATAGGCCTACTTGGTCTCCTTGGGACAGGCACTTTTGGGAAACAAAAGTAGGCTACCTGTTCCAAAGAGAACAAGTATTAGGCTACTCAAATAGAATGCAAGAGTTGTAAAGAAATATGTGCAGCATGCTAATGATGCTAAGCGGATTTAATAGTAATTTAGCTAGTCGTCTTCTACAGTATGCGTCCTTGCTTTGTTTTTTGTATTTGGATTATGTTGGCCGAGTAGCAGAAGAGGGAGAGAGAGCGCGGCAAGGAGAGGGGGTTTACATTATTTTTTGACAACTTAGGCTACCGGTAGGCCTAAGTAAAGCGGGAGATGTGTTGCTTGCGGCCGCATAAGCTGCAAAGCACTGAGTGAAACACTATAGAAAGAGTGTATTCTGCCTTTTCACACCACACAGGTTTGTGGAGTGTCGCGAATGGCATTGTCGTTATAGCCCTAAAAGGTACAAAAAAAAAAACAACTAAGCCTTGCAGTTGTGTATATAGCTCTATCAATTATGTTTGACACACATGTAAGAATCATTGTCATTGTTATGTAGGCTAGGCTAGGCTACTGTAGGCCTGTACATGTAGTGTTATGCTATCTTATTATGCAGAAAGCAGTTGAAGCAGCTGGAATAGCAATGTTAGTCAACCTTATTTAGTTTTACTCCAAAAATAAATGTTGGGGAAATCGTTTTTCTGGCATGTCATCAAATATTACAGTGCAACCGAAAGTTTTCAGACCCTTTCAAGTTTTCCATATTTTTGTTTTGTTTCATCTTAAAATGGATTCAATTCATTTTCCCATCAATCTACACACAATGCTCCAATAGTCCACAAACAAAACACTGGTGTTTGGAGTGTTTTGTAAATTGCAAAAAAAAAATATATATATATTTATATCCCATTTACATAAGTATTCAGACCCTTTGTTATGATGCTGGCAATAGACCTTATGCACAAAAGGCTTTTTAGGTAGCTTATTTGTTTCCAGTGAAGGAGTGTTGTACCTATAAGCTATTGTTAATGTAATAAATGTCTACACAGACCCGGTTGGTTGTTGCACCTAGTGAATCACCACATTATGATGTAAAAGGATTAATGCGTGGCGTGCGTTAAAATTGTTATTATTGGGCAAACAATATTTTCATTGTCGGGGTGAACATGTAAGGAGCAGAATATAACAAAAGATGCCGTTACAACACAGCTAACGCTCCACTGGAAACAAATGAGCTACGTTGTGACCTTCGTTTACACGCAAACAGAGAATGCGCCTCTGAAAACGATTCTTTTTTAAAAACGCCTCTGAAAACGATTCTTTTTTAAAAACTCCGGCCAGTGTGGAGATTTTGGAAAACTTTGTGTGTACGTTTGCATGTAAACTGAAAAGAGTTTTAGGCAGCCAACGTCATAGTATGCACCAGAACTTGCACCTGCACCAAAGTGCGACCTATGTTTACATTTTCTACGGATATCATGGATTTCAGAGTAGCAATCACATTTATGTTGGTGCAAACCCTTGTCTGTTGCTTTTGCAGTTCAAACTTACAGGTGTGCACAATGTTATTTTTGAGAACGGAGAGGGTGAAATGTCCCTTTATGAAAATAACCGGCCACGTATAAACATAGCCTATGGTTTCACAGCTGATGGTGTATGTATGTCAGAGTGAAATCCAAGCCTCAAGGTTGGAGAGAATTGTCTATAGACCTGCGAGGCAAAGTTGTGTGAAGACAGATTTGGGGAAGGATAAACATTTCTGCAGCATTGAAAGTGCCCAAAAGCACGGTAGCCTTCATCATTCTCAAATGGAAAAGATTTGAAACAACCAATAGTCTTCCTAGATCTGGGAGAGATTCCCCAAAGCATCGTAAACACTCATAGATCTATGAGTGATCCAGAGTTCTTGTTACTGGCTAAGAACATCTTAACAGGTACTTCTCACTGAGGTCACCATTAGGACAAACAGGGGAATTACAACTTAGAATATAATTATCCAACTTACGTTCATTCTTAATTGTAATTACTTGTGATGAATCAGATTTTAGCGTGCAAAATAGCATAGCTTACATTTAATGGTCATAATAATGTGATTTATTAGTGGACAAAAATACAATTAAGTTATGAAACGAGATGTTGCCAGAATAGTTTGGCATTGTCTTTGTGTAAGTGTAGGCTCTCTTTTATTAGGCCTATGAGGTAAAAGCATAGAAAGGAACATTTAATCTGTGCTGTGTCAAAATCTAAGCCTAAGCCTACACATTTCCTCACTTTCTTACTCGCCCTATTTCTTACCTTCAGACGTCTTCTTAAGTGACACCACAAAACATTATTGCACAGGCAGCACACACAGTTGGACTCTCACAAGTAAAGAACTGCATGACCGATGTACCGAGTAGCCTAAGCTATAGCCTAAGTATACTGTATGTTCATATATCTTCCAACAAACATAAAAACGGAGCAACAATCTAATCTGAAATAATTACAATTATTTATGCCTTACATGAAGATATCAAAGTTTTTCTATTTTCGTATTGATGTCAAAGTCAAAGTCAAAGTCTGCTTTATTGTCAATTTCTTCACATGTCAAGACATACAAAGAGATCAAAATTACGTTTCCCACTATCCCACGGTGGAGACAAGACATATTTTACCAATTAGGTCCACAAACATAACATTCAAGTAAACAATATAAAAAGTAAAAATAAGAAGGCACATAAAATGAAGAAAATAAGAGCAGCAAAATTTGAGTTGAAATTGTGCAATTGTGCATACAGTAGACAGTCAATATAATAGTGCAAAAGTCAGACCAATAAATGGCTGAGGTAGTTCTGTTTGACCTAAGTATGCAAGTGGCATAGTTGTGCAAGTTATGTAAGAGCAGCAGAAGTGTGTTCAGAAGTGTTTTCAGGACAACAACAAGTTGCAAAGTGTGCAAGTGTACAAGTGGAGTAGTGCAAGTGATGTGAATTAATGTGTAAGCTAGATCCGAAGTTTAAAGGTCTCATCTCATCGTTTTTTCATTAATTTTGCAGTGGTCTGTAGTATTGATGAATGCCCTGTGAGCCGGTTTTGGTGAAAAAAATGCTGTCCTGCGTCTGTTTCATGCTGTTCTAGTTTGGTGGGGAAGGTGGGTGGAGAGGAACGACTGGATTTTGCCTTTAGTCATGAATATTAATGACATGCTAATGAATTCACCTCTGATTGGCTAACAGTACTATGATGCTTCCCCCAGTGCGTCCTCATCCGATTCTGCCTGTGCTATGCTCCATATTCAACTTTACAGTGCTAAAACCTGGCTAAAACTCGAGTCAAAACTGTTGCACAAAATGTCTTCAGAGATACAACTTCATGTGTTTGATCCTAGTATCCGAGTAGGAAGAAGAACCGCTTCCTGATCGTTTGTCGTGAACGTTGGTTTAATAGAATGGTAACAATTGTCTGTCAGCTTAAAATTTCTCCTAAAAGAGGTGAACGTTTGTGACAATCGTCATCTTGCTTTCAAGTAATAAACAGTTGGAAACGTTTTAAAATAAAGACCTATTTCTTTACACAGTCAAAAGTCTTTGCAATCTTCCTAGTATATATTTTACTTCACAACACAGGTAAGCACCCTAAATGCAGTTCAGCCATTGACCTAGCCTGCTAATGCTATCGGAATAGATAGTTATGGTTTGAATTCCATGATACCATCATTGAAAGACCACTTGGTCATAGCCCAATATATATATAGATCTAAATGCAAACACACCTACCTAGCTATATTTTGGCTATAATATGGCTTTGATAGCCTGACATTGGCAGAGGTTAGCCTATTCAAGTTGTTTTCTGTCACGTATGACAGAAAAAGTAGCCTACTATAGGAATCTTAGTATTTGGGGACTAAATATTACAGTAATCTTATAGGAATACTATAGTATTTGGACATACTATAGGTACTATAAGTCTACTATAGAAAAACTATAGCAGTTACAGGATATTATAGTTATTAGTACTACAGTATGTCCCAATTATTCCTATAAGATTACTATAATATTTTGTCCCAAATACTATAAGATTCTCATACTACTTTTTCGTAAGGGGATTGCTCATGTGGTTAGAAAAATGGGCAACACCAGTACCCCTGTTGTCTGGATGACCCTGTACCCAGGATTAGAACCAGTCTGCCTTAGCATAATGTCCTCCCTTCAAAATGCACTTAACATTCAACTATGACGACTATGGCCCTCTGTGAGACAGAAGATATGAAAGGTAAGATAAACCTTTAGCTTAAAAGGGACAAAAACTGATGTAACTCCTAAAACAAATATACAAAACAGGTCAATTTTCAATAAATAACTTTATTATATTTACATACAGCAGTGGTACTCAAAGTGTGGTCCGCAAGCTATCTCAAGTGTTCCGCAAGTAGATGTGGTAAAATATTATAGATGAGTTGTTTGCAATATTGAACCAACTTGTATGTAAATCCAAACAGTTCTGCAACACTGATGTAACCTATGCCAGTTTAAATCATATGAATCCTCTGACACCAAAAGCAAGGTGCAAAGACAATAAGCAAGGTGGTTCAGTGAGAAGGCCTATTGTGTAATTTACTGTTGAAGTAGGTCTACTGTTTTTTTTTTTTTGCTAGGTGGTCCGTGAAACACTGACAAATAGTAATATTGCAGTCTATTATAGTCTAAATAATGTAAACACAAAACAAGAACATCCAAACTATGCACAGAATTAACAATGTCCTCTTTTTGCCAGACGATGCAGACATCTGGCCTACAGATCCTTTGTAAGATGGTGCTGGGATTATTTAGGGGAAAAGGTCTGAGTTGTTGTTTCGGCTTGTATTGTCCTGGGGATCCGAAGGGACAACACACAAAACACATTCGTTGGCTGTGATGATTCTATTACATTGCTCTTTGATTGCGCTGGACCATAGGTGGAGCCATCAGGTGTTATTGTGGAGATGTCGCTTTCATCCTCCTCCTCCTCTTGATCAACCCGAGGTCTTCTAGCTGGCCTTGGATGAACAGGCTTGATGGCAGTAGAGATAGCAGGCCCCCATGCCCATGGTGTATCCGAAGTGCTTGTATCAATACTCTTACTTTTCATGAAGTATTCTGTTTGGGTACCTAAAGTAAATAAATGTGTATTACTGTCAAGTTTCAAGATACAAATAGTACACAGGACATTCACTATCTCACACAAAACTGTACTGGCACAATGGAAACAAAAATATTTTAGTGACTGTGGTAAGGTGTATGATGTACTAAGTAGCACACCCACAAGAAGACATTCGGTAATATCAATTCTATCTGTTATGCAATTCATGGGTTTCATCAGGTCCATTTACACAGGTGTATTAATCAAGCACCATGCAGTCTGCATTCATAATCGAGGAGCTTGATTTTATACACCTGTGGAAAGTGACCTGAAGAAACTCATGAATTGACTTTCCCAAACATTGACGAGCACATAAGAACCTGTATTAGCCTACTAGAAAAAGACTTCTAGAAACTAACTAGCACAACAATAAAAAAGTTAGATCACAAACCTTTTCTTCTAACGTGATGACCCATACAGAAAAATAATATATTCACATATATGCAGCTTGAACATATTCCAGTATAAGCACATCTATGTTAAATAAATATATTTACATCTATGTGAAATACATATATTTCCATGTATGTATCAATATATTTCAAAATATAAGTAAATATTCAATATTGGCCACTTTCTTATATTTTATGCATATAATTAAATATATTTAAATATATGGCAGTAAGAAGCATGATCACATGACCCTTGATGAAGATTCTGATCACATGATCTATATATTTCAGACATATTTCTCTAATATATTTCATATTCTTCTATGGTTTGATATTTTCCGCATTGATCATTAAATATTCCACTATTCTGTTTACTTAAAATTAACCATAGTATCAGTATAAAGAGGAAGAAACACACAACACTTCTGTTATCCTTTATTCTATTTTATTGAAAATATTTGTTTTTGTTATGGAACCTCAGTTCTGTCACTTTGGCATTTATTGCCTGGCCCAGCAATCTGGAGCGAGTGTCTGGCCTGGGAACTGCTTCAGGGTGGCCTCTGAATAAGACAGAACATATACAAATAGAACATGCAAAATATTAGTGACACAAATACAGATGCTAAAGTGCAGAAACACTGTTGTGTTAGCACGATAATTGGAGATAAATACAAAGTGAGTTGGAGAGAAAGACATACAAATAAAATAAACTCACCAATTATCGTCTTACATCCTCTCAGGGTCCAGGCATTCCCTCTAAGTGCCTCCTAAAAAATAGCACAATCAATTAGGACCTCAAATAGTTACAGTTTACTAACACAGAAAAGATCTATGATGGTGAGGCGAAAATGGGAAGCAGTCCACACAGACAGCCTAACACTTTTAAATGAGACAACACAACTAATACATCATATACACAGAAGAGAGAAGCACACAGATACACACTGAAAGGAAAAGTTAGTTTCATCCTCAAATTTTTACTAAACTTGTACAACCAAGAAGCTGCTATTTCATTAAAGTTAAACATGTAAATTTGAATGTAAAAGTTCACATCTATGAAAACACTCTACAAAACTTGTTGAATAAAAAGCCTTCAGACTCACAACCTCGTCTTGGAGAGCCATTATCGCCACCTCTTCTTTAGGTGGTTGTCAGTTCTTGGTTATCTCCCACAGCTCACACTCATAGAGAGCTCTACCAGCCTTCTCTGAAACCTGCAAGTGAACAGAATATACAGCATGAATAAGAGTGGCGTTGGTAAAGGGTATACTCGCGTAATATGTAATGTCCTGGGATATTCCCACTCATTAAGTGTCTCCCATCCGAGACTGCTATCTGAGACTGTAGGGAAGCTGTACCAACCATCATAGAAAGATATGGTTGGAAAGGTATATTTTCAGTTCACTTTGTGTCCCCAGTAGCTTGAAGCTAATTTCTTGTCATTCAAAAGATCAAAACTACTCAAACAAATGTATAAATTCTCAGAAACAAAAGGTTATGTTCTGCATTCGAAAATAGACCTTTAACAAAAAAGTTATATTCATAAGTACACATTAATTTTTGATTACCTTTAGTCTATGTGATGATGAAGCATCAACATTTGTCAGTGAAGCATACTATGGGTTGGGCTTGGGTCGTCTTGGTCTCAGGTCTTCTGGTCCATGTCCTTGATGTAGCTTGAGTGTTGCCTCCCTCTCTAAAATTAAAAAAAAGGGGTGTCAGTGCTCAAATGCACTACATGACCATACATGGTCCTTTTCGATACAATTCAACTTTTACATTTCCATAATTTAGCATGGGTGTGAATGGTTTTGCAAGAATGTCAGTGCACAAAGCATGACAAAGTAGTTTGATAGTGCACAAAAACAAAACACATTACTTGCAATACCATTTCCATGAAATTAAGCACAGTACTTGTGTCTTCAATTTCTACACGTCCACTCTAATACTCTCCAGCACATAACGTTACCACATTACATCCTATCTAAAAAAAAAAAAAAGCTAATGTTAGCTCTAAGTGTTGTCCATGATGCAACAATAGCAGCTAGCTAGCTAAACCACAGTGCATAGAGTGTCTACACCTTAGGCTAGTAATGTTAACCGTTACATTTTCTGTCTTGCATGACAAATCATAAGTTAGCTTCTATCTATCCTAGTGTTAATTTCGTCAGACGAGACAAGAGGAAATATGTTCGTCAACGACCTTTTTTTTCATGACTAAGACGAGACGATGACGAGACGGCAGTAGTCCTGAAACACTGACTAAGACTATCTTAAGATGCATTATTGTTGATGAAAAAAGACGAGACTAAAATGTTTTGCATGAAATAAAAACTAAGATAAAATCTCCCTTTATGTTCGTCTACAAAATGAGAAGACAGAATATCTAGCTGCTATCTTTTCAAAATATTCCGAATGAGTTCATACGCAACAGCTTTCCTGTAGGCTAGTCTACGTGCTGCTGCTGCAACCCTGTGGCTGCAACACGAAGCTACATGGAACAAGAACACTGGAGATTTCTGCCAGAGTTAGCAAGCTAACTACCTAAGCTTTATGCCACAATGCTACATACCCAGAAGTTGAAGCTTCTCTCATACAAATTAACATCCCCCAGAATGTCCATACGAAAATGTTCCGCATTTAATGTCAACTATTCATCTAGTTAGACTGATGATGCAAAGTTTGCTAGCAAGTAAGCTAATATGGAAAGTTCGCTAGCAAGTTAGCTATGGCTAAGATGGAGAGTCTGTTTGGGGAATGTGTTGTGTTTGGTATATATCGCCATCTAGCGGGGAAGTAAAACATTAATAGTTTGGCCCTCACGACAGTGTTTCTCAAACTTTTTCAGTTTCAGGACCACTTAACTAACCCTAGCTAAAAAAAAATAAAAAAAAGATTAGACCTACTTCAACAGTAGCCTATAATTAGTCTACACAATAGGTTCATTATTAGATTCATACTATAATAGATTCATACTGTATGATTTAAACTGGCATATCTTACATAGACAGTGTTGCAGAACTGTTTGGATTTACATACAAGTTATATTGCAAACAACTCATCTATATTATATTTTACCACGTCTGCTCGCGGACCACTTGGGATAGCTTGCGGACCACCAGTGATCCCCGGACCACACTTTGAGGAACACTGGTCTACGAATCAGAAATAATTTGTTCTAAAAAAAAGACTAAAATGTGTTGACTAAAACTGACTAAGACTAAGATACCTTTAGTTTTCTTTTGACTAAAACTAGACTAAAATGACGAGACTTTTAGTCGACTAAAACTTGACTAACAAAAATGATATTTGAATGACTAAATATGACAAAGACTAAAAAGGACATTTCGTCACAAGACTAAGACTAAGACTAAATTAAAAATAGGTGACAAAATTAACACTAACTATCCAAATATGGCCGGGAGACAGGTTAAATTGGTATTTCACTCTGTCTACAAGTCGTTTTCATTAATTGTCCAAACGTTTCTCAGTGAATTTATTTTTCAAACCCCTGTCAGGTGTAAAAAAAATAAAGCTAGCGCTGGCTAATTTATGCTAACGTTAATGTTACAGAAAGTAGCAAAGGTTAGCTTCCAGCTTCCACCAATAATACCATTTTTAATTCGGACATTAACTCCTGCAAATGTTATATGAAAGCAATTTAGCATACAATGAAGATCTACTTACCAGCAATTTTGACCACCATGGCCTCTTGGCTGCCTTCCTCCCCTCCACCACATTCTAGTTTCTAGCAAGATGTTGTCCCATAACGTTACAGAGCCGTTGAAAAAGTCTTCCTCATTAACGTTAGGTTTACTAATGCAGTCAGTCAGCAAAATGCTGGTTTTGCCCTCATACTCCCCGCCAATCCACTTAACCAGAGCAAACGTTTTACATTTGGACTAGTAGCTGTTAGTTATGCTAATGTAGTGAAAAAGCTGCAAACATTTTAACCGTTATTCCACGACCTTAGAGTATGTTGGTAGTGACGTATTTTGAAGTTGAAGGTAGCCTTTTTTGTAAACCCCACCCATCACTGCCTGTGTGCAAATAAGTTAATTGAATATATTCACCATATATGTTCATGTAAGATATCCACATATATGTTACATTGCTGGGTCCCACATATACTTGCATATATACATTCTTGTACTATATATGTATTAAATATATTGTAGCCATCTATTTAAATATAAGCTGGATGTAGCTGCATATATGTGAATATATTTTTCCCTTGATTTTTCTGTATGGGGACCTAATGTAGGCTAGAAAACTGTGTAGCCTGACATGAAGATGTGCTCTGGAAGACATACAAAACACTAAGTAAACAGCAAGTAATCAAACAAAACATCATTGTAGGCCTACAAAGGTCAATGTAATAATGGCAAGAAGACATAAATTAGACTAAAGTGTAAATACCTGGGCTCTAGTGATAGCAACTTAGCCTAATAGTGCACGGGTATTGTGTTTTTGATTTCCCTGTTTAGACTACAACAATACCTGTACTTAGTTGAGCATAAGATATTGTTGCTAATATTATTATTTGTGGTTTAACGCTTAGGTTAGAAGATTATAGGTTCAACAAGCTAAATCTCTGGGTAGTGTGGTCAGTTTCTTATGAGTGTAACGTTAGCTACACCAGGCACGTAACTGAAGCATTCCGTTTGCGTTATGTACTGCAACAATTAGCTTCCAATAGGCCTAATCAATGGAAGTAGCTACACCTGGCGTGTTAGTGGCCTGTAGGCTACGTTCGGGAAAATAGACAATTCCTCTAATGGATTTTACCAGAGCCCTTCCTATTAAACATTCTCTTGATTTTACACGTCACGAACAGAACACTTCAGTTACGTGCCTGTGTAGCTTTCTGTAATATAGGCTAGCCTAAGCCTAGCTTGTACCCTTTTCATGCAGGCTAACGTGAAGAATATGAACATGCTATTTTGTAACAGACGTTAGGTGGAAAAGTTTGTTTGTACTTACAGCCTGTGAGCTGGTGGTCGATCATCATGACGGTACAGAACCAGGTTTTCAGAACATCGATGCAAAACCACTTTCTAACTGTAGGCAGTGAGTGTGGTCGAAATGATTGGAACACAGAACTAATGTTGCACTACTTCGGTGGTGGTGTTCCAACGATAAATCCGAACCATTTCTTCCTCAACTCTTGTTTTTAAGGCAAGACATGCAACATTGATGTGTTATTGCCACAAATAACACAGGCACGATTCATATTCATTGGGAAGGGCTCTTTCTGATTCGCTTGTTTTAGTGTTAATTTCGTCAGACGAGACGAGAGGAAATATGTTCGTCAACGACCTTTTTTTTCATGACTAAGACGATGACGAGACAGCAGTATTGTCCTGAAACACTGACTAAGACTATCTTAAGATGCATTATTGTTGACGAAAAAAGACGAGACTAAAATGTTTTGCATGAAATAAAAACTAAGATAAAATCTCTCTTCATTTTCGTCTACAAAATGAGAAGACAGAATATCTAGCTGTTACGTTTTCAAAATATTCCGAATGAGTTCAAACGCAACAGCTTTCCTGTAGGCTAGTCTACGTGCTGTTGCTGCAACCCTGTGGCTGCAACACGAAACTACATGGAACAAGAAGACTGGAGATTTCTGCCAGAGTTAGCAAACTAACTACCTAAGCTTTATGCCACAATGCTACATACCCAGAAGTTGAAGCTTCTCTCATACAAATTAACATCCACCAGAATGTCCATACGAAAATGTTCATCATGTAATGTCAACTATTTAACTAGTTAGACTGATGATGCAAAGTTTGCTAGCAAGTAAGCTAATATGGAAAGTTCGCTAGCAAGTTAGCTATGGCTAAGATGGAGAGTCTGTTTGGGGAATGTGTTGTGTTTGGGCGTATATCACCATCTAGCGAGACGGAGTAAAACATTAATACTTTGGTCTACGACAGTGTTTCTCAAACTTTTTCAGTTTCAGGACCACTTAACTAACCCTAGCTAAAAAAAAAAGATTAGACCTACTTCAACAGTAGCCTATAATTAGTCTACACTATAGGCCTACTCACTGAACCACCTTGCTTATTGTCTTTGCACTTTGCTTATTGTGTGGATTCATACTGTATGATTTAAACTGGCATATCTTACATAGACAGTGTTGCAGAACTGTTTTTACATACAAGTTGGTTCAATATTGCAAACAACTCATCTATATTATATTTTACCACGTCTGCTCGCGGACCACTTGGGATAGCTTGCAGACCACCAGTGATTCCCGGACCACACTTTGAGAAACACTGGTCTACGAGTATGACAGTGGTCCAGTCAAATATTTTACTGTCTATGGTCAAATCCCAGCCGAGCTACTGTAGCTCGACTTACCTGTGCATGTAAACATACTGACTGACAAAAAATCAGAATGAGTAATTATAACAGACGAAAGTAGCCCTGTGGACACACAATATTGTTGGAAAATTGAGATGTGTGAAACACTATTTGACTCAAATGGTAATCAGAAATAATAAAAAAAAAAAAAAAGACTAAAATGTGTTGACTAAAACTGACTAAGACTAAGATACCTTTAGTTTTCTTTTGACTAAAACTAGACTAAAATGACGAGACTTTTAGTCGATTAAAACTTGACTAACAAAAATGATATTTGAATGACTAAATATGACAAAGACTAAAAAGCACATTTCGTCACAAGACTAAGACTAAGACTAAATTAAAAATAGGTGACAAAATTAACACTAGCTTGTTTTTCCGTGTATTTTCTTTCATTGGCTAATGCGGGCAATGGGGGTAGAAGATAATTTTCACGTGCAGCATGCATATGCAACTTGGAGTGAGCTATAGTATTTCGAAAGTAACAAGTATTAAACGGTTTCTCAGTGAATGAGACCTTTAAACGGTAGGCCTAGCTGTGCCTGTGAAGTGCAGTCACCTGACATAACACCATAAAATTAAAGGATATTTCAGAACTATTAACGTGGACAGCTCCCCTCAAGAGCATCTTGAGAACAGTGCACGCGCGTTCACACTACGAGCATCTTTGGGAAACAATCGGGAAAACCAAAAAAACAATCTTAAGATCGTAGAAAACCCCCGTAAATGCGTTTATCCATCGTTATTGGGAAACCGGGCCCTGGCCTCCCAGTCAAACTGAGTAATTGGGGACAGGTCAGTCAGGCAATCAAGGTCTAAATGGTCTAGTGTTAATTTCGTCAGACGAGATGAGACTAAATATGTTCGTTAAAAAACTTTTTTCATGACTAAGACGAGACTAAGATGAGCACCAATGTCCTGAAACAAGACTATATTAACATGCATTATTATTGACGAAAATGAAAAGACAGAATATTTAGCTGTTACTCTTTGAAAATATTCCGAATGAGTTCATGCGCAGCAGCTTTCCTGTAGGCTAGGCTACTGTACGTGATGTTGATGCAACCCTGTGGCTGTAACACGAAACTACATGGAGCAAGAACACCGGAGATTTCTGCCAGGGTTAGCAAGCTAACTACCTAAGCCTTATGCCACAATGTGATATACTCATAAGTTTCAGCTCCTCTCATACATATACGAATTACCATCCCCCAGAATATCCATACGAAAATGTTCAGCAAGTAATGTCAACTATTTAACTAGTTACAGTGATTGTTCTGATGGACATTAACTAGATCTTGAGGTCAACTAAAAGCTGTTGCCGCTGAGGGACATCGGTCAGAATGTGCACACCAAAATGTTCTTCCAACAGGTTTATTGCAGAAATCCACAGATGGCTGATCCCAATAAACAGGTCTATGTGTATGGGTGTGTAAGTGTGTGTGTGTGTGTGTGTGTGTGTGGTTTTGCAGGAGGTAATAGAAAGAGAGACAATAATCAGCTATGTGCTAAATACAAATAAACATAAGCTACAACATGAACTATAGCCTATACATGTCTGCTGCATGTTATAATAGCAACCTAGCTTAGCTGAACATAGCATGACCTCACCACATTAACATTAGCACTATTGATTAGCATGTAACAGGTAAGTAAAGCATAATATGGTAAACAAGTCACGTAGGCATACATAATAATGAACATGGTACTATTCGACATTCAAATGGAATAAGTCCACACTTACAGCATAAGCATTTCACTCGCGGTAAACATGCTGTAGTGGCAAAATTTCGTTCTTGGGGTTCATTAAATTAAACCACTTCGTGTGGGCAGCCTAAGGATTTTTTGACTCGTCTTCATATCCAATGCTTCACCGTTATTCATTTTACTTTCAGTGTACTCACGGACCAGTTGAGTTTCTTTTTGTTTTCTTTAATTCTTGAAGTCTTGGTAACACAAAAGTATCTTGGTACAAACAAAAAGGGGTAAAATAAAACAGAAACATCACTTGGTTAGACTATATATTCATCTTCTTTTAAGGCACGGGACACAAGGACACAGAAGCGCGGTGAAAAAGCTACAGTATGTGCCTTCATTGCTGCACGCACGTCATAGTCCAGGCAATCTGTGAGAAAAAATCACCCAACCCAAAACTAATTGCAACAGAAATATTTTTTGTTGTATTCAGTTCATGAAACCTTCCCATATCACATACCAAAAGTCCATGAAAATCCAAGTGGTGGAACATTGTCAAAATTGGAATTATTTGTGCATAGGTCAATGGCGAAAAGCTGCACCTTTGGCAGTTTTATTGAACTTTCATAGCACAGGGGATATGTGAAAATTAGGTCAAATTCTTTTATAAAGGCATGAAACTTGGTGAACTTGTAGCCTACAGTTTGGAGCCCTGAACATTTTCAGATATAAAACCATTATCAAAAAACCCTAATGGTCGCCATGGCAACCATTAAATGTTCCACTATAACTGAATTACGCCTATATTCTTCATTATATCTCCTGAACTAAACATGGTATCTCAGAACAAGTGATGCCTACAGGGATGAGCAGTATTTATTACATGTATTCCATATTTCAAATACAAAATATATCGTATATTCGTAATTTGTATTTGACTGGGTTGAAAAAAACGTCTTCGTATTTTGTATCAAAATACTTTATAAGTATGTATTTTTGTAGTTTAAAATATTGAAAAATATTCTTGGTAAAACCAATACTTTTGGTGATGTGATGACATCATAACTGACTGGTGCTGACTTAGAAATATGCCCACACTTGATAATATTGAGATTCAGGAAGATGATCCAGTGCAAGTTGAGTAGGCTAACTTTAGGCGGGTCAATATAGGGTTCAACATCACAAAAATTGATACAAAAGTATTTTTTATGGATTCTGGTACTGTTAGACATGCTAAATAACATACTAAAAATCTAGTAAAATCTGACCTTGAGAAATGATGCCCACCAAAATGGCTGCCAAGAGGTTAGAATGGCTATGGGCCCTATCATGACAGTCAACAGCACGGCGCAAAGCGTATAATCATCATGATGCAACACATATTTCTATTGTACACTCAAGTTTTTCGTCATGCCTGTCTCTTTTATTGAGCAATGCACCAAGGGGTGTAGCCATTAACGACCTAAAGAGGGGTCTAGCGCATTATCTAAAAATCGCTATCGTACACTACCTAAACGCATTACGCCACTGACCAAGAAATACCTGGTCAGAAATCCATGGCCAGTTGTTTATATGTTATTTAAGAGTGCATTATCAACAGTGATGGGCGGGTGCACAACTACACCCTGCTTTACTCGTCCACAGGAACGTGCACCAGCGCACATCCATGCAAAACATTACAAATTACACGATTACAATGGAACATAATTATAATAAAGATATCAGGAAATACGTCTCACAATGAGTAGTTATTAACCATCATTTGCAAATTGTTAATGACAGTTAAAAGTGAATAGGCGAGAGGCACATATGGAGTACATCTAAAGATGCACTGTCACAAGATGTAAGCAACTCCTCTGCAGGATAAATATCCTTAGGTTTCTTATTCAGTCATTTAAACACTATTGGGGTAAGTGTTGTCTTTTTCAGGCTATTTTGTCAATGGTAACCTATTGTCAGTCAGTAGCGTAATTAACTGTTTTGTCGTTGACTATGACACCACAGAGAAGTTAGTTTTACTTTGCCAATGAGTTTAAATAATAGACGAGTGCAGATGCGTTTATAGGCTATACTATGCTAGGTTTTAGTAAAGCATGGTTTAGTGGAATACCTGTTCCACACGGTCTCAGCAGATTCCTTCAAATGCGCCGCTGACTATCACAATACTGATGCGCTGTTTGAAGTCCAACTCCTTGCTGTTAAAGGGAATGACAGATGTCACTTTCATTGGTTTAAAGGATGTTACCCAAAAAAACACACCCATGACTAACTAAGAAACATAAGATCCACCTTTTTTGTGCCAGGTGCCGGACTTTTTGAAAACAAAACCACCCAATGTGGACTGGACAAACCCCTAAGCTATTTGCTAGTGACCATGCGTATTAGGCAAATATAGCCCTATATCTCAATTACTATTCAGCCCACGGGTGAATCTGAGGACAAATGATGGTCAAAATAAACAATAATATGATTTTAAATGTTAACATTGAACATTTTGGAATGCTCTACCTTTTTCAGCGATATTAAAATCAATGTGTTTTAATACAGAGTAAATGCAATACAGGAATATGTACCATGTCCAAGGCATGGAGGAAGATAATACTTAACTGGTATTATATCTCATCTAGAGGGCATATGCTTTTAGAAAATATATAGTTTAGGGTGGTTAATCTATTTTCCCTGGACATTATAGGCCAAAATGTATCCACTTTACACTAGATTCGCCTTTACAGAATAGAGGGCAATGTATTGTGCATGGCATGGAGGAAGATAAGACATGTTTTAAATTGTGTCCATAGACAGTATAGGCTAAAATGTATCCGCTTTACACTAGATTCGCCTATACAGAATATAGGGCAATGTATGTGCATGGCATGGAGGAAGATGGGAAATGCCTTAAATGGTGTTATATCTCCTCTAGAGGGTTTTGTGCTTTCAGAAAATATATAGTTTAGGGTGTTTAATTTGCTTTCCCTAGACAGTATATGTCAAAATGTGTCCGCTTTACACTAGATTCGCCTATACAGAATAGAGGCCAATGTATTGTGCATGGCATGGAGGAAGATGGGACATGTCCTAATTGGTATCATATCACTTCTAGAGGTTATATGCTTTTAGAAAATATATAGTTTATGATGTTTAATTTGTTTCCCTTAATAGTGCAGGCCAAAATGTATCAGCTGTTCACTTGATTTGCCTGTACAGAATAGAGGAGTATGTATTATGCATGGTATGGAGGAAGATGGGACATAAGTTGATTAATGCTATATTTCATGTACAGGGCATATGCTTTTAGAATATGTATAGTTTTGGGTGTTCTATGATTTTGGTAAAACCATGACCCATGCATAGGCATGAATTTTATTAATCTTAAACTATATTTATTAGTATAGCATGCACCTTTTGCTAGACGTCACAACAATAGTCACCTCTTTGGAGGCTAGCTGCAGTTATCTGCACCTTTCTGTCGAATTTGGACAATATCATGTCCATCTTCAACTTTGCCTTTACAATTTTCCTTCATTCATTCACTTACATAAACATACTGTGCTGTCTAATTACTGTTTTAGCCAAAATTGTGCAAAGTAAAGAGGGATCATACAGGCCCCTCTGATTGGACAGACAGTCTATCAGTCAACCCCCAGACAAGAGGTCAATAACTATACAAGTCTATAAGTCTGGGAAAATTATGGACTGATACTTTCATGTGATATACTGTATATGATTCAGTGACCTATAAATCAGACCACCAAAAACACTTTCCTACTGTAGGCTGAATAATGCTTAACTATGTGTTTGTACAACTTTAACATTGTGGAACACGTAAATGCAAAAACACACTGGCTCTATTTAAAGATTGAACAACCATTTCCATTCCATTTCCAAAATAAAAAAAATAGACATCAATTAGCAACAAACCAGTCTGAAATAAGCCTGAGAAATGTACTAACTCTTTGGAAATAAAAAAATGTTCCTTAACAATGCAATATTCTAAAATTCCATGTTAAGTTAGATGGGGTCAGATATTCTTTAGAATGCTTATTCTACAACATTCTAATTACAGTTTTGTCAGTACTTGCTGAAGGATAATGCATAAAACAACCCTCATTTTAACATATTTCCACCAACTGGATTTTCATGGACTTTTACTATGGTGTTTAGATCACCAATTTAAATATAAAAATGTGAAAATCAATTCTGTTGCAATTTGTTTTGGGTCAGACCTTACTTTGCCTAGACTATCAACTCACCAGCATGTCTCTCCTACTAAATCACACATATTCCTTAGAATTCGGTTAACCAATCAAAATGCAGCATTAATCACACAGTTCTAAATAAGCATATGCAAATTATAACTAATCTGAAACAATACTAAATATTATTCTGGCATATCTAAATATTCATTATTCATTCAAAATATTCCTCAAAATTACTTTCAATAATTTGGCTCTAACACATGCACTCGTGGTAAATGCACGTGTGAATCACGTGTCTCACGCTTATACGATATTTCCTCAATTACGACACATTACACAGAACATAATACAGATACTCACTTGTTACTGAACGCACACAAGTTGAAAATACACCTTAAAACACTATAACAATCATCACATAAACAGCACACTCAGTAAATTAACGCAAGCTCTCTCCAGAACTTTCCTCTTCCTCTGTATTAACAAACCCAACGTTCTGAACTCCCAGAGGGCAGCGTGCTCTCTGATTGGCTGGTTGGAGGCAAGCAACACGACTGATCTAGAGTCGGCCCTTTGTTACAGCCACCCTCAAATTTGTCCCTTCAAATTTGTCACCCACAGAAGGGCTGACGGAATCTGTGTCCATGTCCGTATCCGGTATGGCAGGAAGGGCAGGTCGGGTATAAGATTTGTCCTTGACCTGGACAACAGCAGTCCGAACTCTTCCATCTGCCCCATGGATGAGGCTTGTGACGCAGCCAAGTGGCCACAGGGCCCTTGACAGCTGTGGGTCCACCACCATAACGATGGTCCCCAGTTGCAGCTGAGAAGTATCCTTGTGCCACTTAGAACGGGTCTGTAGAACCGGGAGGTAGCGCTGAATGAAGTGAGTCCAGAACTGTGGTCAGCTAATATCTGGGCATGTCTCCAGCGGCGGCGACTCAGCAGCTCTGACTCGGAGTACATTGCCTGTGGCAGTGAAGGGTCCAGCCGGCCCATGAGGAGCAGGTTGGGGGTTGCTGGATCTACAGTACATCAGCCAAGTTTGTGGACACATATCCAAGAGGCTTGTGGAGGGACTCCCTCGACCTCTCAATACAGTCCGCAGGACTTCTTCTGAGACAGGCTGAGGCTGGATGGTGGCGTACAATGCAGCCTTCACCTCACTTCTCTTTCCCAGACACCCCCAAAGTGTGGTGCAGCTGGGGGGTTGAACTGAAAAAGAATCTGGTACTTGGCTAGATGAGTCTGGAGGGTGGGGTGCATTGATTTGAAGGCCTCCTGCAGCTCATGCTCACCCCCATGGAAGTTAGTCCCCTGATCTGACAGGAGCTCCGCAGGCTTGCCTCTCCTGGCGATGAATCTGCGGAGGGACATCAGGAAGGAGTCGGTGTCAAGACTAGACAGAACATCCAAGTGCACAGCCCGAGTTGTCAGGCACTTAAACAAGATGCCCCATCTCTTCACGTGACGCCGGCCTACTTTTACTGAGAATGGCCCAAAGCAGTCCATACCAGTGGAGAAAAAAGGAGGCTTAATCAGTCTCAATCTCGCTGGAGGTTGACCAGTCTGCGCAAGAGTGCTGATGGCGCTTGACTGCTTCACGGCCCTGCAGGATTCAATATTTGCGGCGCAGCTCTGCAAGCAGCCGCTCTGCAAGCAGCCGCTCTGCCCCAGGGTGGTGCAGGCTCTTGTCTGTGGCCTGAATGATGAGCTGAGTGACTTTATGTCGGGGGTCCAGGACCACTGGGTGGATGGTATCCAGGTCTAGCTGGTCGGTGCGGCGTAGCCTCCCTCTGACACGAATTAGCCTCATGGTCTCATCATACTCCGGGGCAAGGCAGCGAAGCCTACTGGTGGCAGACACAAGTTTTCCAGCTTTCAGGAGGCCAAACTCTTCAGGAAAGCTCTCCTGCTGGGCTGTGCTGAGAACTTCTCTCTCTGCTTCCCGGTAGTCTTCTGCAGACAGACTAGCCTGGACTGCCGCCGCCCCGTGACAGGCTCTAGCTACAGCCTCTGTGAGCTACCCAAAGGAGGAGAATTGGGCAGCATCAGGCAGCACTAATGTTGAAGCAGTCCTGGAAAAACAGCACACTGTGGATCTTTTCAGTTCTGCAGCGTCTTCTGTGTCTCTCCCTGAAGGCTGTTGCAGAAAGGCTGGACCTTGACTCCATCTGCTGTTGCTAGCCAGCTCCAGCAGTGTCCTTCCCGGCGTGATGTCGTCAGCTGGGTTGTTGGCTGTATCCACGTATCTCCAAGCGTGGGCATCAGTCAGCTCCTGGATCTCGGCCACACGGGTTCCGACAAAGACCTTGTATCGACAGGAGTCTGATTGGAGCCAGGTGAGGACTGTGGTTGAGTCAGTCCATAGGACGACATCGTGGATAGGTACAGTCAACTCTCTCTGTAACAGTAAGGCCAACTGAGCAGCTGTGAGTGCAGCACATAACTCAAGCCTCGGCATCGACAGCTGCTTCTTTGGGGCTACTCTGGACAAGTGGACATCCTCATCCGGCTGGCTGTGGTCAAACACGTGCTTCTGCAAAGCAAAGCTGGCACAACAGGGGCTACATGTGGTGTCAAATGGCAGAACTTGCCATTCATAGACGCTGGGTGCTTCTTCTGTCTTCAGGCTGCGCCATAGGAAACGCAGCAAGGGCTTGTCCTCAGGGAGCAGCCTCACCTGATGAAACATGCCCTTGATATCGCTGCTTATAGCGACTGTGTGTTCTCTGAAGCGCAGGTGAACGCCCAACAGACTTGAACTCAGAGTGGGGCCAGGTAACAACAGCTCATTCAAGTTGTTTCCCTTGTGCACATAGGAGCAGTTAAAGACAATCCTGTTCTTATCGTTGTGGCTCACCATGTGGTGTGGTATAAACCAGGATTCAGCTGCATCTCTCAGCTCCTCTTCTGGGACTTTCACTGCATAGCCGGCCTTCTCCAGCTTGTCAATCTCTGCACAGTATGCCACTGCTCTCTTTGGGTCTCTCAACAGACGCCTCTCTGTGCTGCGGAGATTGGCTAACACTGCCTCTTTCGATGCCTTGAGCTCACCCTAAGGCAGTGTTTCTCAAACGTTTTTTCTGGGGACCCACTTTTTAAAAATGACAGACTATCGCGACCCAACTCGTGACTGTGGTAGTTAACAAACTAGATCAGTGGTTCTCAAACTTTTTCTTTCATTCCCCACTTTGATCAAGGGGGCATTCTCGAGCCCCACCTGTCCCTCATCGCTCTAAGAAAGTGGTAGGTCAAGCTTAAAATTGTCAAATTTTTATTGAAATAATGACAAGTTCTAAATATATCCTCTTCAACAGAGTTAAAATCAGCTGGTGCTGCAGATACAGTATAATAATAAATAAATACATAACACACATATTTCTGTTTTCCAGCAACATATTAGGAAGCATAGGCCATTTTACAGCATTGTACAATATATTCAATGAAATACCAACATGCTACATTAAATGGATCCATAATCCAGTCATACTGAGCACTGCTGGTTGGGAAATATTTTTGAAATAAACTTTGCAGGGATGTGATGTGGGCCTACTGTTTAATACATGGGATCACAAGAGTGGCTCCCAATCAGACATTTCAGCGATTTCGCTCAGAAATCTCAAAGGCATAATACTGTCGCGATCGAGGCGCCTGTCCCATACTCAAGTTTTTTTGGTGAATGCAGTAATCTTATTTGCTAGGTGAGGTAGGTGCTTGTCTTTGCCTTGTAACTGGACATTTAACTCAAATGTATCGCTAAGATATATCAAATATATTGCTAAGATAGGCCAGCTTCATCAAGAAATGTTCATTAGTGAACGTGCTTGCAGATTCAAACATGTGCTCTTCCTCCAAGAAGAGGCGACTCGGAGCTCAAACAGGTGCGACAGCACTTTACCTCGGGAAAGCCACCTTGCCTCGCTATGGAACAGTACAGCCTTTTGGTCAGCTACCATCTCTTCGCAAAGTGCGGAGAATAGACGCGCTTTTAAGGGCCGGGTTTTGATGAAATTCACCACTCTCACAACAACGTTCAAAATCTTATGTAAGTCGGGACTAACTAAGCTGCCTTGACACGAGCGCTTCCCTGTGAATAACACAGTGCGTCCATTGCGCATCGGGTGCTACCTTGGCCCAGGCTACAAAAAACTCCTGTTTTTCACGTCAGTTAGCGCCCCACCTGTCATGTCTCTGCGACCCAGTAGTGGGACGCGACCCACAGTTTGAGAAACGCTGCCCTAAGGAGTGGGGTGACGTAGTGTTGGACACCATCAATGCTGACGCGCATAGTCTTTGCTTCCAACAGGTGGATGACATCCTGATCCTGCCTGGAGCGTGTGACGAGCTTCTCACCCCTATAGGGGAGTACATCTAATTGCCACAGTCTCTCAACATTCTGATGGAGCGTAGCAGTGGGTGAAAGGGAGATGTGGAGACACTGCTGTACTGCAGCCTGCTGCTTGATCTGCTTTGTTGGCCCCTGTAGCGCCCAGCCTAGCCTTGTCTTCACTGCAGCTGGGGCTCCAGGGGGACCCAGACGCACCTGCTCCACTGGTGTGATGAGGTGGGGGTAATCAGACCCACCAACAGCAGAGGGCTGGACTCGGTTCAGTGCCTTGAGTGGGATGTCTCTTAAGTGCTTGTGCTTTCTTTGAAGTGCTTTCACAGGGTATGTGTGCTCCGCCAGTCCCAGCTGATCAGCTGTAAAGGCTCTATTTATCTTAAATGACTTCTATGGCTGATCCGCTGGTGCAATGGAGAACGACACTGATGTATCATGTAGCACTCGGACATCCTGCCGGACAGACCGGAGGGCCAGGTCTTCAGTCTCACCAGTAAGCCTGAGACTCTGGGATGCTGCAGGCAAGAGTATGGTCCATTCCGACCCGTCATCAAGGATGGCATATGTCTCCAGGGTGTCTCCTCGTGCAGTGCTTGCAGATGTCTCCCTTTGCACTCTTCACATAAAACCTTTAGACGGCACTGAGCTGCTTGGTGCCGGCGGCCGCATCGCCAACATGCCTTGTTGGTCTTGATCCGCGCAGTTCTTTGGTCCACTGTGAGCTGTGCAAAGTTTGCACTCTGGTTGAGAAAGTGCTGATTGTGGTTGCAATAGGGGCAATATGCGGCCTTCTCTGATTGCTTGGCATTGGAGAATGTCTTTGGTATGGCTTGAATGCTCTCAGACTGATCTGTTGCATGCAGAATGCTAGTGTTCTTTACCCCTTTGCCTTCACGTCGTCGCTCTGTCTTGGGCCCAGAGTTGCTTTTATCCTCCCTATACAATGACTCGTATACGGTCTCCTGAATTTTCAGCTCATAATTGAGCCAGTCAGAGAAGTTTAGGAGGCTTGGGATGGTGATGCGCATGGGATACAGGAACCTCTTGAACTCTGCCCACATGTCTTGAGGCAACTTGGACAGGAGCCTTGTCACATGGGAACCACAGCTGAGCTCTGTCTGTCCGCTGTCTCCTAGCTGGTCTAACATGCCTACTAGTGCTCTCACTTTCAGTGCAAACCGCTTGAATCCACTGGTGTCACCATGTGCAATGCTTGGGGCTTCCATCAGCTCTGCAATTCTCCTAAGTCATAGCTGGTGTGGCTGTCCGTAGTGCTCTGTTAGACTGGTCATTGTATCTGTATAGGGCTGCAGAGAGTTTGTGTACCAATCTGCGATGAGCAGGGCTTCTTCATACTTGAGGTGGTCGACCAGGATCTGGTACTTAAAGCGCTCTGATGCGTCGACTGGCAGCAGATTCTCCAGGGCAACCTTAAGTCTGGCGAACTCCCTCGGGTTCCCTTTGGAAAATACTGGAATTGTGGGCTTCGGACCACGGTACACAGTCTCACGCTGAGGAGGGGACAGAGGGCTGCTGTACTCTGATTCGCTCTCAGATGGTGTGTATGGCGGACAGTACTCTGGTGTCATTGCTCTTGGCACAGGATAATGTGGCTGTGGGTACCTGGGACCTGGGTGTAGGAGAGATGGCACCTGTTTTGCTATCTTCAGGTCCCGCAGCAGCCCAGTGAGCTCTGTTACCAGGTCCGGTGCCAGAGGTGATGGCTGGTGCACATCCTCATCATTGTTTGCTACAGGAGGTGGTGGAGGTGGTGGTAGGCGGCATGTATCCACTGGTCAGTGGAGGTGGCAGCGGTAAAGGGAACTGGTCCGTGCTGTCATTCTGCTGTGTGGGACGTGGCCATTGGGCTGGCGCTCTTACTTGTGGGGGATGGAGGAGAGACTGCACTCGTGATGGTGGGACTGGCTGCGCAGCTCCTTCATCAAGTCGCCTGTGCAGGTCCATCATCTGTCGCTGCATCTTCTGATTTTCCTCCAGTAGTCGATGCAGTGCATCGAGGACCTCCGGTGTGGCTCCTGAAGTGGGCTTATGCTGAGGTGAGAAAGGCGTGCTCTGATAGAGGGCCTGCCATATCAGGTAGGTGCAGGTACTTTGTGTCCGCTCCTTGTGCAGCCCCTGAGTCATCATCTAGTGGAAGGGGAGTGAGAGGTGTCATCCTGGCATATCTCTCTGTAGCTCCATCCATGCTGTGGTAGGGGCGCTGTTGCTCGGACGGGTATACTTCATCCTGGGGGACGTAGGCAGCTTGTGATTGGGCTGGGAGGGAGACTGCATAGTCATCCATCCAGGCTGGTTGCCTTGTCGTACGTCGGGGCCGGGCACCGGCAGGGTGTGGAGTTGTTCTGTGATCTTGGAACATCTTGGGCAAATCCTCAGTGGTCACAAGATCTTCACTGGAGCCTCCACATGTTCTGATGGACATTAACTAGATCTTGAGGTCAACTTAAAGCTGTGGCCGCTGAGGGACATCGGTCAGAATGTGCACACCAAAATGTTCTTCCAACAGGTTAATTGCAGAAATCCACAGATGGCTGAATCCCAATAAACAGGTCTATGTGTATGGGTGTGTAAGTGGGTATGGGTATGTGTGTGTGTGTGTGTGTGTGTGTGTGTGTGTGTGTGTGTGTGTGGTTCTGCAGGAGGTAATAGAAAGAAAGACAATAATCAGCTATGTGCTAAATACAAATAAACATAAGCTACAACATGAGCTATAGCCTATACATGTCTGCTACATGTTATAATAGCAACCTAGCTTAGCTGAACAAAGCATGACCTCACCACATTAACAGTAGCACTATTGATGAGCATGTAACAGGTAAGTATAGCATAATATGGTAAACAAGTCACGTAGGCATACATAATAATGAACATGGTACTATTCGACATTCAAATGGAATGTGTCCTAACATTATGTGTGGCTAAGTCCACACTTACAGCATACCTGTCAACATTTAGCTTTCCAAAAACGGGAGATTTTTTTTTTTTTGGGGGTCCAGTGTTTATACCGGATCTGTGTTTGCATATTTAATATGTTTTATACACGTGTTTCAACACTGCATTTCGGTCGTTGCTTTTACCTTTTACCTTACCATTAGGCTACCTTACGCATGCCAGTTATGTATCCACCTGCCTGCCTGCAGCCTACTTCCAAAACTCCAAAGATGTAGAGTGGGTTAGTAGTACTGAAAATCAAAATGGTTAATGTCAATAAGTAATCAGTGGTACTATATATTGTTACAGTATACCATAGTGAGAATAGGCAAGAGAGGGAGAGAGAGAGAGAAAGGGGACAGAAGAGATGTGTGTGTGGGGGTGTTGTATGGCGTGGCACATGAAAAGTCCATGACAGCACTATGCTATAGCAGCATAACTAAGGCATGGTGAGGGATAGTCGACACCATTGCAGGTATGGTCAATTACATTAAAACACGGGATTAGATGTTAAAATCCGTTGTGCCAAAATCCAAGGTAAAATCACATTCAGTAGCTACTCAAATTAACTTTAAAAAGCACGTTACCCACAAATCTACCAACAAATGGTCACAAGACAAACACAAGACAAATGGCCCATCCAACAGCAGTATATAGTATGCGGCATCATGTCATTGGGGTTATCAAGTGGGCACCCTCATTCACCGATGTTTCGTTAAGTTAGGCCCACGACTGCAGCCCGCTCCATTTTCCAACTGGCCGGTTTTACACCTGGCCTTCGCGGAACGAGGTTTATCCCCCTGACGTACAAAGTTAATTTGCCTTACCCCTTTACTAGCTGCTAATGAATTGACTTCTCTCCTTTTATCCTCTATTGCCGCTGCCACACATTTCAATACCTGGTTATGACGCCACATATACCACCCCTGGATGAGACTTACCTTGCACCCTGATAGGATATGGTGGAGACTGCCCACACACGAGCAAAGTATGCATTTATCATCCTCACCAAACCATTGACTTAAAGTGACTCCACCTGATTGGAGTAATGTCCAATCTAGTCTTAGCACACTTAAATTCCTCTGTCAGACTAGATATTGGCAACTCTGCAATGCTCTTCCCATACAAGGCTACACTGCTTAAGCAGCGTGGGACTCCGAGCCATTTTCTGACAAAGGAGTTGATCATTTTTTCCAACCTCTCTACCTTTGACAGAGGAACTTCATAAACTGTCAATGGTCACATTAGCCGAGGCAATAAACCAAACAGCAAACACCACAGCTTGAGGACCACAGCTTGAGCACCATCGCACGCATGACTGGGGTGCCAGTCACACGAGGACTCAGCAGGGTGGTCCATTCCAAAAATCCCTGAGGTGGCTGAAGTTCCACACCGCACCATACCTAACTATGGGAGGCAGTCATGGGCGGATTATGAACTTTCGGGCCCCTGGGCCCAGATGTATTAAGGGCCCCCCACTTATTTTCGTATATGTGGTTTGGGGGTCCTCCCCCAGAAAGTTTTTAATTTGTTTGATGTGATTTCCTTTTATTCTGGTGCATTTTGGGGATGGCCAATACTAAATTCCATCAGATTCATAGCCTACATCCTGATTTGTTGATATTGAGGCAATGATTCCATGCAAAGGCTTGGGCTTCAGGGCCCCCTGACCCCTTGGGCCCCTGGGCCTGGGCCCGGTAGGCCCGTGCAGTAATCCAGGCAGTAAAGAGGTATGTTTTAAGTCTAGACTTGAAAATAGGGAGGGTGTCTGAGGAAGGGAGATTATTCCAGAGGAGGGGTGCACGATAGCTGAAAGCTCTGCCTCCTACTGTAGTCTTTGAGATTCTTGGAATTACAAGAAGGCCAGTATTCTGTGATCATAGCGGTCTGGGTGGGTTATATGGGACTAGGAGATTTTTAAAATATTCTGTTGCCTGGCCATTAATGGCTTTGTATGTTAGAAGTAATAGTTTTGAAGTCAATGCGACTTTTAACAGGCAGCCAGTGTAGAGATGTCAGGATAGGGGAAATATGTTAATATTGTTTAGTTCTAGGGAGCGAGCAGCTGCATTTTGTATAAGCCGTAAGCTCTTTAGACAGGTGTTATTGCAGCCAGGGTATAGAGCATTGCAATAATCAATCCTTGAGGTGACAAAAGCATGGATTAATTTCTCAGCGTCTGGTAAGGATAAAGACTTCCTTATCCTTGAAATGTTCCTTAACCCTTAGAACCCTGTTTTTAGGGCATTTTCACTACCTTTATTCATAAGGATTTATTCTGGTCATTGTAAGTGCCACACACAAATATTGTATATTGTTTTTTTCAGCAGAGTCTAGGCTATCCAGATCTGCCATCAGTCCATGTATTAGTACTAGCATTGTAGATTTTTAAAGAATTAAAATATAAAAAACGTATTATAAAAATTCTTATTTTTCGACATGTATCTCACCACAGCAAGCTCATAGCTCTACATGCATTTCATATGTGTGTAGGGCAGAATGTCCTGAATCGGGCAATATAATTGCCATGTTGGAGGGATACTCTGGGGCTGAGCAATTTACAGAAATATGTGGTGTGTGATTTACGGAAATAAATGCCATTTTTTATTTAGTGATGAAAAATTACCTTTCTGCGCTCCATATCTGTGACACGAACTGATCTGACCTGACTTGACCCGAGGTTGCTTGATAGCCTGCGTGCCTATGCACTCATAATGATTCTCAACTTTTTACTGAATTGCCATGAACAAAGTAAAGGCAAAAAAGGTGTTTCTTTGTTGAACAAATTGGGATGCAATGTGAGCCTTGAATTGGATGCCATGCAGGAATTTGCTAGGATCTCAAAACCGGATTATGCTTTGCCATAGAGAAACACACGATAGCGTTGGATTATAAACATGCTTTGCCACAAGAACAGACAAAAAAGTGGGGTAAGTATATGAAGTCACTTCGTCTGTTTTATAACCCAGAATGATGTACTTGGTATCAAATGATAGCTCTGCGTCTCCTCTTTCATCTGACATGCGTGGCATATCTATCCGATCACGGGTCTGCGAGTAATTCAAACGAGAGTAATGGGTGTGCAGCTAAGCCAGAAGGATCGATAAACATGGTACCAATGGGATAGCCCTGTGCCCCCTCTTTTATCTGATATGCTTGCCATATGCGATCACGGGTTCGCGAGTAATTCAAACAGAGTAATGGGTGCGCAGGTGAACGGAGAGAAGTATAGACTGTAAATATGATGCAATTTGATTTAATTTCATGATTTTTTATTTTATTTTCATACTTGATCGTACAGACAAGTGTATAGTCTCTTTGGAAAGCCCCACTTCTGCTCTGTCATGCAATAAAGGTTTCATCTCGCTGCGATGAACAGTTCCGGAGCAATTTCACAGAGAAGAAAGGGTGTGTTTTGTTGACGCACTTTGCGTCAATCGGGTTCTAGGGTTAAATGATAAAATGAAGTTTTGGTAATCTGTTTTATGTGATTATTTAGTGATAGGTCTTGGTCAATTGTAACTGCTAGATTTTTAACACTTGAGGATGAGGATACCATGACTTCTGTTTTATCGGAGTTCAAAAGCAGGAAATTATTTGTCATCCATGTCTTTATGTCTCTTATACATGTGTCAAGTTTGGCTAACGGAGTTAATTAATCGGTTTTATAGAAAGGTATAGTTGTATATCGTCTGCTAAGCTAATGAAGCTTAAATGGAAGTTTGGGGAATGTGTGCCGTTTGGTCCAATGGTCTAGTCAAATCCCCTAGCTGAGCTGTTGTAGCTCGACTTAACTGTGCATGTAAACGTACTGTCTGGCAAAAAGTCAGAATGATATTATATAGAATTATATGATATTATAATAGAATTATAACTGAGGAGAAGCCCTGAGGACAGGGGCTTCTTATTCAGATATCAGGGTTGGAGAACGTAGTAGTGACTTCACACAGAGGCTTGAGCTTCAGGGCCCCCTGAGCCCATGGGCCTGGGCCCAGTAGGCCCGTTGGTAACACTTTATATAATAAGGTGCTATAATAGCAAACTAGTCATTACCTAACCCTTTGTTAATATTTGTAAATCGTTACTAAAATATCTATTTGGCACAAGTTAATAGTTTTCCTGTCTATTGCCCCCACAATCCAAACACCCACCACCCCCAACAGTCACACACAATCTCTAAACAGTCTAAGGCACAACCCACCTCCCCAATCCCTCAATAATCCCTCCCCAATGTTCAATATGTTAGGACATGGTGTAAGACCCTAGACATAGACAGATGTGTGTCTCTCCTAATAATGTCCAATGAATTCCTTTAGGCAGATGTGGACTCTAATCAAGTTGTATAAGCATCTCAAGGACCATTGATATAAGTAAATAATCCTTTGCGGCAACATCTGAAACAGCTGTGAAAAGTAAACAAAAATGGCATTATTTTGCTTAGATTTGCAGATTTGAGATGAGAAATAAACAATGTATTATCTGATAATAATAATAATAATAATATGTTTATTTTATGTGCCTTTCTCAAACCCAAGGTCGCTTTACATAGTAGGAAGGCAACACAATAACAAACAAACAAAACAATACAACAAAGACAAGTTATCTGAATGGAGCTATGTGTTGGGTGTGGAGGAGAAGTGATCATTAAACAGAAAGGTCTTGAGATGTGCTTTGAAGAAATGAAGAGAAGGACAGGCACAAAGAGGTTGGGGGAGGGAGTTCCAGAGTTTGGGGGCCAAGGCACTGAAGGACCTGCCACCCAGGGTGGAGAGTCTGGAGCGGGGGATAGAGGTTTTGGTCAGAGGATCTGAGTGAGCGGGAAGGAGTGTAAGGGGTCAGGAGGTTGCGGATGTAGGGGGAAGCAAGGTTATGGAGGGCTTTTCAAGGTCAGTAGTTGTACTTTGTATTTGATCCGGGACGGAACTGGTTTCCAATGGAGTTGATGGAGAATGGTGGTGATGTGTGCTGATCGTCTTTTATGGGTGAGGAGCCTGGCTGCAGAGTTTTGAATATATTGTAGTCTTTGAAGGGTTTTAGTGGGGAGACCAAGGAAAAGTGAGTTGCAGTAATCTAGACGGGACATAGTGAAGGAGTGAACGAAAAGTCTGTGCATCACTAACAGAGAGGAAGGGTTGGAGGCGGGCAATGTTACGGAGGTGAAAGAAGGCAGTCTTAGTGAGTGATTTGATATGAGGATAAGGGTGGAGTCAAGCTGAATGCCAAGGTTTTTAACAACAGGGGTAGATTATATAATACCATTGTTATAACCATTAATAGTGTCTAGTCTGATATATTTGCCACCCGTAAAACTAATTTATACTGTTAGCCTGCTAGCTTACGTAAGCTTATTTAGTTTAACCTCAGGCTTTTGCTAAAGTCATACCATAGTGTTAATATTTTGGTTCTATAGAGTTAGGAACAGGGTTCTAAATGGACTTTTTTGATCACCAGCCAATGTGGCTGGTAACTTTCTAAAATTAGAATTTCCACTATTTTTTTGCCTTCATGATTTCATTTTATAAGTTTCTTAAAAAGGACATATCAATTATCATCAACAATGACAAGCCAGCTGGAACCTGGAACTAGCATACGTACGTTCAAGTGGATTTCAATGGAAAGGACCCAAAAGTATCATCTTTATGTAACATTCTGTTGCTGCATGTTGACATTGTTGAGTTGACAACTTTCTCTGACAAGAGTGAAAACCAGTTTTCTAGTAGACGCTCTGGTCATTTCCATGGTCCCTTGTGCTGGTTTCACTGCAAACTGCTCGCAGCCAATGGGCGTATGAAACGTCATCACACAGCATTACGGCACAGTGTTCATGGGAAATGTAGGAAGTACTGCCAGCGGGATAAATTACAGAGAACAGAGCCTTATGTATCATGCATGTAATGCCTCATATCACCGGCCAAACTGGCTAGTAAGTTTTTATTAACACCCGCCAAACACCCGCTTTTGGTGGGTTGGCGGGTGTTAATTTAGAACCCTGGTGTTAACCAAAGATTCTAGAGTGGTACGCTCATTTTTAAAAAATGCATTTAATCCAAAGTCATGAGACAGCTCTCTATGTACTGTAGGCAGGGCAACAGGCAGCTGTCTTCCGTTTTGAACAGACCCAGTATCAGAGTTTCCGCTAAAAAAAATGGAGAGGTTTCGTTTTCCGGACATTTTGATGATATGCCGGTCAAGACAGCAAGAGTCCGCTTCGTTCGTTGTTTTAAAAAGGCTACGTTGTTTGTTGCTGCTACCCACGTTATCTCCAGTGGTGACTGTTTAACTTACACAGATGCGCACACACAAGAATGAGCGCTCACACCACTACCCCCTAATGCTATGCCTCTTTATTTGATAACAATAAATTAAGAAATGTTTCCTATTCTGGGAAATGTTTAGCTTCTTTTTCTTTCGGCCGCAGTTCAATGATACCGTTTAATTGTGCCAGAAATTATCCGCGGACCAGTAATCGCCTCGTCGAGAAGGCCCTAACCCTGCAGATCATAGACAGAGAACGCATAGGCCTACTGTATGCTTTGGGTAAAGAACACTTTGCATGTCCAGTGTACACGGAGAATGACAGTGTCTTGGAGCGGCCGCATCCCCCGCAACTCCACTTCCAATGTCACTGATTCCGACAGATACCGACACCTCTACTTTTTATCTGGTGGTGGTGGAGTTGACCGGACATCTGAGGCTTCAGACGTTACCAATTTATCCTCATCCATCGCGTCTGGCCTCTGAAAAAACTTTCAAGGCTAGTCTGCCTGGGCCTGGCCATGTTTGAACCGCCTCACTCATTTGTTCGTTGTTTAACATGGACGTTTTAAGCCGCGTGCGCTTCCTATTTGAAATGCAACGTGGATATAAATCCAACAAAAAATTGTCCTTGACAATACTTAACCCTTTAGGCACCAGAGGTTTTTTTTCGAAACGTTCGATTTTGACATCTTCATTTCAAAAGGCTATATCTTAAAAGTGATAAGAGATACAGACTTTCTGTAAATTAGAGAAATATTAAGGATGACCCAAAGTTTATGTAGGGATTAAATGTTTATATCTAATTTGCATATTATGACGTCATATGGTGGCAGCCATCTTGGATTATAGAATTTTCATGAAAAGTCGCATGTTTGAATGATAAAATGCACCACTTCTTTCCCCCCAAAATGTCCCTCACCTTCTGTATGCTATATTGCACAATACTGAATGCTCAGGTAAATAGTAAGTAGTGAACAAACTGTGTAAATCATTACTAATAAATGGCAGAAACAAACCAAATGCATGTAGCGGTAGACTGGCCTTTTGCTGTAGAGATTTTCCATTTACTACATACAGTAGGCACTCTGATTCCATGTATGGGGCACATATATATTATTCAGATGACACACAAACACAAGTAGACAAGACCTGTTTAGTTCAAAAGCTCATTTGCCAAGGCAAGGCACAGATCAGGAGTGAGATGACGAGACAAGACAAGAGACAATGTTAGTATTTTTTTTTTTTTTTTGTTGTTTTGTTGATGTTTTTTTGTTTTTTCTTAGCTGACAAAGACACACACATCACAAGGACATGAACACACAAAAGGAACACATAGTGTATGTCCTAAATGAGCAGGGAAATAGATAGCAAATCAACAGTGTAAATCATTACTAATAAATGGCTGACTTTTTTTTTTTTTTTGTAGCAGGCCTTTTGCTGTAGAGATAATGACTCCCTATCCCTATACATACAGGGCCACATTCCCATCATCTTGTGATAGACTATGCATGACCTAATGTGTGTGTGTGTGTGTGTGGGAGAGGGAGAGAGCGTGTCACCACCTCCACCATGCGAGCAGCACGGCCAGATCTGCCTGGCCAGTGTGGAGAGAATTTGCGCCCAGCTTCGGACTAGGCCTACTGTCATTCTCATTGCGACTCCCCATACTGCCACTACGTTCCCCCCTAACTGTCCTATGAGCACTTCAACCTCGTCTAACATACCCAGTGGCATTAGACAAAGGCTCCACCACGTTACTGTCGCCGCGATTGTGGAGAGGCACGTTCAGAAGACAGAAGCTAGCTCTATGGACATTATGCTACCTCCAGCCTCGTTCGCCACACCACTAACACCCTGCTAACTTCCCGATGAACACTCCGAACCCGTGAAACATTATTCCCACCAGTGACATTGGGCAAACGATTCAACGTCTGTGCTTGGTGTAAGCTAAACTATGGAGTAAACTCTCACTTTGTCCAGCTGCGTCATTGCAAGGCAGGGACGCATCTGAAGCCTCACTAAACGAATCACCGTCATTTTCTGAAGGCAGATATTCCCCTTCAGAATCAGGGTCCGCAAATTGAAGACCCAACACTTCATTTCAGGTAAACTTTTTTGATGCCATTAGACGATAATCTAATGCAAATACTCGCTGACGTTGACAATATCGCTCTGACAAAGTGGCTCACACGCACACTAGCTCCGGTATTGTATGCACTGATTCAATGCAGCTGTAGCGCGAAAGTTTTGTTTAAAGAGTGCCCTTTTTTCGACTCGGGGATGAAGTATGACATGTCTGCCATCTAGTGGAGTGGAGGCCGAACGAAATATGACACCCTATTTGACTAAATCGGCCGTTTTATTCAGTACCGCATCTTGTCGACTATAGTCGACTGTGGCGCCTAGAGGGTTAACAGAAAATTGTCTTTCATAAGCCAGCAGTTAATCCAGTACTTTCCACTACACAGTAACATACCACCACAGCCTCACAACAAGCTGTTACTTCCTTCTCTCATATCACAAACTGACTGCTTCGTATAGGTGCCCTCACCCATAATGCAACATTTGGGAGAAAACCAACTACAGGTAACACATCTTAATTTCCTGGCAAATCAATTAAGTGCTTTTGGCACCAATGGCTCCCCATAACATTTCCGCATCTACAGCAGTTTGTTTCCTATAGCAATGCAGGCAACACAGAATTGGATAATGGATGACAACACATACTTATACACATACACACGAAAAACAGAATACTTGATCTCCCCCACACCATTTCCCATGACCCAAACAGTCTTTTAAATAGTACTGGCGCATAGTGCGCTCTTGTTTGACAATCACGAATGCGGAAGACGGCGGGAGAAACGCAACAGTGAAAGAAAGTGTCGGTATCAGTAAGTGAGTATGTATGTTACAGAACAGCACAACTATGCACACGGTTTCACTGCAATGGGATCCTACATTGTAGCAAACGGGGAGATGGAACACAGAAGTTTTAATCAGTAACATTGTGTGTGTGCGGTTGTGTATGTATGCGAGTGTGTATCCCCACTAACACAAAACGTTAAGGGAACGTTCGGGAACGTTAGTGTATGGTTCCCTAAAGGTTAGTTCGAACCAAACCAAAAACTAATGGTTAGGGAACGTTCCCTAAGGGTTCTAACGTTCCCTAAACGTTAAGGGAACCAACCAACTAAAACGTTCTCCTGTGGTTGCACAGTACCTTCACACAACGTTCCCGTTTGGTTGTCTTTGGTTGTTTTTTGGTTGTTCTGAGTGCGGTTTTGAAATGTTAAACAAGCTCCATTTCAGTTTTTGAAGTAGCCTAACATACAAAATGTTTGCAGTCACTTGATTTAGATCCACTCAAATGATTGGTCTTATGAAATCTAAGTAAGGTAAACATCATATCAAGATAATATTTATTTTAGGCTAATATCAATTTTACTAAATAAAAAATATATACTTTTGTGTTTTTTTTTACCGTATTAGGTGAATGAACTTTAAACAAGAATCTATCAATAGAACACTTTTCACAACTAAGAAAATTCACTTTCATTTCACATTTCACTTCAGTTCAATCAGGCAGGCTCTCCCTTACACGTAGGGCTACCCCCACGCCAGTAGGGGGAAGACAGCGCCTCTGCTTTCAGGTGATCGATTGAAGTCTTGTCCTGACTTCCGTAAACGGGCTCTGTTTGAATTCCGTGATTCCGTGAACACTGTTGGAAGAAGTATTGGAATGGATTACACTCGTCTTGAATTCAATCTCACAAAAGTAAGTGAAATATGTTACAGTTTCATGATGTAGGCCTAGTGGTTGTAATGCAAGCGTTTGAGGTTTAACCTTAAGTCCTTTCACTTGTAGGGCTTTGTTATTTTCCGATTCTGCCAAGTTTGTAATTTACCAGAGCACATTGCTCGTTCGTCTCTGTTTGCTGCTGTTCTCAACGTGTTATGTTTTGCAGCATTGTATGTTTTTGTGTCATCGTGTTAACCTGCTCGCGTTGATGTTACAAATAATAGCACTAGGCTACCGTTTCTTTTAATTAGTTTTAGTGTACAGTCAGTCCTTTTAGGCAAGTCACTCGGCAGCAGTGGTGTAGTCTAGTAGGCTAGTGGATATACTGTATGTAGCTGGATCTAGGCTACTGTGATGTAGGCTAGTAGTTAGCTGTAGTGGGTAGGCTATACTGTGATCAACCCCAAATGTATCCTAGTCTATTTTAAGTGGGTATACTGAGATGGTGATGCTTTTTAAGTGGGTATAACCTATTGAACAGTCCTGCATATGTAGGCTACACTAGAGCCATAGAGATGGCCATACAGTAGATAATGTGTACACTGTCGGCGGCCATCTTGTAACACAGTTTATCGGATAGACGATTCAAGTGAATAAACCTCTGAATTTTGCCTTAAAAAAGCTGAGATCCGGTAGCCTATCTTGCAATTTTTGCTATGGGAAAATAACATGGGGAGAGAATTATTGCACTCTCCCGGGGACGAAGAAGTCTGAAATGCAGACATTTTGCTCAACACACTTTTGTCCTCTGCCTTCGAGTGGTAGGCTAACTGTGATCTTCGGTAGGCCTACGTTAAGACAGCAAATTAGATTTTTGCTACCCCAGACCTAACCTAACCTAACTAAAACTAACACCATCCATTTTTCCATAGCAATAAGGACAACCGTTACCGCATGGCACCGCGAATGGACGCATTTGAGGAGAAGATGGATGAGCTGCTCATGCTCTTAAGGAGCTCCCAGTCACCTCCCTCTGCTCCAGTCGATGACCTATTGCTGTCGTCCTGCTCGACAGTCACTGAGCTGCAGGAGAGGAGGAACAAAATGCCCTCCCTCCAGGACTTGGTCTCTGCCCGCTTAGGTCCCAGAGTACATCACCAAAGACTCCACATATCCTGCACACACACTCTTTAACTTCCTCCCCTCTGGCAGGCGCTACAGATCCCTGCACACAAAAACAACCAGACACAAGAACAGCTCTCTTCCCACTGCCGTCACTCTCCTGAACTGCAGATAAGTGGGGTCATCCCCACTTTGACCATTCACCTGCACATTACATACTTTGTCATTCCAATATGTGTCTTGCACACTACATTTGCACTATTACTTTGCACTCTACATCACACTCCATGTGTACTTATATTGGTATTATGTCTTATTTCTATAGTTGTTTTGTATATTGTGTTGGTATCTGTCACAATGTATATTGTAGTCTCTATTGTACTCTCTATTGTATTGTCTGTCTATTTGTTGAATGTATAGAGCACCTACCAAAGTCAAATTCCTTGTGTTAGTATACTTGGGTAACATGGAGTCTGATGTTTATATATATTTTTAGACCTTTTGTATTTTGATTATTTTAGATTAAAGTTATAAATCCCATCAATTTTGCCTGTTCATTAATTCCTGCAAATATATAATAATGCATTCCTGCTCATGCAGTTTAAAGTAGTTTAAAGAAATAATAAAATTGGTATGCATATTGCAATGTTAGGGGAAGGTTCCCTAAAGGTTGCAACGTTTAGGGAAGGGAACGTTTCCTAAATGTTGCAACGTTTAGGGAACATTATAGGAATTATAGGAACTTTATAGGAACGTTAGTGGAAGGTCTATGAAGGTTGCAACGGTTAGGGAACGTTAGGGGAAGGTTCTCTAAAGGTTGCAACCTTTAGATAACGTTAGGGGAACGTTCAGCGAACGTTTTATATAACCAAGAACTAACGTTCCCGGAACATTCAGCAAACTTTCCATGAGAACCAAAACTTACTCAAAAAATAACCTTCGGAGAACGTTTGGGAACCAAAAACGAACGTTCCCGAAACCAAAAACTATGGTTCCCAAAACGTTTTGGGAAACATAAATTGTTAGCTGGGATGTATGCGAAGGGGAGACGCGACCAGCGCGCTATTTGCGCATATAAGTGAATGAATGAATGAATGAATGAATGAACGCTGTTTCATAGTTCAGGGAGGTGCGTAGCAGACCTCGGAGAACACGGAGGTGAGACAGGAAAAGAACACCCGATCTTTTTCACAGTCCGGTAATTACCGGACAACGGAAACCCTGCCCAGTATACAGTACTGGGCTCAACAAGCTCATCCAAATCAATAAAAATATGCTAAACTCAGAAGCCATGATTGATTCATAATTGATACAATTCTGCTTCGTTCATTGTTTTTTTTTACATTTATATTTGTCAGAGGAATTCCGAAAAGTGCTTAAGAGCTCTCTGAAGGAGAGCTATGAGAATGTCCATGGCGCCAATCAAGGACATATGGCATTCAATGACATCTACACAGACCGAGATATCACCATAATATCTGGCGGATCAAATCAAAATAAACAAATCAAATGCACAGATATATTCAAACATGGCGAAAGAACTGTGTTGACCAGAGGAATCAGTGGAATGGGCAAGACAGTGTCTGTGCAGAAGTTCATTCTTGATTGGGTGGAAGGAAACTCCAATCAAGATGTGGACTTTGTATTTCCAATTCCATTTCGGAACTTTAACAAAAAGCAAAAAACCATGAGTCTGTTTAGTTTGCTTCAAGAATTTTTCCCCGATATTAAAAAGTATTTTCTGGATCCCCAAAACCAATACAAGACGGTCATTATTTTGGATGGATTAAATGAGTATGATTCTTCTCTTGACTTCAAAAGTGAGGTCTTTAAGAATGTAGAGACTGAAGCCTCTGTGGATGTGCTGCTGGTCAACCTCCTCAAGAGAAATCTTCTGGGAAGTGCACTCCTCTGGATCACCTCACAACCAGCAGCAGTCAGTCAGCTTCCAGACATTGTCTACATGTTGACTGAGCTGAAGGGTTTTAACGACCAACAAAAGGAGGAGTATTTCAAAAAGATCCATATCGGACATGATGGGAAGGCTGAAGAGGTGATCTCATACCTGCACAAGTCAAGATCCCTCAGTGTCTTGTGCGACATCCCAGCCTTCTGCCAGATTTTGTCCAAGGTGCTGCAAGACACAGAAAAGCCCTTCAGAAGCTGGACTGGGCTATTAGGAAACTTCCTGTACAAGCACATCAACCAGCTGAAACAAAAACGAGACACCAATGTAGAAGAAAAGATACTACTCAACCTGGGGAAGCTTGCATGGGACCTACTCAAAAAGGATGAAAAAGACTTTGATGAAAAGAATCTGAAAGCCTGTAACATTGAGGCTGATGACTATGTTGTATTCTCTGGGATATGCCCAGAGTCAGACATACAGAGCAGTCAGATCATCCACTCGGACCACAAGAGGTTTCGTTTTTTTCATCCCTGCATTCAAGAGTTTCTTGCAGCTATGTATGTCATCTTATCATTTGCACGTGACAAGAAGAATCTAATTCAGGAACCAACTAGTATGAAATGGATAGCAAAGCCAACGTTATTTGATGTCCAGAAGTCTGCAGTGAAAAGGGTCTTAAAGAAAAAAGGACTCAAAACAGGACATCTTGACACTTTTGTGATATTTCTCCTCAGTCTCTGTGAGAAGTCGAATCAGGATATTGTTAACAAGTTCATGGGTTGGATAACAAAGTCACAGTCACAAAGCACAACACTTGCATTGAAGGAAGACAATGAGAAAATGATCAACTATATATCAAAGACTTTATATGAAGGTACACCACATCAGAGTGCATTACGCTTAAGATTTCTCCACGAACTGGGTGACCACTCTTTGCTGGAGAAAATCAAAAAGTACATCCGTAACGATATATCAGAAGACCTGGATCAGGATCTGATCGTATTGTTGCGGACACATAAGGGAATTCAACAGGTGTTTGAAATGAAGGACTACATGAAATCAGATGCAGATGTGACAACATTGATCCCAGTGGCAAAAATGTCAAATCGAGCAAAGTAAGTGGCAACAAACTGTGCAGTCTGTAATTCATACACATCATAACTTAACCACCCATGACACTTAGAGACTATTTCTGATGTGTTAAGGCCTAGTGGCTGAGAACTAGGGTGCCATTTGCAATTAACAATTAGCGTTACAGCATTTTAAAAAAGAGTGCTACAATTTTAAACAAATTAAAAATCTCTTTTTCACACATTATTGCAAAAATTACAATATCGTTTTCTAGGATAACATTCATATTTAACATTTACAGTTAACATTTATATTTAACATTGATATCAAGCATTTCACTTCATATTTTCCCTTAGTACAAAATCCTAGAAAAAGATTTTTAGATTTTTACACCAATTTGTCTCTAAATGTGTGAAAAAGAGAGAGTTTAAAATTGTAGCGCTCTTTTTTACATTTTGTAAAGCTAAATGTGCTAAAACTGTGCTGGATAGAACAATATACCAAATTTTACAACTGGCACCCCATAGAGAACATCTTTTAAAGGAATATTCCACCATTTGGGGAATTACGCTAATTTTCCACCACCCCTCGAGTTAAACAATGGATTTTTAGCTTTCTCTAGTTCATCCAGCCGTTCTTTGAGTCTGACATTTGACATGGAACTATATTTTCATCCCGGCGTGATAATCAAGGAATGTTGCGAACATACCATGGGCGCAGAAACATAATGCTATCACACACCACCTGAACATAGTCCCCGTAGGCTGGAGTTTGAGCTCGAGCAGATTATTACGCCAGAATGAGAGTAGTTCCATGTCAAATCAGCCTAGAAAATCGCCACGTTTCATTTTCCGTTAATCTTGTTACGCTTTCTAAATTGAGAAGAGACAAGTTTTAAATAAGAAAATTTCTGGAAATCTTAGTCACTTTTAAACGTGATGTTAGTGGGCGAGATGCTAATGGTCTAATCCGATTCAATGATCTATGCTAGGCTGGAGCTAAAAGTGGTATCGCCAGACTCAGAGAATGACTGGATGAACTGGAGAAAAGTAAAAATCAATTGTTTAACTCGAGGGGAGGTTGAAAATGAGCGCAATTCCCCAAAGAGTAGACTATCCCTTTAAAAAATGTGTTTGTCTTGATATGACAGGACAGTGAAGACTCGCAGGAAGTGAGTGGGAGTTAGAGATAAGGGTGGGACCCTGTGGGTGCTCAGACCTGAATGACATTTCATTTTGATGCCTTCACTTTCAATCTAGGTTGAACCGGTGTAACCTGACTGTAGCTAGCTGTGACAGGTTAGCCCAATCACTTAGGAATACTCGCTCCTATGTTACGGAGATGGACCTGAGCGAGAATGAGATCCGTGATTCTGGGGTGGAGAAAATTTCCTCAATGCTGCAGGCTGGGTATTGCTGTAATATTGAGTGTTTAAGGTAGGACTCAACAATGCAAACAATTCTGTATTTGTGTTATCTATCCATGGTACCAAACACTTTGGCAGTCTTCTACACATATTTTCTCAATGAGCATATTTTTTAAGACATATTGAATTGGAGTAGACTACTACAAATGCTTATATGTGATGGGATCTGGGAAAACCCAACACATGATGAAATGTTCCCAATTTAAGATTCTGATATCATCCAGGATGTTGCTAGGATTGGATCCAGGATGTTTCTAGGATGGTTGCTTGGATTGTATCCAGGATGTTGCTAGTGGACGGCATCCAGGATGTTGCTAGGATAGTATCACAATCTTGAGCTAGTGGAATATCACCAGAGAGGGTTGAAAAGGACCAGTAAGGAGCAGTTTTTGATTTCACCATGTGGGGTTTTCTCAGATCTCAGATACATCTTCACCAGTATGCATACATGTGCTCATTGGATACTAAACCCACAACCTTGATGTTGTTAGCACCTTGCTGGCTGCAATAGTTGAGCTGATCTATGTACCTTGAAAGACCTTAAAAGTAAAGATTATGTGATACTTCCTCCCTCTACAGTTTTGTCTGCTGTGGACTGACATATTTGTCTTGTGAGAGCCTAAGCCAAGCTCTGCAAACAAAGGACTCACATGTCAGAGAACTCGACATCAGCAACAATGACCTCGGTGACCAAGGACTGATCTCCCTCTCCTTGGCCATGGCTAATGTGAACTGCAAGCTACAGACACTGAGGTAGTAGAGCATAAGCGAAGTGCCATTTCTGGATGGATGAATACTTGTTTACAGTTTGCACTTTATGGGCCCTATTTTCGTGACGCAAAACCCAGCGCAAAGCATATTATTATCCCGATGCAAAGCTTTTTCCTGTCTTACACTTCACTTTTATTAAACAATGCGTCCAGGGGTGTGGCAATTAATGATATACGGTGTGGTCTGGCGCATGATCTAAAAATCGCTATCTTACACCATCTAAAAAGCATGACGCCACTGACCAAGAAAAACCTGTTCTATAGCGAAAGGCGCATATGAAGCACAGCTGAAGAAGACCCACTGTCACGAGATGTAAGCAGCAACTCCTCTGCAAGATAAATGTACTTAGGTTTTTTATTCAGTCATTCAAACATAATTGGGGTAAGTGTTGCTTTTTGCAGGCTATGTATTTGATTGTAACCCATTGTTAGTCAATAGTGAAAGTAATTAACCGTATATAACTGTTTTGTCGTTGACTATGTCACCACGGTGAAGTTAATTTCACTTTGCCTATGAGTTCAAATAATAGACGAGTGCAGATGTGTGTAGCCTATAGTCTGCTAGGTTTTAGTAAAGCATGGTTTAGTTGAATACCTGTTCCATACGGTCTCGCGTGCAAACATATTCCTTCAAATGCACCGCTGACTATGAAAATACCGATGTGCTGTTTGAAGTTGTGCTGTTTGCTGTTAAAGGGAATGACAGATGTCATTCTCATTGGTTTAAAGGATGTTATGCCCAAAACACACCCACATAAGATATAAGAGCCGCCTTTTTGCACCAGGCACCTGACGTTTGATAACAAAACCACCCCAAATGTGGACTGGACAAACCCCTAAATGTATTTAAACTATTCACCAGTGACCATGCATTTTAAATCGCTAAGATTGAGAGCCCTATATCTTTAAATTACGGTTGAACACTGAAGCTGAAGTTGATACTCCAGAGAGGTCTTAAGAGTCATTATAGCACCAGGTTCATAACATAATGGGTGTGTTCGAAACGGGAGACAGCTGCCTACTGCCTCCCTCCCTTCATAGAGAGCTGTCTCACTAGACATGACTTTGGATTAAATGCATCTTTTAAAAACGAGCGTAGCACTCTAGAATCTTTAACACTACGGTATGACGTTAGCAAAGGCCTGACGTTAAACTAAATTAGCTTACGTAAGCTAGCAGGCTAACGGTATAAATTAGTTTTACGGCCGGCAGATATATCAGACCAGACGCTATTAATGGTTACAACAATGGCATAATCAGATAGTAAATTGTTTATTTATCATCTCTAATCTAAAAATCTAAGCAAAATAAGGTCACACAAATGACATTTTAAACAGATTCAGCAGCCATTACCGATGTCATCCGCCATGTTTGTTTACCTTTCACAGCTGTTTCAGACGTTGCCCATAGGGATTATGGGTAGGAAGGAGCATGAAGTGTGCATCGATGCTGCCTCCAAAAATGACCGTTATTTGGGAATTCTAAGATATCTTAAAAGGCAGCAGAATTAGTTTTTTCGAACCGCACTTGCTGCCTTGCTCCCCAGTTAGATATCTTAAAAGGCAGCAACTTTACCCGTTTCGAACACACCCAATGTATCTTCATGTAGACATATACAGCTGTGTTCTTTGTTTTCAGACTTGCCTGCTGTCAGCTCACATCAAAAGCCTGTAAGGAGCTCAGCTCAAGGCTGCAGTCAGCTGATTCAAGTCTGAAACATCTGGACTTGAGTTTCAATGACCTTCAGGACTCAGGTGTTCAACGTTTTGCTGGTATAACAAATCTAGAGACCCTGAGGTGAGATCAGTGGTTTTTGTCTGAGTAAAATCTTGAGATGTTATCAAGGCCTTTTCTAATTGAAGACACCATCTATCAGTCTATCAGTCTATCTATCTATCTATCTATCTACTATATCTATCTACCATTGAAGTATAGTAATACAATACAATCTCTATAGTAGGTCTATGGTATATAACTTCTATGATGTTCTGTAATACCTCTATAATACTGTATCTTTCCCCTCTATAATTTTCTTATAGTAAAGTCTTATAGTGCAGTCTTTAGGGGGGGATCACATTAGCCAGTGGCAAGCCGCAGGTTTCCTATTGTTCTCTATGGTCTGGCAGCAGAACGATGGCAACGCTGGCTGAACTTGGTTCAACTTTCAAACCCCCACGCAAGCGTATTCAATTGACAAACCGTTTGTGTTGCTTAGGAAGGAGACAAAACGTATTATGGTCTGAGCATTCCATTACGTTTGCTGCTGACGCTTGCCGCTGGCTAATGTGATCCCCGCCTTATAGTGGTCTACTCTTATAGTATGGCCAAATACAGCTATACAGATATACCTGAGCACTAGTAATCAATCCAGTTGGAATGTTCCATTAATTCAAAACGAGAGAGTACGGATTTCATAACATCACATTTGACAGTTATTGATTTTTACCGAGTTACCGATTTTCTTTGTGAATGAATAATGTATCATAAATAAATAAATGTTCTTCCTTAAAATACAGGGGTCATAAGTATTGGCACCCATATATTAAATTCCCATAGAGGCAGGCAGAGTTTTATTTTTAAAAGCCCGTTACTTCATGGATCCAGGATACTCTGCACCCTGATAAAGTTCCCTTGGCCTTTGGAATTAAAATAGCCCCACATCATCACATACCCTTCACCATACCTAGAGATTGGCATGGTTTTATATCAGTTAGCCTATTAGCTGGTTTGATATGCATTGAGCTCAATGAGCATAAAAATAAAACCATGATGTGGGGCTGTTTTAATTTCTATGGCGTCTGGATCTCCCAAAATATTAACAGACATCCCTAGTAAGTTTTAATTCCAAACACATCAACAGCTAGAGGCCAAAATGCCTTTTTGCTAAATTCAGTGCCACCCAGAGGTCTGATAGTATATTTTTACTACCATATTTCCATCTTTGCAGATGGGGCAAATATTACTTAAAAGTAAGTTTAAAAGTTGCATTATCAATCCAATTTCAAACTAGTTGTACTTTTATCAATTTAAAGAACACAGTATCATACCAACTCCAATGTCTTTACTTTAAACGGTGGAAAACGTCATTCGACGCCCAACTATTAATATTACGCTTTCAGTTCAACATCTTCATAGGCTACTTTAAACTGTGATCTTAGTTACGCAATCTAAAGATGGTTTTATACATCTGTTATGACCAGCAACACTCTTATGCAATTTCATTTTCAGGTGAGAGATTCTTAGGCAAGCAGTCCCCCCAAATGTAGCCGTAAAGTGGGAAATGGCCAAGAACCCCGGCTACCCTGAAAAGCTTAATCCGATAAGCTCCAGATTGTGTCCATAGGACCGAATATGTTTTTGTCTGAAACATATATGGCTATTTACAGAACTATTGTTCTAACGCCAGTCTCATAGAGACAAAAGTATTCTCAGTGATACTTACGGGCCATTTACAGGAACAAAACAAGCTTGTTACTAACGCCCAACAGTCTGACAAGGACTATTTAGGACTCACTTCCCCAATATCTCACCAGAAAATATCAATTACCTTACCTTAAGAGTGTGCCGTCAAACACACTGTTGAAGATCTCTCAGCAAAATTTGAATCCAATTTAAATCCAAAGTTTTAATCTCACGGTTGGAACCTCCATAACTGATAGTATTTTTTTACTACCATATTTCTCTTAAGACTCAATCAGGACTATGAAAGATCAGGATCCAGGCATTTATTCTTTTTAATGAGGGGCCAGTGCCCCTCAAGGGAGAAAAGTACATGTTTGTGTCACCCCATTATGGATTTCACCAGTATTCTCTGACTATACAGAAACAATCTACCAAATTAAGTTACACACAAAGAGAAGGAGTGACCTACTAGTATGAATATGCAAGGTAAAGGTGTGGTGTGTGTGGGGGATGTGGCCTTTTGGGTGACATCAAGTCTGGTCAGCTTCTATTATCTTTTAATTAAAACTACCCCCTTTCCTGGGAAGTCCTTCAGAGGCCTGGACACATGCTGTTCTACAAACATTAACATTTCACACCTGGTGATAGGCAATAGGCCTCTAGACAAGCTTTCATTGAATTCAAGGATAAACAAAGGATGCTTGCATAGGACAAGGACAGGAGAAATACAGTAGACTATAAAGCTTATTCACAATTCTTTCAAGTCAAAGGTCACCAAATGTTTTGAGCGTCCTCCTGATGGGGGGCTTGAGTCCATGTACTAAGTTTGGTTTTGACAACATGAAAGGGTTGCTGAGATATGAGCTCACTTCCTGTCTGGCGGCTTCGCCACCGATTTCGATTGGCTGTTACGGACGAACAGTTTTAGATATGACTACAAAAAGCACCTCTTTTGTGAGACTTGGTCTGAAGAGCATGTGTGTCAAGTTTGGTGAAGATCAGATGAGATCAGATGTGAAAACTATTTAGTGTTTTTGATTAAATCCAATATGGCGGCCAAATCAATTATGTTATCGTCACAAGTTGGCCTGTATCGGTCTAAGGATCTCCCAGAGTATTACCAGACACCACTAGCAAGTTTTAATTCCAAACAAATCAACAGCTAGAGCCCAAAATGTATTTTTGCTAATTGCAGCACCTCCTAGTGGTCAAAGGTCACAACATTTCTTGAGTGTCCTCCCCATGGGTTCCATTGAAGAACACATTTTTTTTATTTTCAAAAATCAGAAATACTGATTATTATTGTTATTATATGCAGTAGTAGATTAACAGTCTGTAATACTGATCTTACTGCAGACTGGCCTCCTGCAACCTTACAGAAGGGAGTGGCCAGTATATTGGTGAGCTGCTGCAGTCTCAAACCCTGAAAGAGTTGGATTTGACCAACAACAACCTGAAGGACTCCGGAGTGGAGCAGCTCCTCTCTAGAGGCTTGGCAAGTGCAGACTGCACACTGGAGAAGTTAATGTAAGTCAGTGAACATCTGATGGAAGTATAATCATCTAAGTCAGGAAGTCTTGGGATATTATGTACGTCTAAAAATTACATCACTTGAGAGGGACGTACTGTAATTCTCAATCCTAATGGGAAAAACTATATTGGTAAAAGCACAAGTGCAAAGCTTTAAGATGTTTTTGAGAAGATATATGCGGCTTGTATCCATGCATCATTGTCGTGCCTGAATAATATGCATACTGTATCTTTCTTAGCTTCACATATTGAGATAATAGTTTAATTTACCACACAAAATGTTCTGTAACCGCAATTTCAAATTCCATGTAGATTGAAGAAATGTGGGATCACGCTGAAAAATGAGAGCTGCTCTAAAGTTGTGTCCGCGGCCATTAAGTCTGAGAAGTGTCACCTGAGAGAGCTGGACCTGAGTTACAATGATCTACTGGACTCTGGAGCAAAGGCTGTCATTGTGGCTGTAGTGGACGCATCCAGCAAGACTGAGAGACTGAGGTTAGGAGGAGCAACTGGTGAAGGCCATGGTTTCTCAGCCACACCTCTCCCTACTCAAATGCACATTTCATTTTATGACAGATATGTGTTCATCACCTAATCACAATATCCAAGTAGATGACTACATGATATGAACAGAGCTCAACATCATCTACATATATTATATACACACTTCTGGTCAAAAGTTTGGGGTCACTTAGACATTTCCATTCCACTCCATCATAGACAGAATACAAGCTGAGATCAGTCGCATTGTTTTTTTTTTTAATCAGGGCAGCAGTTTTCAGATTACATTATGTGCTTACATAATGCAAAAGGGTTCTCCAATGTCTTCTCAGTTAGCCTTTTAAAATTATATCACAAGTAGTAAACAGAATGTGCCTTTGGAACAGTGGATGAATGGTTGCTGATAATGGGAAATGTATAGATATTGCATTAAAGGATTAGCCTGGCTAACGCCAGACCTCATCTCATTGAGATGGGGTCTGTGTCCTACACATTTATTTTCTCGCATTCGAGATGTGGTTTACAAATGCCCAGAGCCATTTATTGGGCGCTACGAATGTCTATCAAATGCTTCTGTACTGTACATAGCTCATAAACGCTTCGGTGTGTTGTCATCGTCTTGCCGCCCCCCCTCCGTTCTGTAATTGGTTCCTTTGTTGAGGTGAAAATTTGGTCCATGGAATCCAGGCTGCCTAGCAGTGTGAATAAAATCGTGCGTGTATGGCATCTGCATATGTAGTACGAAGCGTCTAGCATCACCTTTGTATATTTCTTTGTCAATTTAGCCCAATGCTGTCTCATTCTTTCTCCATTGCCTGTCTCTGCAGTCTTGCATGTTGCGCACTGACGGAGAAGACCTGTGAGCTCATCTCCTCTGAGCTGAAGGTAGAAAACCTGGCGACCTCCTGCTTGAGAGAGATCGATCTGAGTGACAACAGCCTAGGGTCCACTGGAGCGATTGCACTCAGCAGTGTGTTAAAGAACACCAACTGCAAGTGGGAGAAACTCTGGTAAATGACTAGTAACTGTAAACGCCCAATATGAACACTCTTATCACAACAGGTTTGTAAGGTTAGACATCACTTAAAGTCTGGCATGGTAGCTGGCATAACATTTCCTTAGGTGTTATAATGTGGCCAATTTGGTTAATATTACAGTACAGAGGGCATCGCTTTCAAATGGCCACTTCAGTTGCGCATTACGAGGCGTGAAGCTGTGTGAAGCTTTAGTACCACTTTCAGCCACTGTGCGTCGCTCTGCCACTGTACACCGCCCCTTCTGAAAAAGCTTGATTTACCTCGATTTAGGCTACTTGAGTATGGCTTAAGGCTTGACTACACGGTGGTAACGAAAATCGAAATCGAAATTTGCTGTCTACATTATTGTCAGTGTTGGGGGTAACGCAACTACGCAAATCAAAATCAAATCATTATGGTGTGATAATTGAGCCAGTAGAGAAATAACTGTTCAGAATTAATCTGTAGCCTTGGGTAGGCTTCTGCGACGTTTTTATAGAGGCTTAGACAACTATGACCCACGTTTTGGTTTCGTAAATTAATTTGCCCTACTTCTTGACTGCAATGTAGTCAATTGACTGCTTGACATGTAATTTTTATTTTTCTGTACAATAAACAAATACATCTGCTTTATGCCGCAGAATTAAATTCATATTTGGAACTTAGTCCAATGCATCATTACACTACGTTAGTGTTTCCCAAAACCATAGTTACAACTACACCTTTCGACCTGTGGTAGAATGCTAGTAGAAGCGTAGTTCCAGGGATCTTCATGTCAAAGACGTCACTAACGCCAGTTATTTGTTTGCAAATTAATAATTATAAATATATTTAGGTTTCTAATTGATATTTACACTTCTAACCACCATACATCCATATTTTAAAATGCCCAAGGCAGAAAATACATAAATTAAAAGTCAATTTGCAGCCATGTGCACGTAAGTAAAAGTCACACACCTGCAGATAATACGGTGGTGCGCACTTTTTGACGAGTCAGTTGAGAATATGTAGCCTTTGATTTTCATGGAGGGGGGGGGTTCTTGTTAGTTTACGCAAACCAGGCCAAGAAGGCTGATTCTGATTTTGATCATATGATCTGCACAAAAGATAAACTTAGGTAAACAACGATGTAAATATTGTTGTCAAAACCCAGATTCGAACTCTTGGACAGGGGACTGATAACTGCTGTGCAACAGCGGCTGTCATCTGCCGGCCTTAACGCAATGCGCCACAGAAGTCTGTGCAGGTGCCCGTTCACGTGCTACTAAACGTCATTAACCACCTTAGTCCAGACTACTGAAGTTTGGAAACTATCATGGTCCAAACTTACAAAGTACTATGTAAGTAGGCCTACGACAGTTTTGGGAAACAGTCGTAACTTACATGTTGGTTAGTTGAACGATGCATCCTGTTAGTAAAAAGCTAACCTCCGTAGTTGTACGGGAAACGCACCCCAGATTAGCTTGAAGGCCATTAGCAATCTGTTCATTTTATTTTATGAAGCCTACACAGTAGATCACATGCCACATTCTCACTTTCAATAGACAGATGCAATAACCATTGGTCAAGTATTATTACTTCATACTAATTAGCAGATATCAATGCGTATTTGTTCATGGGTTTGGCCTCACAGCAGAGGCTTAGACAACTATGACCCACGTTTTGGTTTCGTATATTAATTTGCCCTACTTATTAACTGCAATGTAGTCAATTGACTGCTTGACAGGTTATTTTTATTTTTCTGTACAATAAACAAATACATCTGCTTTACGCCGCAGAATTACGCACTTGGCCAGCCTATAAAACGGCACATTTTGGAGAGAATAGAGAATGTACGCACACAAGAATCTGTAGGCTATTTGTGGCTGGTTACCAGCAAACAATGTTTAATGCATTAACTCAAGACGTCAAACATTTTCTAAACAATACAAACAGAAAGGATGCAGCAGGCAGCAAATGTAGAAGAGTCATTTCCAGTGGAAGAACAAAATGCTGAATGAAGCCCAAATATATGAAGGCATATGTGGCAAGTTGTTATTTTTTGAAGACGTAAATGGTTGGGCTATAGGCCTAGTTTGCAAGAAGGAGACATACAGCGTGAGCATGCCACACTATCCACAGCTGTGGTAGCGGGGGTAGGAGGATTACTGTTAGCGCAGAATTTATATAAAATTCTTCAACAGAAGGCCTGCCTCGAATGCAGGCTTGCCAAAAAAAAAGGCCTGTGGTTTGTGCAGCCTACATTAAGTAGGTTAAATAACAGATCTGCCACAATGTGCGGTATGATGATTTTTTACGAGCAAGATGTTTTTGGTGCCCTATGCGCACTGCATGTTCTTAAATAACAATGATCATCAGTAGCCTAATATTCGACCATTATTTTGTGTAAATGGGCTATGCATTGGGTTAGACACCAGGGGCCATATTCACAAAGCCTTACCACTAGGAGTAGGCTACTCCTAAATAGCAATAAAAGATTTTAGCTAGGAGTTTCTCTTATTAAGTTATTCACAAAGCCTTTCAGACCTACTCTTAGTAAGGAAAAATGACAACTCCTGAACAGATTTTAGTGAGTTAGGAGTCCTCGACTTCTTTGAAGCTGTCTCAGAGGTGGAAAGTTGCGTTCGTTGGGGGCAGGGCCGGATTAACAATTCATAGACCCTTGGGAACAAATGTCTGATGGCCCCCCCTGCCCCCCAGCCAACGTGAATCGGGCGGTCAGTGAAGAGTGCCATTTAAGGCACGAGCGCATCTGTGAGGCCAAGCCTCACCAAGTAGCAAGTTTGTTTACAACTAACATTACATTTAATTAAACTGCTTATAGGCTATGCCGAAATAGTTTCAACATTTTGAATATCAGTGTCGGGTGAATTAGGAAATGTTCTCAAAGTAGCCTTATGGCTGAAAGCTGCTTGGGATCCCCCCTGTCAAGCAATAACCATACAAAAAGTTAAAAACAGATGACATGATGCATGTCACTGACATAATGCGCAAATAATATAGCCTAGATATTCCAATGTATTCGAATACATGTGTTTATTTTAGAGGGGATATTCGAACGTCATTTTTGAGCAATTTTGACAGCCCTAGTCCACTGTAGGCTACGCCAATCATCTATTAACACCTTCCACCTAACCCCGGTGAGTAGGGGTCGCTATAATGCGTGTGAAATAGCACCATTGGGTAGCCTATGCGAAATAGCCTTAAAATCGTTCCGGTGTTGTGTGCCTTCTGGTTTCTCCACCTACTGGTTTCCTTTCGCGTGCATGCGCTGCAGCAGTTGTCAGACATTCACAAACAAGTTGTTTTAGGCGGTTTGAAGTGGCTTTTCATACGCCATGGCTTCGGCTTCACGTTACAGCCACTTTCGGACAAAAGACATGTAAAAAATATATGTTTTGAAAACTAGCATTAAACTGGATTCGATCCCAAAAAGCAACACACGCCGTGACTCTCTCCATCCTGATTCCCTACTCTTTGAGCCAACTAATATGTTATGCGAATCAATTAACTATTGTAGGCTACCATTAATTAATAACATAGGCAACACCCAGGTAACATGTTGTCCAGGCTATCTGAAACAAGTGGTTGCCCTTCATCTACAACAACTGGTTACCTTGGGCTGCTACAGTCGTCAGTGCACTGTGCACAGTAATTCTGAGCAATTAAATGGTACGAGAAGCGATCTACATAGCGCACCAGACCGCGATGTCTTCAAGGGTTGAAAGAAGGGTTTGCAAAAATTAGTGTATTTTTCAAGTTAATAAACATTCTTAATTATCGAATGTCTTTGTCAGGGAACATCTGACTTTTCAAAACCATAGGCCTGGTAGTCGCTCAGACAAGCCTATAAGATAAAGGCAATACCATTTGTGTCAACTAATGCAGTTCAGTGAATTAGCAAGATACCATCAGAAGCCAACAATCATAAAGCACCTGTGTGCGTAGCTCTCTCCCCTAGCATGAAGCTGTCTGCGTGTTGTAGGCTAGATTTTATGCGTGAGTTCTTTCTATCTGCTTTACTTTTGTGAGTTGCGACCACCTAGGCTATGTTATAGACGTTCTATGAGGTACCAGTGTTTAGCTGTGTCACAAAACAATAAGCTTCGTCAGACTACTTTTAAAATTATATTCAGGGCTATATACATTTTAAACATTCGGGGCTGAAGACCCGACAAAGCCTTGCGTTAATTCTTCAGGTGGGAAGTGTCAGGAATTTTCATCACGAGGCGGCTCTCATTGGTGATTAGTATATGGAGTAGGGGATTGACAGCAACATAGCCAATCACATTATGATAGATGCTGAATTTAACATAAACTGCGATGTTTGATTTTAAATTAATGTAAATTTAGCTGGGACTGTAAGCTGGCACACGTGGGTGCTCGATGTTTTCAGTGGGTGCCTGAGAGACGGAGCACCCATGGTATCGGCGCCTATGATACCGTGGGTGCTCCGCGGTTGCATCCATTACAAACAAACATGCAATGTGAACGTCTGGGATTGGGGAGAGCACTAAATGCTCTTCTGAATAAGCACGAAGTCAAGCCTTTAAATGAAAAACACTCTTTAATAATTGATAATTTAATAATTTATTTAACAAAAAAATAATTGCTAATGAAGTAAACTTGTGACCATCAAAAATCGTTTATCGCCTGTAACTCCGTGATAACAGGACGTAACAGGAAGGCATTTGGCTGAGCAACGGAGGTTAATATGCTCTATATTTTGTCCAAATGATGTCTGCCTATCATTGTTGCACTCGGAGAAAACCAGAATGTTTAACTTGTCCTGCGTTTCTTCTACGGCTGTAGCCTGACGAGCCAGACCCACATTAAAATGTAGGGTCTGGGCACTCACCATTCACAGTGCTCAGTCCGAGGGGCGGGATAATCAGTTGTCTTTCAAATTCCCTCTGCGCGCAATAGGACAGCGGCAGCGCTATGAGTCCCATGCGTTTCCCACCAGCAGAGCTAGTTCAAACGTTTGCCAACTTAATAAAAGCTTAACTCGTGTCACACTGTTCGCCAGCAGCATCCATCTCTATACTCTATACACGATTTCATTGGCCTGATTAAGTTTCGATTTCTGGAGCTCACAAGCCAACGGAGAGTTGCTAGACTAGCCCTGGCAGTAAATGTAATTTTCCGCTAGGGGCGCGTCTAGATTTCTAGGCTACTACGGCTGCAAACAGGATTCACTCGCAGTTAACCAAATATTTCTTTATTAGGGCAGGGCAGGCCTATTTCTGGCTATTAAATTATTTCTAAACCAGTCTGCTAAAGTCTGTAATGAAGTCTGTGTAGGGTTTTCCAGCTCCATTTCTTTTTACGAGACACCCTGTTCACTTGAGACCTCTGCCGTTGCAGCATCGTTGCAGCGTCACTGGAAAAATACAAATTAAAGTCGCGTGATCCCGCACGCGGACCGCGAGGGAAGCTGGCCAAGTCGAAGCACTGCCCACTGTACATGATAACTGATAACTGTAATATTAACCAATACATTATAACACAATGATGATGACACTAGGCGACACTAATTATCACTAGATACTATGGGCTCTATCTTGTGTCCCAGCGCAATTGACTTTGTATACTCGCGCTTTGTCTTTCCTATTTTGCAGTCAGCGCATATTGGAATTTTCCCTCCACAGGTACATGCCTGTAAATTAGGGAATTCGATTGCGCCCACGGGGGCGGTTCAGCGAAAAGACGAGGCGTGTTCCGGCGCAAACGTTCCGCCACAGACCAGGAACTCCCTGCTCTAAAGTCTGTGGCGCAAATGCAGATGCTATTTTAAGGGCGCATGCATGACCACAGGCCTGCATGAATGAATGCACTGCACACCAATCTACAGTGGGCAGTGCTTCGACTTGGCCAGCTTCACTCGCGGTCCGCGCGTGGGATCACGCGGTATCACGCGACTTTAATTTGTATTTTTCCAGTGAGACGCTGCAACAACCCAAACAACCGGTAGATGGCTCAAGTGAGTAGGGTGTCTCAGAAAAGAAATGGAGCCTGGAAAACCCTACACAGACTTCACTACAGACTTTAGCAGACTGGTTTAGAAATAATGTAATAGCCAGAAATATGCCTGCCCTGCCCTAATAAAGAAATATTTGGTTAACTGCGAGTGAATCCCGTTTGCAGCCGTATAGACGCAGGACAAATTAAACATTCTGGTTTTCTCCGAGTGCAACGATGATAGACAGACATCATTTGGACAAAATATAGAGTATTAACCTCCGTTGCTCAGCCAAATGCCTTCCTGTTACGCCCTGTTATCACGGAGTTACAGGCGATAAACGATTTTTGATGGTCACAAGTTTACTTCATTAGGGACTGTTAGTTATTTATTTAAGGGGCTACCGGAGGAGTTTTGGGAGCATTAGTCCAAAAGACGTGACCCTCCCTCGCCAGCAATACATTTTTCTATGACCCTCCAAAGTGATTATGAAAAAATCACTGTCAACTTTTTTCGGTTTATCGCCTACTGTATTTTAACGTTTTCACATATTTGGCCATAAGCCGTTTATCATAGGCTATCACGAAACCAAACTACAAAGGCTTAACACTTTAACAGGGGAATTAATTGGGCATGAATCATGCTGAACGCTATTTCGCTACCTTAGAATAATAAGGTTCTATCTGCGTTTTGAGTAGGTACAACCGACGATTGAAACGGGGGCGAATGAAACATTCGGTTTTCTCCGAGTGCAACGATGATAGACAAGTCATCATTTGACAAAACATGGAGCATATTAACCTCCGTTGCTCAGCCAAATGCCTTCCTGTTACGCCCTGGTATCACGGAGTTACGAAGCGATAAAACGATTTTTGATGGTCACAAGTTTACTTCATTAGCGTTTATTTTTTGGATTATTAAAGAGTGTTTTTCATTTAAAGGTTTGACTTTGTGCTTATTCAGTAGAGCATTTAGTGCTCTCCCCAATCCCAGACGTTCACATTGCATGTTTGTTTGTAATGGATGCAACCGCTGAGATAGGCTATCGTTTGACAATGAGTTGTTAACAGAACCAAGACATATAGCCCAGCAGCAATCTAGGGACTGATCGTTATTTATTGAAGGGGCCACCGGAGGAATTTTGAGTGCTTCAGTTGGAAGTTGCATGACCCTCTCTTGCCTGCTAGAAATTGTTCAATGACCCTCCGACAGAATTGTTAAAAAGACATGACCCTCCCCTGCCAATTGTCTTCCCGCAGCGCCACAGCCACACACTTTGTGATAACATTCTTAAATCAATCTTTCCCGTGAGGTTGCATGCTACCAGTCCTTCCTTTTCAAATGTGTTGCGCCTGTTTGCACAATTTCACAAATAATCATATGTGATTAATAGTATGACAAATAATCCCTGTGCACGGGGACCCGAAACAATGCATGCCAACTTTTTCCGTGTTTATCACGATTTTAACTTTCCCGCTGTCTTGCCGTTTTAATGTTTTCCGTAGAATATCCCATATTTTAATACTCTCATAACAGCCCTGCCATCGGGCCTGTCTCTGTGTTGCCCTGTTGCTACCCCTTGCCCTTCCAACGAAACAGATGTCTTCAAATCATCGTTTTCCTAGCTTGAAGGCTTAACTTAGAGTGATGTTAACCTATTTAAGTTTAACGGCGCGATTGTCGCGGAGAGCACGATTCATTGGCTTGCATGTTCGGCCTTATGTCTACGCGCACCTGAGGCTACTCAGCTGCAAGATAAATAATTTCCCCTCTTTGTATGTTCACTGCAAGTTGGCCTACCATAACTTACCAACTCTGCACTGTAGACTGGCTATTTATATTTTTTCTGTGAAATAAGCAAATGTATTTGTTCAACTTTATGAAGCAGAATTACGCATAGGGTACTTGGAACATAATACATTTGACAAAGGACAGATGAATGTTGCTAGTGACAAAATATTAACTTTCAGTGTTTTACGATGTCTTTGTCATGGGGAAGTGTTTTTCCCCATGCATTTATTCTAGGTTACTGTCAGTGACTGCCGTGAGAGAAGCGGGTTCTGTGTTTCGCTTCATGTCAGTGACTGACGCCAGAGAAGGGGTGTTGTGTTGTGTTGCGTTGCGTTAATTTATTTTCATTGGGCATACCGTGCCGTGCCGTCCCACAGCTCTTCAGTTCTGACAAAGCCAAAATTACTCCTTTTGAAACAATGAGTGCAGGAAGCGCTTTGTATGGTTATATTGCTTGACGGGGGTCCCAAGCAGCTTTCAGCCATAAGGCTACTTTGAGAACATTTCAATTCACCCGACACTAATATTCAAAATGTTGAAAACTATTTCGGCATAGCCTATAAAGCAGTTTAATTAAATGGAATGTTAGTTGTAAACAAACGAGCTACCTGGTGAGGCTTAGATGGCAGGAAAAATCTTCACGATAGGCCTATTAACTAACCACCCGATTCACGCTTGGGGGGGGAGGGGCCATCAGACAATTGTGCCCAGTTAATCCGGCCCTTCCCCAAAAAAATCACCTTCCCACCTCTGACAGCTTAAAAGAAGTCAAGAGGACTCCTTACTCACAGACCTATTCACAAACCTGCGGTTTTGAAATCCTATGCAGCTACAGGAGCTTCCAATCGCGAGGAAGCAATTTTGCATTGTAGGCATAACTAACATGCAATAACGCCAAACAACAACCAAAACTAGGCTAATCATTGTCAACATGTAAATTAAATGTAACATTATTGTGAATCAAATTAAAATGTTCTCTTTTGCAAACGAGGCATAGTAACAGAATCATTTAATAATGTTACAAGATACTACATCAATCCGTTATGTTTCATTGGGCTACTAGGCTATTTGTTTTGCCTTGATTCATTTAGGCTAGGCCTTTTTATTCAGGGGCCATATTCACAAAGAATTTTAAGGCTAAAAGTAGCTCCTAACTGGCTTAATTTAGGAGCAACTCCTAAAAATAATGGGCGTCACTCCTAACTTTAGGACTCCTAATTTTTTCACAAAAAGTAATTCACGGAGCATTTTAGACCTAAAAGTAGCACCTAAGTCTTGGACAGCTTAAGTCGAGAGAACTCCTAACTCACTAAGACCTATTCATAAACAGCTTTTTGTGGCATTTTACGCTATGATGTTTTGAAATAGCCTATGCTAACAGGAGCTTCCAATCATGAGGGGACAATTTTGCATTCATAAAAGGGATGCAATAATGCCACCAACAACAACCAAAACTACTCATTGTTAACATGTAAATGAAATGTAACGTTTCATTGTGAATCAAATTAAAATGTTCTCCTCTTTGCAAACGTAGCCTAGGGATATGGTGACAGCTGCATCAATCCATACTGCATCAATCCATAGGCCTATGTTTCATTAGGCTACTAAGCTATTTGTTTTGCCTTACTCTTTATTCATTTAGGCTAGGCCTTTTATTCAGTTATTCATCTTCCGCCCTTCGCACTACTTGTGTAGAAGACGATTCTCCGGACGTGTCACCTGTCAGTCATCATCGGAAGAGAGGTGTTTGGAATTCCCGCTTACAATCGTCCAGCCAATCAAGGTGGTCACTTCAGTTAAGCTCGTGCATGAGTAATGACGTCATCCATAGCCACGAAGACTCACTCCTAGTTTAGGAGTTGTCTGAAAGGCTTTGTGAATAACTTTTAAGAGAAAACTCCAATCTAAAATCTTTAAGTGCGATTTAGGAGTAGCCTACTCCTAGTAGTAAGATAAAAGCCTTTGTGAATAGCCTACGGCCCCAGTTATTCATTATCTTCCGCCCTTGTGTAGCGACGATTCTGAGACCTGTCACTCATCATCGTAAGGGAGGTGTTTGGAATCATGCCCGCGTTACAATCATCAGCCAATCAAGGTGGTCACGCTTGCCCATTTACCCAAATTAATGGTCGAATATTACTGATGATCATTGTTATTTAAGAACATGCAGTGTCGCACATGGGGTACCAAAAACATCTTGCTCGTAAAAAGCATCATAACGCACATTCTGGCGGGTCTGTTATTTACTGTAGGCTGCGCAAACCACATGCCTTTATTTTGGGCAAGCCTGCATTCATTCATTCAATCAACCTTTATTTATTCTCGGAGGGTCATTGAGAGAAGCTCTCATTTTCAATGAAGCCGAAATTACAGAAGCCGAAGCAAAGCTCCCACAAACAAGACAACATTCGAGGGCCTTCTGTTGAAGAATTTTATATAAAGCCTGCGCTGACAGTAATCCTCCTGCCCCTGATAGGCCTACCACAGCTGTGGATAGTGTGGAATGTTCAAGTAATAACACAATCCAATGTGTGTCTCAATTGTCCCCCGCTGACCACCTCACACATCTCTCTAGATTTTGCAACGAACTTACATGACACAATGCCATAAAATATGCCAGTTTTAGGACACAGAATAATGTTTGTAATAATACCAGGTAGGCCTGGTATTGTCGAAGGTGCATGGTGAAGTGAAATTCTTACTTTGGAAAACAAACATTTGCCGATATCATCGCCGATCATCAGAATATTGCAACAGATTCTGTGTTCTGGACTGCAGGTAACTTGTTAAGCCAGTGGTTATCGAACTTTTATTTCATTCCCCACTTTGATCAAGGGGCATGACTGATGATAGTGGAGATAACGTGTTATCCCGAGGCTTTTGCAAGTCAGCATCTTCGACGGTAGTCTATTAAAAAGTTTTCGATGTCCCAAACGGAGAGCCATACTTTATTGTTTTTAACGATCTCTATGCTACTCACAAAAATGTAGGCATGTGGACATGATGAAGTAGGTTATCCAACTGTCGTGTGTTAAATTATTGTGATTACGAGCCAGTGGTTTTCAAACATTATGCGTGACTCGGACATCTAACTAAATGCAACAGGCTCATATCGTCCTTGCATTCGCAAAATGAGGACCAGTGTTTTGTCAAATTGCAAATAGCTATTCGTTTTAACTATTTTTTTATGATAGTAGCCTATACAAAAAGCACTTCATACTATCTTAATCTTGGAATATGGGGAGGGAAGTGGCGCGTCTGCAGTCAGCCAAATATGAATGTAATTCTGCGGCATAAAGCAGATGTAATTGTTTATCGTACAGAAAAATAAAAATGACATGTCAAGCAGTCAATTGACTACATTGCAGTCAAGAAGTAGGGCAAATTAATTTACGAAACCAAAACGTGGGTCATAGTTGTCTAAGCCTCTATTGCATAGCCTGTTAAAAACGTCACCAGATAGTATTAAATCGGCAACAACATTGTTTTCTGCAGAAGCCTACCCAAGGCTACAGATTAATTCTGAACAGTTATTTCTCTACTGGCTCAATTATCACACCACTGTTTTGATTTTATGCGTAGTTGCGTTAACCCCAACACTGACAATAATGTAGACAGCAAATTTCGATTTCGATTTTCGTAGTCAAGCCTTAAGCCATACCCAAGTAGCCTAAATCGAGGTAATGTTTAATTATGCATGATTTATTTTGTTATTGAATTAGTAGGCTGGGATTACTCTCGCAACAATTATGTAAGGGACAGCAGGCAGAGCGTGTACAGTGGCAGAGCGACGCACAGTGGCTGAAAGTGGTACTAAAGCTTCACGCCTTCCGCTGCACGCGTAATCTTGTGAATGAAGTGGTCATTTGAAAGCGATGCCCACTGTACAGACACCCCCGTGCACAGACGGAAACATTCAAAGCCTTGATAATATTTGTCCATTTCCCGGTTTTCTTCGTGCATTGGTGACCTAAAAATTTAGTAGCCTATATAGTACAAGATCTACATGCAATATCTTTACAACAACAACGCCTAATTATGACCTATTAATTTGGACAACTTTATACAGGCCTATAAAGGCTAAAGTTACCTTTAGTTTTGTTTCAATTTACCGTTGTGTATGGCTTTAAACATGGCGTGCGCTTTAACATCAGCCTAAGCATTATTCCAGCTGCGCTAAGGTTTTAAGCAGCATAATTTTGCCTACCTTGTTGTAGCCTATCTGAAATAACTCCAAGCTTTGTTATGTTCTCTCCATCCTTTCATTATTTTCAAAAAAACGTTTTATATCCATGATGGCCTTGAAGTCTTGAGTTAGTGAATTAGCTTAAATCAGCTTTTATGTGCTGTTAACCAGCTACAATTTCTGTAGTTGTTGCATCTATTCATTGTTATTCTCTCTCCTGCTCAAACAAATGTTGTGCGTGCATTAAGTTGATGATAACGTGTTTACAAACTCTACTTAACAGAAAATATTGTAAATAGCCTATTGTCATGCAGTTAATGGGATACTGTGCAGAGTTGAAAGTTAGGTCAACTTGGAAACTGTTTCTTGTTGTTGAGTTGCCTGAGGGCAAGGAGCCCTTGCTTGGCCGCCTGTGCTGCGCAACGCACACTTCGCTCCTCTCATCTATACATCGTAGTTCCCATTTCTGTAAACCATACATAATTTCAAAGAAAATATTACCACTCGAGGGAAATCAGTGTGGTGTCCATTAAGATGTGAAAAAATAGGCATAAATCTAGTGTACACATTTTCACGAATCACGGATGTGTTGATGACATAAATTAGGAAATATTAGAGGACTTAAGGAGACGTGATGTTGAATTGCATGCCGATGCCATTTAACCCAAATGCCCCAGCGGCAGCACGGGAGAGTATGTTAGATTACATTGTACATTGCAAAAATATCACCATGCATTCATAACCTCGTGATTCAGTGATCCCAAAACATCGGAAAGTATGTCTTTGTGACAATTCTGCATTACATTTTGTCAAGAGGAAAAATCAATAGCTAACTGTTCCCAACTGAACAGTGATTATAGCGCTGTGAACGCTCCTGGCTGCGCCTGGCAAATACGCCACCATAATAGCAATCAGCTATGGAACAAGCGTGCCTGTTGTTAAAGGGAATGTGAGATGACGCTCTGATTGGTTTATTGCACGTTACGCCCAAACCGCACCCATGATTAATGTAGCTACTTCAGACCAGCCCATTTTAGATTTGCGTCGGGCACAACAGTCAATTATCCCGCCGGTAAAATAGCATCAGCACCCAAGATCCGCCCACAAAGCCCTAAGAGAGCTTTTACAGTTTGCTTCATAATTATAACATAACATTATGAAAACATACAGTAGGGGCTAAAAAATGGTTTTAATGGTTGATTCAAGCTCTCCATTTGTTTGCAGTCTGTCGCTCTGCAGCATTACAGAAGATGGTTGTACAGGTCTGGCTAACGCCCTGAGAGGAAACCCATCCCACATGAAACATCTTGACCTGACATTCAACCACCCTGGCGAATTGAATAACTCCAACAGTGCACTAGAGGGTGGAGAGTTTCGTTTGAGAAAAGGAGAAGACAGATGTACGTCTAAAATGTCATTGTTTACAGAGAAAAAAAACTTTATCAACATGTCTCTACATGGTTATGGTTATGGATACTTTTATGGACACTTTTATTCAAAATGACTTACATTATAACAGTAACCACTAGCAGGACACGGTACACATACAGTACATTGTAAGAGCATCAATTATACCGTTAGTAAAAAAAAAGGCTAATAGCCTACTAAATGAATAAATTAATGAATTGATTAATTAATGAAGGATAGATTTCAAAGCTAGATGATCTATAAAGTGATTCTAACAGCCTCACCTTTCCTTGTGTGCGCAGATGAGTGTACACTTACCCCAGACGAAGACACCGCCCACCAGCGGCTCTTCCTGAAGAAGAAGAAGATCAGGTGGGGGGAGTGGGAGATCCCAGTCCCTCAGCTCTCTGACAGGTTTGACTGCAGGACGCAGGTGCTGTGCAAAGAGCCGCTGACCGGCCGCTGTTACTGGGAGGTCAAGTGGAGCGGACTGGTCTCCATTGGTGTGGCCTATGCTGGGATGGCCAGAAAGGGTGAGGGCCCCGACTGCACCCTTGGCCGCAACAGTCGCTCTTGGAGTCTGGACTGCAGTGATTCTAACTACACAGTCTGGCATGATAACAAAAAGACGAACGTGCCACTGCCGCCCTCTGGGTGTCACCGTGTGGGGGTGTATCAGGACTGGCTGGACGGCACCCTGGCCTTCTTCAAAATCAAGACGGTCTCCAACCAGCGCACATTCTTCCACCTCCACACCTTCAAGCACAACTTCTCCCTGCCTCTTTACGCTGGCTTCAGAGTCTGCCGTGACTCCTCTGTGTTTATCTGCCCACAGACATCACAGAAAAAGGCCGCGTAAAAGATACTACACACACACAAGCACTCTCTCTCTCTCACACACACACACACAAAATATTTCAAAACAGTGCTTAAGCAAACGAAGCAAAACTGTAATTGATCTAATAATTATTTGCATTTCTAAGTTATAGGAATAAAAATTCTTGTGATGCTTGTTAATTTGTTTATGTTTCATTGTTTAATTTTTGTGATGGGCTGATGTCCTCTTGGATGTAATCTGGCAATGATCTTGTTGATCCAATATTGCACAATTGCAAAATATTTCACCAAATGTATCAGTTTGCTTTTCTCAGTGCCTCCTTTTCTGATGATGGTGTTCACAAGACAATTGTGAGAAATCTAGCTAGTTTTAGACCACACAATTCATAATAATTATTGCTACATAAGGTAACCATACTAATGCTATATAAGATGCATTTACATTTTGCTTTAGGTTGAAAAAGGTTATCCAATATCTCAGAGTAAATTGTATTTGCTGATTTTATTTGTACTGAATGATCTTTTGAAATAAATGTACTCTAACAAACAGATTGAGTTGCCTCCATGACTTGTCGATGCTCAAATGAAATTATGAAGGTGAGAACCAAATGTGAGAACAGTGATGAGGAGCAGAGGGACACACACTCCCAGAGGACTCTCTCTATTTCTCTCTCTCTCTCTCTCTCTCTCTCTCTGTGTGCTAGAGTGCGCACAGTGTGTTGATAGTTTGTATGGGGGAGTTAGTCATGTAAGTTATGTTTTGGGGTATGGACTTATCTCTGAAAGTCTTTGTTTTGCAAACAGGCAAAGGACAGGAGAGGATGCATACACCACATTATTTCAGTTTCACAACAGGGTTCATATAGGTTAAGCAAAGCAATGTTTACTGCTGTCTATTGATCTGTTTCTTACTAGATTGGCACTGTGTGTGTGTGTGTGTGTGTGTGTTTCCTATTATCTGTGATGTTGTGTGTATCAGACAAGTGCAGCTGTGGACCCACAGTAAACACCTCAGTTTGTGAGGTCACGTGTGCCTTGGACTGTGTTTGAGGAGCTTATTCTCACTAATATTCCCGTCCGAGTTTTCCAGAGTCTCTCTCACACACACACATGAACACACACACACGCGCGCGACACACACACACACACACACACACACACACATACACACACTCCAGAACAGAGACAGGGTGCCGAGCGATTGGGCTTCTCTACAGCACAGCAAAGAGAGATAAAGCCAGAGGGGGACAGTGGAGGGAGATAATCAGAGACCAGAGAGAAACAGAACACTATGATGACATGTTAGATGGAGAAATAAAGAAAGAGAGAGAGAGGTAGATAGAGAGGGGGGCAAAGACAAAGAGAAAAAAAAGAAAGTAAGAGAAACATGGACAAATAAAGGTAGATAGAGAGAAGAAAGCAAGAGTTGGAAGACATTTATGTTCACATTTTTTATTTTCCATCCTCTTCAGGTAAAGCCGGATTTGGTTGAGTAGTTTGTCACCTCTGACTATCACACTGTTTAGATAGACAGAGATAGATAGATACTTTATTGATCCCCAGGGGAAATTCAAGGTCTCAGCAGCATACATACAACACAAACACATTCGTTAACAGCAGAAAGAGTAATTAAAGTATATAATATAAAAACACAACTAAGCAGTAAGGACAGTAGAAGATAAAGAATATGCTAAATATACTAAAATACAAATTATACTAACACTTAATACAATATATAAAAATATACTAAAATACAAATTACAAAAATACAAATTATACTAACTAACACTTAATCTAAATCTAAATCATTTCTAAAAACAGTATCCACATAGTGGTGATTAATAAATCAGAGGCGCTTGCAATGACTGAGGCAGGGACTGAGCCTGTGATTCTCTGTGCATAGTAAGGTATGGTAAGGTGCTCTAAGGTGCTCTGTGTGAATGAGTGTCATGGTGGTAGTGCAATGGTGATAGTGGTCATGGTGATAATGCAAATGAGTAAGTCAACAGTGCAACAATGCAGAAATAAAGTAAAGTAAAGTCTATATATCTATATATTTAACTATTTAAGAAAATGTATAAGTGTGGCCACAGTTCGGCTGTGGCATGGAGGGGGGGGCTTATGCATATGTGCTAATGTGCTAATATAGCACGCAAACAGTGAGGCATAAAGACAGTGGTACAAGTGGCTAGTGGACAGACAGTACCAAACATGGAGGGGGTGAAGAGGCAGACAGACTATGCAGAGAAGTCTATCTGTCCAGCCTGTCAATTCGCCCCACATCCTTCTTCCTTGTGCTTCCTCCCCAGCATACTACTGCATAGAAGAGGACGCTGGCAACAACAGACTGGTGGAACATCCTGAGGAGCTTACTGCACACATTGAAGGACCGCAGCCTCCTCAGGAAGTACAGCCTGCTCTGCCCTTTCTTGTAGAGTGCATCAGTGTTGGCTGACCAGTCCAGTTTATTGTCCAGGTGGAGACCCAGATACTTGTAGGTGCTAACCACCTCCACATTGACCCCATCAATGTGGACTGGTAGCAGAGTGGGCTTAGACCTGCGGAAATCCACCACCATCTCCTTGGTCTTTGAAGTGTTAAGTTGAAGATGATTGAGTTTGCACCATTGCACAAAGTCCTCCACCAGGCTCCTGTACTCATCCTCCTGCCCGTTCCTGATACACCCCACAATTGCAGTATCATCAGAAAACTTCTGCATGTGGCATGACTTGGTGTTGTAGCAGAAGTCAGATGTGTACAGGGTGAACAGGACTGGAGAGAGCTGTGTGTAAAAAGCACACCCTGTGGCGCTCCGGTGCTGCAGATCACAGTGTCAGAGAGACAGTTCTTCAGTCTGACGAACTGTGGTTGCTCGGTCAGGTAATCTGTAATCCAGGTTACCAGGTGAGCGTCCACACCCATCTGCAAGAGCTTGTCTCCCAATCTGAGGGGCTGGATGGTGTTAAAAGCACTTGAGAAATCAAAGAACATGATTCTCACAGCACTTTTCCCCTTGTCCAGGTGGGAATGTGTCCTGTGTAGAAGATAAGTGATGGCATCGTCCATGCCCACTTTCTCCTGGTAAGCAAACTGTAACGGGTCTAGTGCATGGCGTACCTGGAGTCTGAGCATGCCTAAGACCAATCGCTCCATTGTCTTTATCACATGTGATGTAAGAGCGACAGGTCTGTAGTCATTAAGCTCACTAGGGTGTGGCTTCTTAGGGACATTAGGGGCTTCTTTGGCATTAATTCTACACCAATACAAAGATACAGTACCTGAAACAGTAACATGATATCCTACCAAAAAAGACAGGCACTCTATATGGCAAGCACTGAACTAAATGTGTGTATTTCAATGCAAATATGACAAACTTTGAATAAATAGTGGCAAGTCGGGGGAATTCAGCTAAAGCCAGAATAATATCTCTGATTAGATAACATGTCAACTGTATAATTTTGTCTGTCTAAAAACAAATTTTGCAAATTTTCATCTACAGTTTTGAACAGAATATGGGAATATCTGCTACATTTGTTGTAGCTTGGATGAGTGAACTCAACAAGTGTCAAACCAAATGTGAAACAACTGCAACAAAAAATAATCACATCAAATGAATGACAATCATGAAAAGCAAACACCAAATACATTTCCCCAAATATCACAGATATGCTGATGAGGACAACAGAGAATTAGCTGCATGACATATTACCTGGTTAGTAGACTCATTTCTCATTGTACTGTCTCTTATTTCTTTATTTGTCCATCCTCCTTTCCTTCCTTCCTCCTGTCCTAACCCCTCCTAATTAATTTTGTGAAAGAAAGAAAGAAAGGAAAGAATGTTAAGAGGATAGAGGAATCAAGGAGAGACAGAGATGAGAAATGAGAGGCCTTTCTGAAACGAGTTACTTCACCCCAGAACCGGAGTGGGTAATCGGGAGAATTCCCGGTGGGCCGGTTCACTTTTGGGCCGGTCGAGGGAAAAATATTGGCAATTTGGCATTTGTCAATCTATCTTCTCTTAAAGTTGGCTACACATGTTCGCATTCTATGCCTAACACCGCAGCCTCTGCGTGGGTTGTTCTCCCCTCCCAAGAAGAGTTAATTGGTTGGGTCCATATAGCCCGTCTTTCCTAAAAAGTTTTCTCAGATACCAGCCGGGCCGGCCCTACCGTAGTGATAAGCGTCAGGGAGGATTGATGGTAGAAAGATGCCACGAGGGACTGAAAAGGCCTGGTAAAAAAGACGAAAAGTATTGGAGGGAAATGCTGCCAAATGTGCCATGCTTCCAATTTTTTTTTTAAGAGAACAGACAAGTGGCAACTGGTAAAGAGAGATAGCCATGATTATAACGGCGTAATTGGGCTAATAACCTACTGGACGTTGTAGCGTTGTCAACCTATTCGCAAGTAACGTATTAAATTAATTAAAATATTAGCATTTTGGTATCATCCAATATTATGCAAATATTGATAACAAAACTCAAGCTTGATCTGTGTATGCAGTAGCCTATAGGCCTAAAAACAAAAGTAGCCTGAGCAGCAGATCAGCCAGTCCCCCGCTGAAAATGATGAGCCCGAAATTAACTATGGCTATAGGGACAAGTAGAAAGTATAATAGAGTTAACCATATGAATTAAAGTTATTTTATGGAAGAAAGAACAGTAGGCTATGACAGCAGTAGGCTACATGATCAACCTATATGGCTTGTTTGCTCAGAAGTGGGTGTAGTAAAGGAGCAAATCACCAAACAACAACATGATAGCTGACCCATGCAGAAAAAAACATGTAAACAATACTGTTGGAGCTATTGGTGGTTTAATTTTCTTTAGTATTTAACATCCTTGATTTATTATTATTATTATAATTATTCATATTTGTTATTATTATTTGTTAATGTTAAACTGGGTTTATGTTTCTTTATTATTTGTATTTTTTGTTTTTCATTATAGTTTAATTTAAGCTTACGTTAATTGAATGGGCCGTCAGGTGCAGATTTACATATATGTAGGTCAAGTGGGATGGGTTTGAGAGGGCACCAGGGCATATGGTTTTTTACCAGGGATCAGAGAGGTGAAGGCTGTGTTTGCTGGCTGTAACTTGCTGAAATGGTGAATAAACCAACATTGAAATGTCTTTTCTGGTATGGACTTTGAATTGTTTTCCTTGACCTGCGTAAAGCCTAATTCACGGTGCCAGGATATGGCCATTTGATTTGTTTTATTTTGTTTTGTTATTTCTTCCTTCCTGTTTTTGTTAACTTATCAAGCTATCCTTGTGGAATAGTGGAATATTAGCCTATAATAAAAAACTACAGGATAGTAAGAGAGCTGAAATGTTGCCTTATTTATCCAATTTCCACCACCACTAAAAAAGTGGGCTGGTCTTGGGCCTGAAACTCCCGAGCTGAAAAGTGGCCCCACTCTGGTCCTGCTTCACCCTCTCCCTAGCCACTTACACTCCGTTTGTGCTTTCACACGGAGGGTCCACCATATTAAGGGCCATCTAAAAACTGTCAGAAACTGTTTCCGCTAGGCAGTGTCCCAAAGCTGAGTGTGGTATAACACCCTACACACTAATCAAGGTACATGTATTTAGCTGTAAAGGTGCTTCCCACCCGAGGTTGGTGTGAGAGCGAGGGAGTGTATTGTGTGGTGATGAGCAACCTACATGTTATCTTGCACTGGATCATCTTCCTGAATCTAAATATTCTGAACACAAAATCTCTGGGCAAATCAGAGGCTACATTCATTGTTTTGGACTTTGCATAATGAAAAGAACTACGTGGGTCATGTATACACATAGCTTTTTTTTATCAACTGAAGAGTTCTGTATGTCAGCATGGATGTAGAGACTATTTTTGGAATAGAGAATGGAATAGTGAGAATATTGTGGAAAATAGAGAATATTCTCCACCTTTTGCAGGACCCAGGGCATTACATTAAATTCTGACAACTCAAGTTTGCTTCATGATGATTAGTCACTAATTAACCTGAACATGTGTGCTTTTTACACTCATCAGACTTCAGCCTCATTAAATTTGAGATATCATCAGCAGTGATATGAAAGAATCAGTGAGGCCTGTTTCATACTGCCTGTGTTTTATGTATGTATGGCAGAATACATGTTGATTTCCATTTTTCATTTTGGCTCCCATAGCATATACAGAATCCATGCTACCTGAGTAAGATGCACATTTCAGGCACTTTTTTTGGCTTTTAATGAAAATCAAAAATTTCTCCACACACAACACACAAACAATTGCAAACAGGGCTAATGTGCAGATGTCTCTGCACAGAGAGGCAAGCAATCTCTGCTTTGACAGAAAGACTGTACCATGAGTCAAAAGATTATGCAGTATCTGCACTTGTGCCATAGACAAAGGTGACTCTTTAAGTGTGACATGGCTATGGGTTCAAGCACAATCAAGTGTGAGCCTTGAACATATAAAATAATTGTAGCAATAAATCTTATCTCGTTAGACCCCTCTTAGACCATAAAATGGAATAAATGGTATGTCAGGGAATGAAAGAGAAAGTGTGACAACAGTGACAGGCTAATCTTGATAATGATTAACACAACAAAGATATTATCCGCTTACTGTGCATGTGTCTTAGTATATCTTGATTATTATTATTATTTTATTTGAGATTTTTTAATACACAATCTATTGACCTATTTCTATCAATTGGCTGAGATGAAAATATTGCTAAATGGCATTTCTTGCCTTATAGATTTGTACAAGATCAGAGTGAAGGCCACCAATTTATAACAGACGTGATTGTCATCATGTTGTTAACCTGCTGAGAGGCATAACTTGACCTGACAACAACCTCTGTCTGGGTCAAGACAACAGTGACAGGATAATCTTTAAAGGCACAGTCAGAGATTTTACTCCAATTCAAGCCCTTAACAATTTTCTTAAATTTAGCAATCATCTCCACACGACCGCTAGCTGTCCATTCCATGATTAGACTGTAAAAAAAATGTGTTTGTAGGCAGCCCAGGCTCCGAAAACTGAAAAGAAACAAAGTGGGGGCAGTTTCATTATTACACTTTCTAACTTGAGAAGAGACAAGTTTTAAATAGGAAAATTACCGGAAATCTTAGTCACTTTTAAACGTGATGTTAGTGGGCGAGATACTAATGGTCTAATCCGATTCAATAATCTATGGTAGGCTGGAGCTAAAAGGGGTATCGCCAGACTCGGAGAATGACTGGATGAACTGGAAAAAGGTCAAACTCAATTGATTAACTTGAGAGGATGTGGAAAATAAGCGTATTTCCCCGAATGTTGGCGTATCCCTTTATTCTTTAAGTCTACTCGGATAGCCTTTAGTATATATACAGAGGCATTTTGTGAAAACTGCTGACCGTTAAATGTTAAGTTATACTACCTTAACCTCTAGTGTCAGTTTTGATAAGGATTATAAAACATTATTTTGCAGGTGCCCTCTGGTGATGCAATTTAAAAGATGCCATTTATCACAGATCTGATTGTCATCATGTTGGTAATTTGCTAAGAGGCATAACTTTTAACACCTGATGACAACATCCACCTTAGTCATAATGAAAGGAACAACGTGGGTCATGTATGCACATAGTATTTTAAATCAACTGAATGGATGAGTTCTGTATGTCAGATGGATGTTGTTGCTACGTTTTGGAATATGAAATGTTAATTCATTAAAGCGAATAGAGAACATTTATCCTCTTTTTGCAGAACACAAGGTATTACGTTCTGACACTTTGTTTTACAAGGGTTAGTCACTAATTAACTTGAACGTGTGTGCTTTCACTTTCTACACAAATCCCTTCAGCCTCATAAAATTTGTGATCATCTGCAGAAATATGAAAGATAAATTAAAAAGACAACATGGCTTTTTTTTACCTATGCCTTGTGATGTATCTGTTTAGACCTGGGTTAGTCGGTGTCAAATCAAACAGAATACAGGAAAATGGTTGCTGCGCCATCTCCGGTTTTAACCATCATCTCCGTTTAGTTTAATGGTTAGGTTCCAACATGATTTTTGCTAAATTCCATATTTTGGAGGCCATGTTTGGACATTGCTGTAATACAAATAAGCTGCCTATAGATATTCTTAGTATGACTGGACCATTGAGTTTGTACTGCATGTCCACTGATGGCAATCAATCAGTATTTTGTCTGCAAATACAATTGCTTTTTCAGTCTCACCCTTGAGGTAAAATAATGACTTACTATTTATTGATATAAGGTACAACATTGCCATTTTGTACACTTAAAGCAACACTAAAGAACTTTCCCTCTGTCGCACGAACGCTATTTGTTTATCCAGCACCGGTTTTGCAAATAACGATGTCCACAGACAAGGTAGAATATTTAGCATGACTTATAAAAGTACGGTGTATTGCGACATCAGATGCAAGTCAAATTTGTAGTTTCTTATGTCTCATTCCATCGAACTACAGATCTGCTACCCGATCTGGCAAACTTACATAGTGCGGTTATAGCCGATAGAGGGCCGCGAAGCGAATGCAGAATTGCCGTTCACCCTGTTACGAGTTGATGAACCACTGAAACGATTTTGGAAACATTATTTTAAGGTGTAAAAAACTCTTTGGTGTTGCTTTAATGCCTAAACACTGAGATACATCCACACAGATTTTCATTACCGGAAAACACAACCTTCCATAGTTTAAAATCGCCAAGCCCATTTTATGTGTATTTATCTGTATGAGCTCAAATATTAGCACAACATTAATACCATATTGTATGTACAGAGAAAAAATATTGATACCAAATGCGTACAAAAATCTGATGTTTTATTTATTGTTTTGTCAATTTTTCTTTTTCTCTATTAGTGTGTTAAGTGCTCCAAATGTAAATCACTTTGAGCTGCATTCTGTGTATGAAAGGTGCTATACAAATAAAGCGTATTATTATTATTATTACTACTACTACTACTACTACTGCTACTACCCTTAATGTCACTCTTTTTGCACTTTTTTTCCCAAAAGTAGGGCTTTGTAAAAAATCATTGAACATGTCGTACAAACTTGTTGTCCAGCTATTGAAACATCACATATAGAAATGAACTCTTAAAAAAGGCATTTGATGCATCTGGTGTTTGATGGACTGGTAATGTTTACTGCTCCACCTGTAATCTTTACTGCTCCCCTTGTGCAAGATGACAAGATGACCTGTGATCACACACACACACACACACACACTGAGACTGATTACAACAGTTCATAACAACTTCACAGAGACAGAAGAGACAGGAGCTCTAAGAGAATTCCAGTGCTGAACACGTAGGTTTGTACTGTTACTTTCTTAACACTATATGCTGCATTGATGCATTGCAGTAACTGATTTTATTTGTTACTCCAGTCAGAAGTATCTGCTGGAGTTGATGCCAAAATATCTATTATGTATCTGTCTATATATCTGTTTATCCTAATTTATCTTCAGTGATTATGGTGTTAAGTTTTTTTTATTTTATTCCATACAGTAATATTAAGATGTGTGTACATATTTTATTGGAACATGCTTCACCTGCATTAACCTGAAATCTAGTACTGCTGTAGTTCCATCATTCCTCTTCTCTCCAACATTTTTTTTCTCACCAAATAACATAGCATGACATCATGTCTTTCAGGTGATTTCAGCTAACCATGTCACAGAAAACGGAACACAGGTATTTACTGTATCTGTCTGATCTTCTCCTGATCTTTAAATATGATGTTTTTTTTCTTCTTCTTCACAGGTGTAATTTTCATTGCAAAAGATGAATGGATATGTAACAGTGCTGCATATTGATCAACTGACTAGTACATTTGTAAAGCCTCTTTTTACTAACTACTCTAAACACTTTGCAAGTCCCATTTTACTTACATCATGACATGATATCATGTTGATCCTTGGTTTCTCGCAAGCTAAATCATTTTTAAATCCTCACTGTGTGTGTTGTTTGATTTCTTGCAGTGCGTCACAGAGCATGGGTGTAGCTGAACCCCAGATAAATGCTGGGGGCAACATCACCATGATTGCAAGAGAAGGGTCAACCATCAAAAACACTACCGTCACTGACTGCACAATTGAAAATGCCTACTTCGGTTGAGTGGTTTACTGTTTTCTTATGTTCTTATTATCAAGTACAGGGATTCAAATGTTGCAGTTATCTGCAGTTGCATATGAACACCCATTTAGAATCATATCCCACCCAATCTAAAAATATATACTTTGATTTCTCTTGTGAAAAGATCTTTTATTGTACACTACTTATTCTACTCAGACTTAAAATAGAGGTATAATTGAATTAAATAGAGAGATAATGACTTGATTATTACTGCCGTTCTCATTTCCTTGATTCCTTCATTGTTCAAATAGACTTGGGGCATGAGCACCTCTCAGTCTTGGCCACACTTCAGAGGAATGCATGCAAAGAAAAACTTTACCTGTAACAAAGTGTCATGACAAATTCTGTCTCTTTGCCTTCTAGGACCCCCACCAGATCCTCCTCTAGACAAAGGTATTCTACTATAACACACTGACATTTCTATATAGTAAACATGCTCTAATATAAGAATTAATTAAACAGTAGTTATTAAGAAATTGTGACCTAACCCCAAAGTAAAAACAGAAGTGTTATTGCTGTCTGAGAGGGTGGACACATATAATACACATAAAGCACTGGACTATCATCCAGAAAACTGCTTGAGCAGCAGGGGGCAGGTGGAGTGCAGACAACACAGCAAAGTATCAAAAAGTGATCAGGTCAGGATGAGTATGGGATAAAAGCTGAGATCGGTTCCTTTGTGCTACAGACAGGGCCAAAGTGAATCTCAACCAGAGCTGTAAATAGAGAGATTTAGGCAAACTCGGTTTCAGCTGTGATTGTGATTGTGAGCTATGTGATTAATGCCATGTGGTAACCTAACCTACATCCAGGCCCAATATTCGTAGGGTTGCAATGCTACCAACAGTTTTTCGTTGGGGGTGCCTCGGGCATCGGCCTAGCCATGCAAATAAATAGATAGATAGATAGATAGATAGATAGATAGATAGATAGATAGATAGATAGATACCTTTTTGATCCCCAGGGGAAATTCAAGGTCTCAGTAGCATACAGACATCACACACACATTCACTAACAGCAGAAAAAAGTAAAAGTATAAAATATAAAAAAACACAACTAAGCAATAAGGACAGTAGAAGATAAAGAATATACTAAATATACTAAAATACAAATTATACTAAATCAATTCTAAAAACAGTATCCACATAGTGGGTGATTAATCAAGAGGCGCTTGCAATGACTGAGCCTGTGATTCTCTGTGCATAGTAAGGTAAGGTGCTCTGTGTGAGTGAGTGTCATGGTGATGGTGCAAAAGAGTAAGTCCAACAGTGCAACAGTGCAAGAATAAAGTCTAGAGACCGGCATAAAATAAATATGGACATATCAGCTGGTAGGCAAGGTAATATAATAAAACTATAGAAAAAAACTATATATATATATATAAAAACTATATATATATATATAACGATATTAAGAAAAGGTCTAAGTGTGGCCACAATTCGGCTGTGTCATGGAGGGAGGGGTTATGCATATGTGCTAATATAGCACGCAAACAGTGAGGCAGTAAGACAGTGGTAAAAAGTGGCTAGTGGACAGACATTATCCAAACATGGAGGGGGTGAAGAGGCAGACAGACTATGCAAAGAAGTCTGTCTCTCCTCTTCCCTTAAGTGAAGCATTGAACAGTTCAATGGCCCTGGGGACAAATGACTTCCTCAGTCTGTCTGTTGTGCAAGGCAGTGAGCGAAGTCTCCAGCTGATCAGGCTCTTCTGCTTTACAATAGTGCTGTGGAGTGGATGACACTCATTGTCCAAGATGTTGATCAGTTTGTTCAGGGTCCTTTTGTCAGATATTGAAGTGATGCACTCCAGTTTAGCTCCCACTACAGAGCCAGCTTTCCTTACCAGCCTGTCAAGTCGCCCCGCATCCTTCTTCCTTGTGCTTCCTCCCCAACATACTACTGCATAGAAGAGGACGCTGGTAGAACAGACTGGTAGAACATCCTGAGGAGCTTGCTGCACACATTGAAGGACCGCAGGAAGTACAGCCTGCTCTGCCCTTTCTTGTAGTGCGTCAGTGTTGGCTGACCAGTCCAGTTTATTGTCCAGGTGGAGACCCAGATACTTGTAGGTGCTTACCACCTCCACATTGACCCCATCAATGGAGACTGGTAGCAGAGTGGGCTTAGACCTGCGGAAATCCACCACCATATCCTTGGTCTTTGAAGTGTTGAGTTGAAGGTGATTGAGTTTGCACCATTGCACAAAGTCCTCCACCAGGCTCCTGTACTCCTCCTCCTGCCCGTTCCTGATACACCCCACAATTGCCGTATCGTCAGAAAACTTCTGCATGCAGCATGACTCGGTGTTGTAGCAGAAGTCAGATGTGTACAGGGTGAACAGGACTGGAGAGAGCACAGTTCCCTGTGGTGCTCCGGTGCTGCTGATCACAGTGTCAGAGAGACAGTTCTTCAGTCTGACGAACTGTGGTCGCTCGGTCAGGTAATCTGTTATCCAGGTTACCAGGAGCGTCCACACCCTTCTGCAAGAGCTTGTCTCCCAGTCTGAGGGGTTGGATGGTGTTAAAAGCACTTGAGAAATCAAAGAACATGATTCTCACAGCACTTTTCCCCTTGTATAGGTGAGAATGTGTCCTGTGTAGAAGATAAGTGATGGCATCGTCCACGCCCACTTTCTCCTGGTATGCAAACTGTAACGGCTCTAGTGCATGGCGTACCTGGGGTCTGAGCATACCTAAGACCAGTTGCTCCATTGTCTTCATCACATGTGATGTTAGAGCGACAGGTCTGTAGTCATTAAGCTCACTAGGGCGTGGCTTCTTAGGGACGGGTGTGAGACATGATGTCTTCCACAGTGTTGGAAATTGTCCGAGGCGTAGACTCAAGTTGAAGATGTGCTTCAGTGGCTCCCCCAGTTCAGCAGCACAGGCCTTGAGTAGCCTTGGACACAGTCTGTCAGGCCCCTCTGCCTTCTTGGGGCGAAGTTTTTTTAGTTGAATTCTTACTTGATCTGCTGTGATGATGGGGTGAGGGAGGAGGAGGGGAGGGGTGCATCTGGGATATGTTTTACACCATTTACGAGGCATGAAGCAGCAACAGGAATCCATGCATTTCCACTGAATTATTTTTGGAATCTGATCCCTTATCATACCTGTTCATTCGTAGTCGTCGCTCGACTTATCGTGACTAAATACAAGATGGCGTCAAACGGTAAAAATCCTTAAGGTACTGTCTGTTGAAACAATGTTGAAACAATGTTTAATGCTAAATGGTTGTAAAAGGGTATGTAGACAAACATTGAAACAACGTTGGTTGTAAAAAGGTCAAGTAAATCAAAGTTGAATTATAGGTGAAATAATGTCAGTTGTTGTGTCAATGTTGAAACACTGTTTTAATGCTAATTGTAAAATGTTGACAAATGGTTGTAAAATAAGAAATCAAGGAAATCAGCACCAATGTTGAAATGGCGGATGTTGAAATAATGTTGCGATATCAACGTTGATTCAATTTGCAAATCCAACACATAATTCAACGTTGATTCACCCGTTATAAGTTTTTTTTAAAACGTTTATAACGTTTATTTACCGTTGAATCAATGTTGAAATGCCAGCAGGGATAAGTTCTTTGACTGCTACTTACTCTAGTTTGGTCTTTGTTATGTATTGTTTGGTATTTGTTATACAGTAAATCACAAATAAAGTCTATAAAAAAAATGTGTAGGGATCCTTCTCAGAAATAATAATGATATTTATGAGGCTGTGAGTGGTGTAAAGAAATATTAATCCGACGTTGCATGTTTGTCACATTACATGGTATGCCTGTCTGACTTTAGGTTACAAGATGGCACATACTGTTAAGTTATCCAAACTCTATATACAGCACTGGGCTCAACAAGATCACCCAAATCAATAAAAATATGCTAAACTCAGAAGCCATGATTGATTCATAATTGATGCAATTCTGCTTCATTCATTGTTTTTTTTACATTCATTTATGTCAGAGGAATTCCAACAAGAGCTTAAGAGGTCTCTGGGGCAGAAGTATAAACTTGTCCGTAACGCCAAACAAGGACCTACTGCACTCAGTGACATCTACACAGACCTAGATATCACCATAGAAACATCTGACGAATCAAGTCAAATCGAACGAATTAAATGCACAGACATTTTCAACTCCAAACCTGGCAAAAGAACTGTGCTGACCAAGGGAATTAGTGGAACGGGCAAGACCGTGTCTGTGCAGAAGTTCATCCTTGACTGGGTGGAAGGAAACTCCAATCAAGATGTGGACTTTGTATTAACATAAAGTAAAAAAACAAGAGTCTGTTTAGTTTGCTTCAAGATTTTTCCCCTAATATTTACAAGTCTTTCCTCGATCCCAAAAACAAGACAGTCATTATTTTGGATGGGTTAAATGAGTATCATTCTTCTCTTGACTCCAAGTGAGGTCTTTAATAATGTAGAGTCTGAAGCCTCTGTGGATGAGAGTAGTAATTATCCTGAACTATCTGTCAAAATAAGCCCCGCCCCCTGAAACGTCATAAATCACGTCATAACCACGCCTCCTTTTTATGCAAATTAGCCACGTGGTTGTCACCATGTGTTGTTTGTTATTGTTATTGTTTTGTGAGTCATGTGACAGTCATGTGACTGGTGTCAAACCCCTGGGCAGCCATATTGGATGTAAAGTCATGTGACAGTCATGTGTCTGGTGTCAAACAATGCCACGCCCCCTCGGTATCCATATTGGATGTAGTGTCATGTGACAGTCATGTGACTGGTGTCAAACCCCTGGGCGTCCATATTGGCCTCAAACCCATATGTGTGTTTTGTTGTTATTATTATGTGTTATGTGATAAACTTTGTATGAAATGTATAGGAGTGTTAATAGCTGGAAATAAACTTATAGTATGCTACTAGCATAGCCAATAACCTGTTTAGCATGTTGTTAGTGGTTTTGGTTGAAAAATGTGTTAGCTAGGACGCTACGATTGTGATGTAACCTTTATAACTGAAATCATGGAGGTCTTAGGTGACGAAAATGATAGTCTATGATCCCCCTACTTTGTAGGGGTGGTGTTTTGTCTGGGCATGTCTCTGAGTGTTTGAGACCCCTTTCATGTGGGGGGTCTGCCTACTACTTACGTACACTAGTGCTGATAACATTGTAAAAGAACTGTATGGTTTGTCAGAGTTTCTGGATGGTTTTATGATCGAATCTAAAATGTATTTCACTCGCATATTTATTCTTCTATTTTTTATTTTGTAGCGCCATCCCATGATCTAGCTGGTCGCTGTGTTATCAGCCTCAAAACATCTGGTCTCTTGTCAGCTGACTTAAAACGATTTGGGAGGCGCTCGGGGGATCTGAATTAGATGCTGCGACAAGCAGTAAATCTACATCTGGTACAGAACCAGGCCCGGAGGGTAATCGAGAATTCCCGTGGGCCGCTTCACTTTTTTGCCCGGTCGAGGGAAAAATATTGGCATTTGTCACGTTAATCTATCTTCTCTTAAAGTTGGCTACACACGTTAGCATTCTATGCCTAACACCTCGCGAGCCTCTGCATGCGTTGTTCTCCCCTCCCAAGAAGAGTTAATTTGGTTGGGTCCATATAGCCCGCTTTTCCTAAAAGTTTTCTCAGATACCAGCCGGGCCGGATCTACGTAGTGAGATAAGCGTCAGGGGAGGATGGATGGTAGAAAGACGCCATGAGGGACTGAAAAGGCCAGGTAAAAAAGACCTAAAAAAGTATTGGAGGGAAATGCTGCCAAATGTGCCATGCTTCCAATTTTTTTTGAAGAGGACAGACATAAGTGGCAACTGGTAAAGAGAGATAGCCATGATTATAACATCGTAATTGGGCGATAACCTACTGAACGTTGTAGCGTTGTCAACCTATTCGCAAGTAATATAATGAATTAAAATATTAGCATTTTGGTATCATCCAATATGGCTATTCATAGATTTTGCAAATATTATGCAAATATTGATAACAAAACTCAAGCTTGATCTGTGTATGCAGTAGCCTATAGGCCTAAAAACAAAAGTAGCCTGAGCAGCAGATCAGTCCCCCTCAGAATGATGAGCCCCAAAAAATGAACTATGACTATAGGACAAGCAGAAAGGATAATTAACCATATGAATTAGAGTTATTTTATGGAAGAAAG